>NW_017566984.1:0-285 GCF_001661235.1 Pichia membranifaciens NRRL Y-2026 | reverse complement strand
CCGTGTAATATCAATCAAAGGAAAGGTTTGTTCAAGCTGTTGGGTGTGTTTTAATTGAGAAGAGGAAGTTCAGACAGTCCCTGTATTTGCAGGAGGTATAGTTTGAATGAATGGAGCTAAGTTCTAATGGATGAGGAAGGTTCTGTTGTTGGCAATTGTGGACAATTGTGGACAATTGTGGACAATTGTGGCCAGATGCTAGATACCTGGTCACGCCAAGTAGTGGCTGTGGGTGATTACATGGTTAATCATGTGTTGAATGAATGCTCTAGTCGGATGAGAAGA
>NW_017566983.1:2684026-2684424 GCF_001661235.1 Pichia membranifaciens NRRL Y-2026 | reverse complement strand
CGGGTCCCAACAGCTATGCTCTTACTCAAATCCATCCGATAACATCAGGATCGGTCGATCGTGCCCCCCGAAGGGGTCCGACCTACGTTCACTTTCATTACGCGTACGGGTTTTACACCCAAACACTCGCATAGACGTTAGACTCCTTGGTCCATGTTTCAAGACGGGCGGTATTGCGCCGTTGTGCCAGCATCCGAGACAGAAGCCGCAGTCCTCGGTCCCCGCACGCGGTATCTGGCGCCGGCTATAACACTCCGAAGAGCCACTTTCCGGCACCCATTCTCCCGCAGCAAGAACCGATGCTGGCCCAGAGAGCGCCCAGAGCGCCGCCTACAAGAGACAGCGGTGCGCACTCCCCATGTCGGGCCCAATACCCTTCCTTTCAACAATTTCACGTG
>NW_017566983.1:2683673-2683926 GCF_001661235.1 Pichia membranifaciens NRRL Y-2026 | reverse complement strand
ATTCCGGCACCTTAACCTCGTCGTTCGGTTCATCCCGCATCGCCAGTTCTGCTTACCAAAAATGGCCCACTAAAAGCTCTGCATTCAAACGTCCGCGTTCAATAAAGCAACAGGGACTTCTTACATATTTAAAGTTTGAGAATACGCTAAGGTCATTTCGACCCCGAGACGTCTAATCATTCGCTTTACCTCATAAAACTGATACGAGCTTCTGCTATCCTGAGGGAAACTTCGGCAGGACCAGCTACTAGAT
>NW_017566983.1:2679495-2679857 GCF_001661235.1 Pichia membranifaciens NRRL Y-2026 | reverse complement strand
AACAGAGGATGTTCCTTAGGTTAGTCCAAACATAACCACTAGCACACCCCTACACTCAGCGCATCAAGTTGTCTGAACCTAGTCTTAAAACAAGTTCTACTAACAGAGGTTGTTCCTTAGGTTAGTCCAAACATAACCACTAGCACACCCCTACACTCAGCGCATCAAGTTGTCTGAACCTAGTCTTAAAACAAGTTCTACTAACAGAGGTTGTTCCTTAGGTTAGTCCAAACATAACCACTAGCACACCCCTACACTCAGCGCATCAAGTTGTCTAAACCTAGTCTTAAAACAAGTTCGGTTAACAGAGGTTGTTTTTTAGGTTAGTCCAAACAGAACATAATAGACCACCAATACATCTA
>NW_017566983.1:2510405-2678818 GCF_001661235.1 Pichia membranifaciens NRRL Y-2026 | reverse complement strand
ATTTTTTACCCCCCTCCTCAACAACTCCAACCACCTCCTCTTTCCACGACCCCCCACCGCCAGACAACCTCCACCACCGCACTCGCCGCACTTTTGCGAGCACAACGGTCCGGGTCCCGCCCCCGTAGCCCGCCGCCAGCCCGCCCGGCACCAGCCCCCGGTCACGTGACCCCGGGCCCCCCGCCCTTGGCCTCTACTCCCGCCCGCGTTCGATTCTCTCGGTTGCGGCCATATCTAGCAGAAAGCACCGTTTCCCGTCCGATCAACTGTAGTTAAGCTGCTAAGAGCCTGACCGAGTAGTGTAGTGGGAGACCATACGCGAAACTCAGGTGCTGCAATCCCTTCTTTTTTTCCGCGCGCCGCCGTCATGCGTCACGTGCGCTCGATTTCAAAGTTGCAAACTAGCATTTCTCTTAAACATCTGTTAAGATAAGACGCCAAAGCCGATAAGGATCTAGATATAATCAACGCCGAGTATGATGAGATAAGCTGTCCACACAGGCAATAGATAGTGATAAGATGGGAATAAGGCATTGGAAGATAAAGAAAGATACTATAACGACAAGACATTAAATTAGTAAATTAATATAAAACTAGGAGATATAACCGACGTGATGAGTATAAGTAAAAAAGGTTTATCTTTTGTATTTATGTTTCGAGGTATCGGCTTGTAATTAGGTTATGTTAGTCATATTAAAAGTAAGTAACAAAGATAAGTTAAATTATACCAAAAAGAATGGGTATTCCATTAAGAATAAATAGACCTAAACGATATGATTAAGAAGGTAATTCTTGCCAAAAGTAAAGGTGTCAAAAGAGAAAGTGTTTCCAATAGTGGCGTGGATTTATCTCGAAAGTGTCCAGTTGGGTTGGTGGTACTGGAATAGTTTTACATTATTTTGCCTAAATTTCTCAGTTTCGTGATTGCCAACTTACCAGAGAATTGCAGGAACAAAAACTTTTTGAGCTCGCTGACAACTCGACAAAAATATTCTGCTTCTACAACCAGGTTTTTACTCTTAGAATCTCTCACAGTTGTTGCGTTAGATAGCCTTTATCGATAAAGATTTAGTCAATCAGAGATTACAGATAATGAATAAGAGGTAGGAGGGAAGAGATATTATTTGCATATTAAACAAGTAACTTAAACTAGAAGCAGAAATTAACAAATGATTGCTATGATAGTAGCAGAATCATAGCTTGACCTAGAAATCAGCTCACAAGAATGGCCTGATATCTCTTTAGCTTGTTGGCACACTTATCAATTTTGGAACTCCAGCTAAATTTTCACTAAAAGTAAGGGAGAAGTGTCGCTATCGACCCCTGGGAGCGTGGTTGAAAACTTAACACGGATGCTCCGATAAAAATATGCACAATAAATTTTATGCATGGAAAGACGCAAATTTTTTTAATTAAGCAAGACTTAAAATTTTACCAAAAGTTAAAAAAACCTTTTTTGGTGCGAAACCGTCTATTAGTTTCGGATATCGGCTTCCCTTCCTTATCTAGACAAACTATTTTTTTCTTACTATTTTTTTTGCGCGCTGAAATAAGAAAGTTTTCCGAAATCCGATACGTAAATAAATTTTA
The DNA here is from genome assembly GCF_001661235.1 of Pichia membranifaciens NRRL Y-2026. Lineage (NCBI taxonomy): Eukaryota > Fungi > Ascomycota > Pichiomycetes > Pichiales > Pichiaceae > Pichia > Pichia membranifaciens. Next base: position 2,677,228 of record NW_017566983.1, on the reverse strand, counting down.
AAGTTTTGCTGATTTCAGCGCGGTTGTTTTTTTTGTTTTTTTTTTTTTGGTGGAGAAGAGAAAAAGTAGCTCTGCGGACGATGCCCCACAGCCCTAGCACTCATGATGCAGAAGGTGAATCTTTATGCATTTTTCACTACAAAATCATTGCAGCCCATTTATGGACAGGTTAAAGAATATCGAAACTGATTGCTTCATCGAAGGTCTAAAAAAATTGTATGACGACAATTGAGTGCTCAGAATCTTGTCAACCTTTGGATTATACTCTGATAACCACAGTTGTCGACTAAAACGTGACGACTTTCCCACTTTCTCAACCGAGTAATTTTTCGGCGCATTCCGATGAACTTCAGAAGCGGATACCATCTAAACGCCACAGCTGCTTTTCGGTTTCGAATACATTTATTTGCATGAGCCCAACCGAACACATAGCGATGAATTTTGATCAGTTCCCATGGTCGGCGTGATTAGAGCTTATATGCGATGTTGGCAGAATCACTTTGGTATATAGATACAAACATAAAATGTCGTCTACTAAAAAGCCGAATTTTATGGTAATTGTTGCAGATGATCTTGGCTTCACTGATACATCGGCATTTGGAGGTGAAATCAATACCCCGAATCTTCAAAGACTAGCAGAGAGGGGTTTAAGATTCACTGATTTTCACACCGCTTCTGCATGTTCTCCTACAAGATCAATGCTTTTATCAGGAACAGATAACCATATTGCTGGACTTGGTCAAATGAATGAGTTTGCAGAAAGAATCCCTGAAAGGTTTGGAGGTAAACCCGGCTATGAAGGATACCTAAATTTCAAGGTAGCAGCATTGCCTGAAATTTTGAAAGATTCTGGGTACTACAACTTTATGTCCGGTAAATGGCATTTGGGGCTATCTCCCGAGCACTGGCCCGACAAAAGTGGATTTGAAAAATCCTTCGCATTACTACCTGGTGCTGGAAACCATTTCAAGTACTTTCCAAAGGACAAAAAAGGCGAATACTTAAACTTTTTAAGCCCAATTTTTGAGGAGAATGGAAAAAGATTGGATCCTGAAGTCGATATTCCTGAGGACTACTACAGTACTGATTATTTCACTGACAAGTTTATTGATTTTCTCAGATTGGATGATAGGAAGGAGAGACCATTCTTTGGGTTTTTAACCTACACGGCCCCTCACTGGCCGTATCAAGCACCTGATGAGATTATTGCTAAATACAAGGGGGTGTATGACGATGGTCCTGAAGAGTTGAGGCAACAGCGTTTAACCAGAGCAATAAAACTTGGAATTTTGCCGGAGGGTGTTGAGCCGCATAAGGTTGAAACTCAAAGAGCCAAGGCTTGGAAAGAGTTAAATGATAAAGAAAAAGAAGTGGAGAGTAGGATAATGGAAATTTATGCTGCTATGGTTGAAATTATGGATACCAATATTGGTCGTGTATTGGATGAAATTAAGCATTTAGGGGAAGAAGAAAACACATTTGTTTTGTTCATGTCTGATAATGGTGCTGAAGGAATGATGATGGAAGCGCTATCCACTACTGCAGAAAGATTTCAATATTTTGTTGGTAACTATTACAAGAATGAGTTCCACAATTTAGGGAAAAAAGATTCATTTGTTTGGTATTCAGACCAATGGGCCCAAGCAGCTACAGCACCTTATTATATGTATAAGATGTGGGCTTCTGAAGGTGGTATAAGGTGCCCACTTATTGTCAGCTATCCTGATCTAATCGAGAAAAAAAACGATGGAATAGTCAAGCCTGCTTTTGTCACAGTTATGGATATTCTACCTACTATTCTCAATATTGCAGGAATCGAGCATCCAGCTCCAGTCTTTCAAAATCGTCAGGTTGCATGTGTTAAAGGAACTCCATGGACGAAGTACCTTCAAGGTAAATCTGATCGTGTTCATGACGAAGACAAGGTGACCGGATGGGAATTGTTTGCACAGCAAGCAATAAGAAAAGGTAGGTTTAAGGCTTTGTTCATACCTAAACCTTTAGGTGAAGACAAATGGCAACTTTTTGATTTATCAAAAGATCCGGGTGAAACCAGTGATTTGGCCTTGGTTAAGCCTGACTTACTGAAAGAATTAGTCAATCATTGGTCAGAGTATGTTGCGGAAACAGGCCTTGTTGAATGCGCAGATATTTTCTATGAGACACTTAAAGGAGAATATGAGCCGAGAGTTTTATATTAGAGCAAAATATAGTGAATTGGTTGGACGTTATCTTGATTTGATTACTGAAAAACTCCACGATCGTTTGCAGGCAAATATAGAGCCAAAATTAGTCTACATTTACATCCCTTTTATTGACTATACTATATCATAGCTTTTTCGATAAAACTTCATCGAAATACTCTTGAGGAGTAAGGTTTATATAATGGTCGACTACTTTCAGATTTTCTTCCTCTAGCTCTGGGGACCAATTGTCGTATTCTTTTTGACTCCCTACTGGTCTTTCTGCTAAAGTGGTCAGTCTAAATGCGTGACGGATATCCTCGCTATCCCAGTCAAGGGTCCTAGTGTGTAGCACCCTACGGTTGTCCCAGATAACAACGGTATTTTCATCCCAGCTAAGTCTAACATGAGCATCCAAGCATGAATTTGTATGTTTAAATAAGAACAGCAACAAATTATCACTTTCTTCTGGTTTCAATCCTAATATTCTTCTTGAGAAACCTCTATGAGCAAAAATGCTTTTCTTTTTCAAAACCGGATGATATCTGACTAGTGGGTGAATTGAGTCAATTGGTTCCTTTCTTTCAATACCTCCTTCTTCTCTAGCGGCTGCAGCTTGATCTTTAGATGTATGTATCACCTCCAGTCCATCCAGCTTATCTTTGAGTAAGGGTGATAATCTATTGTAAACCTCAATAGTGTCAATGAATTGAGTGTCACCACCAGACTCTCCTGTTTGAAGCATAGCAAAAAGTGTAATTCCAGGTGGTTGATTTTCGTAGCTGACATCAGTATGCCAACCAACATTGTTCAAGCGATCATTGAAAAAACGTTCATGCTCTTTTTTACTTCCTCTTCTGAATGTCAAGTGAAATTCAGGCTGATCTAAAGGGGCACCTGAGGTAGGGTGCACATGCAATGGACCAAAATAACTTCCCCATTCCTTAATTTCTTCAAAGGATTGATGCTTAAAATCTTGATTTCTGAATGCAACAACTCCGCGTTGTTCGACTAATAGTGCAAGGTCATCTTTCTGCTTATCAGACAACGAACTCAATTGAATTCCATTGACTTCTAACCCCAAATTTGGACTAATTTTCTTAAACACAACACCTTCAATGCTTCTCAAAGATTCAAAGCTTGGGTCCCCGTAAAAACCTCTATCAATGAACTTAAATGGTCTGGGGTTTTGAAAGCCGTGGTTATCTTTCGAATCCCAAGCTGGGGCCCATTTTGGAAATTTGAGATGTTCTTGATCATCTTTTGAAACGGTCAAAACTCCATTAATTTTCTCATCAACACCTTTTTGTGGATGAATAGAACTATCACGATATTTGCGATACAACAACGACATTACTCTGTAGACACTCTATGGTAAACAAAGAAAAACCTTCGAGTAAAAAAAACATGATATTTTGTGGGGGCCTCAGCGGTACTTATAAGAAATTACAAGCCAAAAATAAAGAGCCACATCGTATGTTAATTATCCGAATATAACATAACGATCATTCCAATACGACAGATATTGGTATAAAAACGAAGCATTCTTATCTCTCAGATAAATGGCGAGATTGTCCAAGTCAGACGCCACCACAGTTATTGTCACGTGACTCTAATAGGAACGTTGAACTTAAGACAAGTGACTTTGCCGTGTGTGCACACTACCTCGCCTTTACCACAATCCTGAAAATGAACTCAGGTAAATGAATCAGCTTCATCGCGAGCTCTTTTGAGGTTGAATTGCTTGGAAAGAATGGGCAGACTGATCACTAACAACAAAGCAAGTACCCAAAATGCACCCCTCAACTCGTGGAATATATTAATTATTAGTCCAATCACAAAAGGACCAATAATCGAGCTCGTTTTATCAGTTAGACTGAATATCGAGAAAAACACACTCTCTTTTCCTCTGGGTATGATGATAGAGTATATGCTTCTGCTAACAGTACTCAACCCTCCTAAGCCGATGCCATACCAAACAGCCAGTAAGTACATCTCGTATGCAGAATTTAGTGCTATTATCCCATATATTGGTACGCATAAGCACCAAACAATCAAACCAATCAACACATGTTGTAAATTCCACTGGTAATAGCCTATGATAACATGGGGGATAAGAATAGATCCGATTATGGCGCTGACCATGACCAACACTCCGATTTTGCCCAAAGAAACCATCGGCATATGCAAATTCGTTTTCGCAAAAAGTATTGCAGTCGAATTAATGGTGGTTATAGAGTCTGATAAGACAAACCACCCAAGTAAAAAGAAGTAAATGTCCTTCAAATCTCTGATTCGATAAACTGCGTGCCCAAGGTCATGGTATCCTTTTTTTATCATGGAGGTCAACTTCATGTCTTTATGCCAATTAGCATCACCAGTCGTAATATTGCGTAGGAATAGTGCTATGGGTATTTGCCAGATAAACCACCAAACCCCAATTGAAGCAATAACAATTTTGATACACCAAATCATATCGTTATTAATATTTTTTAGCTGTGTTAAAGATAATAGTGCAGATATCTGGATTAAGAGAGCAGATGTATATCCTGTTGAAGTTCCGATACCGCTAATCTTAGATCCAACCTTGCCCAACTCAGAATCACCCACTAGCATTGTTTCGTCATTGGTTATACTTTCCGTAGTGGAATTTTCTGTGAGAAGTCCCTGCAGAATCTCTTCATCAGCAGGCAAGCTCTGGAAAGGATATTTCTTGATAAGTATTGTTAAGTAAGAATTCATCAAAACATTCACACAACCGAATGCGCAGTTGGCGAGTATCGCCAAAAACGATGCAGCATAATAGTTGTGTGAGCCTATCAACGAATATGCAGCTGTACTCAATCCACCAAAGATTCCAAAAATGATAATTAGCTTTTTCTTATAATTACTGTTATCTGCTATTCCACTAACAGTTAGAACGCATATAGTCTGTAGCAAAACTGAGAATGAAAACGTATATAAAGCATAACTTGATGTGTCAATATAAAAGCTTTTTCCAAAAATTGGTAAAACACAGGTGCCAGTCCCATCTGACATGTTATTCGGTGGTGGGGGGTGAGGAATTGGATTATCATCTGTTGGTTTGTTTATGCATGGAGTCAAATGATCACTAGCCAGCACTCCATTCTCTCTTGCTAGTTGTTCAAGCAAAATCGGAGTGTAAGTCCCTAGTACCGAAACAACGTAAGGCTCAGCAGCTAAGGCAATCAATGCCCAGGCAACAATATCACGCGTTCTAGTCGACATTTTTCAACTCAATCCATCACTTCGTAATGACAATTAAATTACCTACTCTTTACCGAATTGTTTCAAGAGTTGCCAATCCTCTAATTACAAAAGGTGATGATGAGACAGAATGTTGTTTTCATGAAACTCGCACGTTTTGACGCCTCGGCTAAATTTATTCGATTTTATTTACACAGAATTTTTTATTTACTAGTATTACAGTACCAATGCCTTAACTATCCGATTAGCCATCCATATGACGACTAATGCAGCACTCAGTCCACCTAATTGTTCCTTCAGGCTGTGATACTTCACTATCGTCATCAAAAGCATGTTCAACCCAGTTAAAACCACCACTAAAGTTAGTATAATTGGATGAACAATAAACTGTATCCAACTTAGATTCTTGGCGAATAGCTCTTGTACTAAATTGTCTTCACTCGTATACAATTCAATTGATTCCACAATCAATAAAGTGCTGCTCAAAGTAAGCAAGAAAACATGTCCGGAAGGATCGTGCCCTCCCTCCCACGAACCTTTGAGGCGTCTGCAAGTTGCAGACGATACAAAACTAGAAGAAAAACTTTGTCCATTAGTGGTGGACAAAGTATTTTCAAACAAGCTTTTGAGTGTAGCTGGAATGCTTGATTGCTCAATATTGGTACATTGACCGCCAGTCATTAAAAAGATTTTATCCATTAATGGTGGCCCAAAACACCACTGTGTAAATAAAAACCAACAAATCGTAATCAATGAGACACGCATTACGGAAATCAAGAGTGCTTTTCTTTGCAACACTCTTCTCTTCACTTTGTTTAACACCAAATTGGTATAGGTTACCATAGTCCAGAACCATCCTTGTTTTACAAAATACCTGTTCACCAAGTTGCCACTGGAAGTAAAGTAGTTATGTACTGTTTCATCGGGGGAGAACAAACTCATAAGTTGTCCAAGCACAATTATAGCAGGAAAAATGAAAAGGAAGAGTAATTGGTATTCAGATAAGTGTGTTCTTCGGGATACGCTCCCCAGAAAATTGCTAACAAGTGATAAATGCCTAACGACTGGATGTTCCTGCATTTGTCACTTATTTAATATAAAGATCTACCCCGGATAAGCTGGTAAAGAGGTGTAGGGGAGACTTAAACAGAAAGCCTACTTCAATGCAGGCATCTGTGAGACCAACTGTAGAAATGGAGGAAAGGTTAATTATATCTTGGAGTGGCAAAAAAGTAATACGTGTACCATCAAAAAAAATTAAGATTTCAAGTAAAAAAATAAATGCGCAAGCCCGGAATCGAACCGGGGGCTCAACGATGGCAACGTTGAATTTTACCACTAAACCACTTGCGCTCGTACAAGAAAACGTTTACCTCTTCTAATAATCATGTTGGTTTACCACGTGATGTAATGAAAGTTTGACGTATTGTCAACAATTTTGTATATACATAAAATAATGGTAACTGTGACGTTGGCGGTTTTTGTAAATTTAATTAAAAATATAAACCATTTTGAATGAGCTGCTATCACAAAAGAAATACCTAATCTGTATTATAGATCATTATATGTCATAATCTTAAGAACACAATTTTTAGCTACTTAAGGTTGTATAGTGTAGTGGTTATCACTTTCGGTTTTGATCCGAACAACCCCAGTTCGAATCCGGGTACGACCTTTATTTTTTTATTTCTTGAGCGTGGAAAATTCTGAGAAACACACTGCAGTGCTGAGGATAAAACTTATTGGTGAAGTGAAACCTTTCTCGTGACTCACATTTTTGGTGTAACTAGCATGATGCTATACATTATGCCGTACTTTATCCTGAGTTTTTGGCACTAATCTGAAAGAATACATCAGTGAATAAAAGCTGGCAACCAAGACATTCATCATGACAGAATCTCAACCTTCTTTTCGACAACTTTCAGACTACATTGCGAACGACCAGGAATCAAATGTTTTTCCGGTTTATAAGTTTTTGAGTGCTCATTATTTGACTCCACATACAGCTTATTTGAAGTTAGTGGGCGCACAGTCAACGCCAGCTGCATCATTTCTTTTTGAAAGTGCAACTGACGGCGAGCAAGTTTCAAGATACTCATTCATCGGGGCATCACCTCGTAGTATAATTAAAACCGGTCCTACCGAGAGCAACGAAATAGATCCGCTCATTTTATTGGAAGAAAAACTAGCCGGAATCAGACAAGCACAGCTACCTGGTGTGCCAAAGCTAAGTGGTGGTGCCATTGGTTATGTTTCATATGATTGTATCAAATATTTCGAACCTACCACTAAAAATGATAATTTAAAAGATACACTAAAATTACCTGAATCATTTCTAATGCTCTTTGATCTGATTGTTGCATATGACAGTGTTTTCCAGAGATTTCAAATCATTAACAATATTCATGTGGATAGAAAGGTTGATGACGAAAAGTCATTGCAAGAAAAATATGATCAAGCATTGAAGGAAATCGAGGATGTTGCAAAGATTTTGGAATCACCTGAAGTCAAATATCCCGTACAACCTAAGATCAAAGATCCTGAGACTTTTACCTCAAATATCGGTCAGGAAGGATACGAGAATTTTGTTCACGAACTCAAAGAACATATCCAAAAAGGTGACATTATTCAAGCTGTGCCATCACAACGTATAAGTCGTCCTACTAAGCTTCACCCATTCAACATATACAATCATCTCAGAACGGTTAACCCATCTCCTTATATGTTTTACATCGATTACTTAGACTTTCAAATTGTCGGTGCTTCCCCGGAATTGTTGGTCAAATCCGATTCTAATGACAAAGTTATCACACACCCTATTGCAGGTACCATTCGCAGGGGTAAGACAATTGAAGAAGATAACAAGCTGGCCAATGAGCTAAAGTCATCGCTCAAAGATCGCGCTGAACACGTTATGCTCGTCGACTTAGCACGTAACGATATCAACCGTGTTTGTGATCCGAAATCTACTAATGTTGACAGCTTATTGCAAGTTCAAAGATTTTCACATGTTATGCACCTAGTTTCCCAAGTGAGTGGTACACTACGTCCGGAAAAATCTAGATTTGATGCATTCAGATCTATTTTCCCTGCCGGTACTGTTTCGGGTGCCCCTAAAGTCCGGGCTATGCAGCTAATAGGTGAGCTGGAGAAGGAGAAAAGAGGTGTTTATGCTGGAGCAGTGGGCCACTGGAGTTACGATGGTAAGACCATGGACACATGTATTGCTTTACGTACAATGGTTGTTAAGGATGGAGTAGCCTATTTGCAAGCTGGTGGTGGTATTGTTTTTGATAGTGATCCATATGATGAATATATTGAGACGATGAATAAGATGAAGGCAAATAATAACACTATCGTTGAAGCAGAGAAGATGTACATGTAAATTGTTTTTAGTCTCATGCATGTGTCTATAATAGTAAGTAGAAGGAGGTTTTTCAAATCTGTAGAGGTTACGTAATATTTTTTGGATGAGTAAATGTGCCCTCAGTCGTTTCATTTTGCCTGTTCACAATTTGCCACCAGTTTTAAACCCACCAGTGATTTGTGGAGCAACCAGTCGTTAGGAAAGAGAGCTTCTACAGGTGACAGATTGGAATTGAACAATGTCGTCAGAAGAAAGGGCAATGGAAGAGTTTATTGGTATCACAGGCATTGCAAAATCAGTTGCCGAACAGTATTTATCAAGAAATGATTATGATGTTGAGCTTGCAGTAAATGATTACTATAATGTTGAGCATGTGGAACCAGGCTCCGGGCCAAATCCGAACTTGACTGGGAACAAGCCAGCAACACCCAAACCATCTGGACCTGTGTTCAAGTCATTTTCAGATCTGCAGCACAGCAATGACAATGGCCCAGATGACGATAATGATAACGATGACGATATGAACTTTTTCACGGGTGGTCAAAAGTCAGGATTGGCTGTCGAGGACCCAAACAAAAAGAAGTCCGGCAATGGTAGAAAATTGGTTGACGATTTGCTTGAAAAAGCTGAAAAGGAGGCTGGCGAACCTGATTGGCGAGATAACGATAATACAGACGAAGAAAAGGATGTGAAAAAAATGAAAACCTTTAAAGGAACTGGCCATTCTTTAGGTTCCATCGAGAATGCAGTAGATTCCAGAACCATATTGGGTGAAAACTCTTCTCGTGGAGGCTCTAGACCTGAAAAGGTCACCAGAATAATCACATTCTGGAAAGAAGGTTTCAGTATTGATGACGGCGAGTTATATAAATATGATGATCCAAAGAACCAAGAATATTTGAAGCAATTGAATATGGGAAGAGCGCCATTAAGCCTCCTCAATGTACAGATGTTCCAGGATGTTGATGTAAGCGTTGTCAAGAAATTAGAGGAGAGTTATCATGATCATCAGAAAGCAAAGCCACGGGTTTATGGTTTTGAGGGAGAGGGCCAAAGATTAGGGTCTCCTATACCAGGGGAACCTACTACTGTTGACGAAGCACTAGAGAAGTATGGTGTCAATGCTGACCCTGCTGAAAGTGTCGAAGCTGCAGAAGAGCCAGAGGTAGCAAAAGAAGCTGAAGCTGAAGGCGATACTAGTATTCAAATTAGGTTAGCGACAGGAGAAAGATTGGTTCGAAAATTCAATTCCACTGAGAAAGTGGAGACAATTTACGAATACGTTGCTTCGAACGGAGACAGTAGTAGACCATGGGGTTTAGTAACCTCATTTCCTACTCAGCCTCTAGATGATAAGAAGGGTGAAACTATAGCTGGTGCAGGCTTGAAAAACGCTGTGATAATCCAGAGATGGAAGTGAATAACACTACTTCAGACTTTGCAATTTATAGGCTTCTAGTGAGAGTACAGTAAAAAAGCAATATAACATAGCAATTTATTATTATTAATATAGCAACCGTCCGCTCTATCAGGTATCTACAGCTACAATAGTTTTTTTTAAAACCGATGTTGAAATCCCATTATTTATAGAAAAAGAGTAGAATAAATACATTATAAAAATAAGTATCCTTGATTAGTGTAAAATACATGAATTTTTTGATGTTTAGAAGATGTGAAGAATTATTTTTTTGTTTTCGTTATCATAACCAGCATGACATTAATGTTGAATAAACGTCATAAATAGCATAATCAAAGTGATTATCCATTATGGTGAGACACTTATTTAGTACTTTCCTCTGTAGTACTTAGCAGCATCAACCATATTGGTCAAAGAAGCTCTAGTTTCTTCCCAACCTCTGGTCTTCAAACCACAATCTGGGTTGACCCAGAATTTGTCAGCTGGGTAAACCTTCAAGATTTCACCGATTCTAGCGATGAATTCTTCCTTGGAAGGAATTCTTGGGGAGTGAATATCGAACAAACCAAGACCGATATGGTTTGGATAGTTTGAGAATTCTTGAATGTAGTTTGGATCATCCTTCTTTGAGAATTCGATAGAAACAACATCAGCGTCCAAAGCCTTGATGTGGTTTGGATCTAAGTCTGAGTAACAGAAGTGGGAGTGGATTTGAGTAGAGTCTTCAACACCAGAAGTTGCGATTCTGAAAGATTCAGCAGCCCATTGCAAGTAGTCAGATCTTTCAGAACCAGCTCTCAATGGTAAACCTTCTCTGATAGCTGGTTCATCAACTTGAATGACAGTGATACCAGCCTTTTCTAAGTCGTTAACTTCATCTCTCAAAGCAAGGGATAATTGGTAGGATTGGACCTTTTGGGTGACATCATCTCTTGGGAAAGACCATCTCAAGATAGTAACTGGACCAGTTAACATACCCTTCATTGGCTTCTTGGTTAAGGATTGTGCGTAAACAGATTCCTTGACAGTCATAGCAGCTGGTCTGTCAACATCACCAACAATGATAGGTGGTCTAACGTATCTAGAACCGTAAGATTGAACCCAACCGTTGGTGGTGAAAGCAAAACCGTTCAATTTTTCACCGAAATATTGAACCATATCGTTTCTTTCTGGTTCACCATGGACTAAAACGTCCAAACCAATTTCTTCTTGGAATTTAACAACAGTTTCCATTTCAGAGTTGATGAACTTTTCGTATTCTTCAGCAGAGATTTCACCCTTGCTGAACTTGTTTCTGTTGATTCTGATTTCCTTAGTTTGTGGGAAAGAACCAATGGTGGTGGTTGGGAACAATGGCAAGTTGTACTTAGCCTTTTGGGAAACCAATCTGGTTGGGAAGTCAGAGTGTCTCTTAGCCATGGACTCGTCAGCTTGAGCTTCGGAAGTTCTCTTTCTAACTTCTGGGTTGTTGGTGATCTTGGATTCCTTTCTGGACTTGATAGCAGCAGCGTTTTCTTCTAACTTAGCAGAAACGTCTTCACCGGCAATAGCCTTAGTGATGGTGACGACTTCGTCAACCTTTTGGGTGGCGAAGGAAAACCAGTTCTTGATTTCAGCGTCCAACTTCTTTTCGTTGGTCAAGTCAACTGGAGTGTGCAAAAGGGAAGAAGAAGTGGCGACAATGATCTTGTCAGCACCAACCTTGGCGATAGCCTTCTTGACGAAGTCAACGGATTCAGCAAAGTTGTTCTTCCAGATGTTTCTACCATCGACAATACCAACAGACAAGGTCTTCTCACCAATGATGGAGACAACGTCGTCGAATTGTTCTGGGGTTCTGACGAAATCGAAGTGGAAGCCAGAGACTGGCAATTCCTTGATAGCGTCTAAGTTTGGTCTGACATCACCGAAGTAGGTGGTCAAGATCAACTCTGGAAGACCTTCAGCAGCAGCCAACTTGGAGTAAGCGGTTTGGAAAGCAGCCTTGACGTTTTCTGGCAAGTCCAAGACAAGGGTTGGCTCATCGATTTGAACAACCTTGGCACCGGCGTCAGCTAACTTCTTCAAGATGTCAACGTAAAGAGGCAAGAGCTTTTCTAAAAGGGAGATTGGTTCCAGGTCAAGGGAGTCCTTGTCAGCCTTACCCAAGTAAAGGTAGGAGACAGGACCAACAAGAACAGGTCTGGTTTCAATGCCCAAAGCCTTGGCTTCCAAGTATTCGTCGACCGGCTTTTGGCCGTTCAACTTGAAGTTGGTGGACTTGGAGAAAGTTGGTCTGACGTAATGGTAGTTAGCGTCGAACCACTTCACCATCTCCAAAGCTGGAACATCGACAGCCTTGGTGGTCTCGGTGGCCTTTCTTTGCAAACCTCTGGCCATGGCGAAGAAGGTGTCCAAAGAGGACAACTCGTACTTGGTGTATCTGTCTGGGATGACGTTGAAGAGAATGGACAAGTCCAAGACTTGGTCGTAGAAGGAGAAGTCATTGGAAGGAATGATGTCCACACCGGCTTCCTTTTGCAACTTCCAGTTCTTTTCTCTGATGTCCTTACCGACCTTCAACAACTGTTCAGCGTCGATCTTACCGGACCAGTAAGCCTCGGTGTTCTTCTTCAATTCTCTGAAGGCACCGATTCTTGGGAAACCTAAAACAGCGGAGGAGACCATTGTGGATGTATTTTTATTGTATATATGAAAACAACCTGCAGAAGGAAGAAGTCAACAAGAAGGGAAAAGAGACAGAACCAGGAGAACACAACACACCTCCAGAAAAGAAAGCAGCAGAAAAAAAGAGGGATCCAGGTGGAAAACATGAGTAATATATACTACGAAGTCGACGACGACAAGCGTTCGCCGATGGATCTTCTCCGATCACATGGCCGGGCCGTCGCTCGCTGAGTGAAAATTTTTCCTCCACGCCAGCGCAGCCTGTGGCACATGTTTCCTCGCAATTTGCCCGGTGTTTTTCACATGCCTGTCCAGCATGTGCAATTTTCCTTGCCCTCCCTTCTCGTTTACCTCGTACACATCGTATACATAGCGGAAAGGGGCGAGGGCCGCCGCCAGGACGCGGCGGTGCACGGCGGTGTACTCTCGAGCACAAAAGTCCCAAAGCCGGTACCGGACAAAGACGGCAGGAGGGGGGTGGAGACACGTGACATCATGAAAATGGGGGTCCTGGCATCTCTAGTAGAGCCGGAGATCGCCGGTGACCTGGTCCAGCACACTCCGGGGGGCAGGCCCGAGCCCAAGCACGGTCTCGCTGCCGGAGGCAATTTGGGTGCGGCCGGCGTCGACCACGAGGTAGTTGTTGATGTTCAAGCTGACGGCCTTCATGAGCAGTTCCTCGATCTCCTCGAGGCTGCTGCACTTAAGCACGATTTTCGCCTGGCCGCCGTTCGCCCATCTCCTTAGCATTGTTGGGTTATGGCTCTCGCTCTGCGTGTTGTCGTGCATCTGTCTGTACAAGGACACCGCAGCGTGAGCACATTGGGCCGCAGCCTTCCCCTTCAACATCCCCAGGTCACTGCGCACAATCAGGGCCATCCGTACCTCTCCGCCCACGTCGTTGAGGCCCTTGGAATTAACCACGATCTGCGCATCATCGTCGCTGTCGTAATCCTCATCTTCCTCGTCATCCTCGTCAACTTCCTCTTTCATTACTATCTGCTGGTGCTCCTTCGGAGCCCGGACATCTTTCGTCCTCTGCAGCTCGCTCCCAATGTAGAGTCCACCGATGACCCCAACTATACCCGCAAGCAAGACGCTGGTAGCGTTATCCAAGTTACCCATGCTTATCTTTCTGTCCCTTCGGTCGTGTAGTTCTCCAGTGCGTGGTAGTTCAATACTGGCATGTCTTGAAACTTTGCTGAAAAAATGTTATTGCTACGCACCTGACACAGGGTAAGCTCAGCTCCTGATTACGTAACCACCACACAAATAGATCATAAAGATTGACATTAATATGAATATCTATAAAAATCGCCACAAGTTACTCCGAGCCAGATCTCCTATCTGACTACTATCACATCCTCTAATGGATTAACAGAGACAACTTCAGAGCATAGTAATCTATCACCAATCATGGTTTTACTCTTCGAGCTGCTTGAGTCAACTATAATTTCCACCTCGATATCCTTCTCAAACCAGTACCCAATTATTCTTTCCTGGGTGATACTTGTGACAACACACCTCATTAACATGTAACCGTGAATGTTAGTGCCACCACTAACATCTTTTTGAATATTCCTTAGAACCTCAAACCTATTCAACCTGTTGATAAACTCAAGATATCCTTCAGTCTGGGAAAGACATTTATTGTAGTGGCTGTTTGTGACCTTATCCAACTTCAGAGGATCCCAATTTTGTTTATTTCGATCTTCAACCAGTTCAAAAGATTCAATGGCAAGGTACCTGAACAATTGCCACAAATTCAAATGCGTTTCAATATAGTTCAACGATGTAAATGAGGAAAAATGCTTCAACCCCAATGGCGTGTATCCATTTTCATTGGTGATATTTTTGGCAGTGCCCTTTGGGTTGTTGAAAAAATAAGATCCTTCTCCCAAAAACGCCAAACAACTGACATAAGCAGTCAAATCACCAGGATTAGAACTTAGCTGGAAATTGAACGTTTCATAAGAATTAGCATACCACTTGAAAATTTTGAATTTCTTGAAAACTCTATAGTCCACAGAATTTAAAATTCTCTTAGCCACGCTTCGATTTGCAACATTGACACCTTTCTCCGAGCAAAACCTGGATAGGTTTTCATCGATCAACAATTTTAAATTCTCAGTAATCCACCTCTTGTCTCTCAGCATATAGTTTTCATTTTCATTCAAAAGGTTTCCACCACCAACAGTAGTCGAATTATGAGTGTCTGCTGCAGAGTTTGTATTGCTTACATTTTCCAATTTGATATCACTCCCGTCCTCATTAGATTTATTATCAATGAAAAACGTTTTAAAGTTCAAAAAATTTCTATTGCTTTCATCGGAATCGCCAAACGTCTTCAAATAGCCCAAACGAACCCTCGATTTTTCCTTCTCAATAAGCAAATTCATCAGCTTATTCAGAGATAACCAGCAGTCTAATTTCTTTTTGGAGCCTTTCAAACTTGAAGGATTTCTATTTTTAAACCATTCTTCATCAATATTTTCAATCTTCTTGAAAACATCCAATCCAACCTTGATATTTGGGGACGTTAAAGAGTCTGAGTCAATTAGATTATGGTTGAAGGTCAACCTTATGCAGGGTTGGTTTATCCTCAGCGCATGATTGAACTTTTCCAATTTTGGGAACGTTACCACATTATTATCAATTTGGATAGGTTCCTGTACCGTTATATTCTCGTTTGGGGACTGATTGGGAATCGGTATGAAAATGTTAAATCTATAATTGGTCAAAGACTCCTGGCTAACTGAGAATGCAATAGTTTTAGTTAATTTATAAACTGTTCTTCTATTCCGCACCAATGATTTAGGCCAAATTTTCAACTTAGAATCTTGAATCACGTCTAAAAAACTGTTTGAGTAACTTCTATTTGCAAATTTTCCTCCTTCTTTCTTTTCATCACCAACAGGTTTCAGTGGCTTCATTCTCTGTAAAGATTTTGGCAATTCGTGAAAAGATTGCCCTTTGTGATAAGCATATTGTAGCTCGTTAACATTCTTAACAGGTAAAGATAAATCTGTGGGATCGTACATATTCAAGCCGTAGAAACCACTAGAAATCAAAGCGTTCGTATCTTTGTCATAAATGCCAATTTTTACCAAAAATTCAAACAATACTTTTGGAGATAGGGCTGTACTCACATCTATAGGCAATAAAGCTTTCAATTTGTTCACCAACTTTGAATCGGGATACACTATGGAGTATTTGACCATGAGAATCAATCGTTTAAAGTTCTCATCTGTTTTGAGAATATTGTAAATCTGGAATTCATTAGACTTTTTCAAGATCCCAAAATATGATCTGACAATCAAATCGATAGGCTGAGCATATATATTTTCCAGATTTTGGGACAAAAGTATCGGGTTGTAAAAATATTTGGTTGTCACTTGGTTCATTGGGTTTAAAAGATTGAAGATCGAGTTTTTGGACTTTATATACCTGAAATGAATAGGATCATTGTATATTAGAAAATGACAAGAGAGTAAGAGAACGTGAGAGCCCATAGGATTTGTTTTAATGTCTAAGGTATTTCTTAGGGATTTAGAGTAGTCGTACATTCCAATGCTAAACAACGTTAAGTTGAGAGATGACTGATAGTTCATAAAAGCAGATTTTAGGTAGAGAGTTCTGATCAGATCCTTTTTTAGTATGACGTTCACCATTTTAGTAAAGAAGAGGAGGAACACGTTCAACGTATATGTTAGATGCAGCAGATGTTCCACAGGAAGGACAGACTCATCAATTAGCATCGCCTTCATCATCTCACGCCTGATGAACATCGGTATAGTGAATAGTATGTGGTCTGCGTTAATTTCGGTAATTTCTCCGTTTGGTAGTAGCACACGATACGTTGAGACTTTGGAAAGACTGAAGTTCAAGTCGTTCAACACAATCCCAAAACTGTTTGAAAGACTGCTTTCTATATCATCTGTTGTTTTCAAATGTACCAAGGAGCCAGACATAGGCAATAGGTCTACCTTATTATGGGATATGGACTCGAAGTGATGGACTGTGTTTGTGAAGTTCTCACCCTGAATTTTGGTATCCAATATTTTTAGGTTCTGTGTATAGATGGATGATAGACCCGTGGAAGAAAATCCATCCGGAGTGAATATTCGGTCATCACTTTTTGTGAAAGATGAGAAATTTCGGAGATTGGTTCCTTGGAAGTATTGACATGGTAAGAACAGATTGGGTCGATTCTGGAAGTGCCTGGCAAAGGCTGTAGGTGTGTTCTTGATTTTGAAGAACGATCTATGTACAAATGACATTGATCTCATTTGCCACTAATCCACGATGGGTTGGATAGTGTCACAAAAAGAGTGAAATCGGTTTGTACGTGGTAAATGACCGGAAATCCGTAGAGAGGTCCTGTTGAAATTTCAAAGAAAGAGAAACATGTATATGGAACCCCAAGTAGCAAAAAAAGTCTTCTCCCTAGACGGAAGAAAAACATGAAAAAGGTCGATCGGCCCACCGCAGCGGGGGCTCAACGATAAAGAAAAGGCCATCTCTGATACACATGTACGGGGGCAAGAGAGATGGAAAGACCGGCAATCGGCAGAGAGTTACTGGGTGGATAAGGAATAGGAAGGCACAATTGTTTTTTGGCACAGTCTCGTAAGTTGTTTGTCAACCGGGAACGGGGCGAGACCCACTCCGGCAGGTTGGGAAATGTGTTCTCTGTGCAAATATTTGCTTTCCCTGGAAAACCGTGGTGCGTGAGTACGAGAGATGGAAACATCCAAATAGCTTCCTTTCCGGGGTTGCAGCAGACAGTCACTTGGCCAGCTTGGCCTGGGCTTGCACGGCTTTTCGCAAAACACGCACCGAGCCCACTATAGACAGGTCACCCTACTACAACGCCAAAAAAAGGAAAGGGAAGAGGAGACAAGCTAGGAGTTAAAAGGCCAATTTCCTCACTGCAAATTCCTCACGCACCAAAAAAGCCCAGCACGAAAAAAAATGAGAAAAAAAGATAAAATTTTTTTCTTCTTCAATGTGGTGTTTTTTTATCTCGATGCGGTGGCCATTGGCCTGCAGCAACGACAACAACAACTTAACATCGTCTGGCCTTCTTTGCTGAAAACTGCACCGGGTGTTCATCTTCGATTCGGAATCAATACTTTTGCAAAACCAGTACCCATAGATACGTTCCATCACCAACTACGAAACCCCGATAGAACGGTACACCCAACACATTTAAATCCGCCCCTTCCTCAATTGTCTTGTATTCCCACTTTTTTTCCATTCCATTAAGTTAGCTCTACACATCAGGATTCAGCACCGTTTCAATTTGTCTAGCATAATATAATGGGTCAAATTCTTTCTCACCCAAAAACAGAAAAATCTTCAGAAGAAGGTGGTGACCAGTTCGTCGCCTACGGCCTGTCTTGCATGCAAGGCTGGCGTGTGTCCATGGAAGACTCCCATTCGATCATTTTGGATATCAATACATTACTAGAGAAGAACGCCAGTGATAAACAGAATGCATTTTTTGGTGTCTACGATGGTCATGGTGGTGAAAAAGTTGCAATCTTCACTGGTGAACGTTTACCAAAGATTTTAGCCCAGAATTCACTCTACCAGAGTGGTGACTACATACAAGCGTTGAAAGACACCTTCTTGGCAACAGACGTTGCAATTTTAAACGATGATGAGCTATCGAAAGATCCTTCTGGTTGTGCTGCAACATCAACTTTGATCACGCCTGACGCCATCTTTTGTGCCAATGCAGGTGATTCCAGATCTATTCTGTCTATTGACGGTTTGGTCAAGCCTTTGAGTTTTGACCACAAGCCAACTAATGAAGGTGAGAAGAACAGAATTGTTAATGCCGGTGGTTTTGTGGACATGGGTAGAGTCAATGGTAACCTGGCATTATCAAGAGGTATTGGTGACTTCGAATTCAAAGATTCCAAAATCTTACCACCTGAAGAGCAAGCTGTTACTGCTTTACCAGATGTCTTAGAACACAAACTAAACACTCTTTCTGATGAATTCATAGTTTTGGCATGTGATGGTATCTGGGACTGTTTAACCTCCCAACAAGTTGTGGATTTTGTCAGAAGATACGTCAAAGAAAACAAAACTTTGACCGAAATATGTGAGTTGATGATGAACACATGTTTAGCACCAACTTCTGGAGGTTCAGGTATTGGTTGTGATAACATGTCTGTATGTATAGTTGCATTACTCCATGAGAAGGAGAGTTTAGACCAATGGTATGCTAGAATTTCAAACAAAATTTCGGACGAAGATTTGAAAAAGTTACCAACTGCGGACGAATTGTCGAATGATTTGTACAAAGTTGACTTAGAAACAAAATTGTCAGACACTAAGGATGAGGATTCGATAAACGGCAAGATTGGTGGATTGAGATCAACTACTAAAGATGTTCATGATGACCACGACGAGGATGAAGACGATGACGATGTTTTGAAAGGTGGTGCGCCAGCTTTCCTACAACAATTACTGGCTGCATCCTCTGCATCCCGTAACAACAATGTCATTTATTTGGACCCATCTGCAACATCGATCTTACAATCTTTAGGTGTGATGGAAGAAGACGGTGAAGTCAATTCGGAAAATAATGATGCAGATGACGACGCTAAAATAAAGGATATTTCAGAGGAAACAACAGAGGAAAATGGAGCCGAAGCAAATTAGAGATAACCATTTAAATTTTTGCCTATTTTTTTTTCATCTGATCTTGTAATTCAACGAGCGGCGTTGATAATGAAATTGATGTATCTTTGTCCCCTTTTTTATTTCCCCCCCACCTCTCTTCTCAGATTATTTCCATCACGTTTTGCTTCTATTCTAATATATTCCTTCAAACATTTGTGGAAGAAGAATGAAAATCATACTCAAAAATAAACTGATTTCGTTTGGACCTTTTCTAAATTCAGAGTGACATGCATCTTTGTTTTAAATTTTTCCTTCTTTGTTGATCTTTGCACATAATTTATTCACCAGTCGGTATCTACTACAAGTTCAAAGTACTTTTTTTTTACAATTTTTTTCTCGATCCACCCCCTCTGCTTATCTTGATAATGATTTCCACTATTAACGATGTTTTCTTTTAGTCAATTTTTCTTACCTCCTTTTTTTTCCATTTGATTTTTTTTTCTTCAATATACTTATTTCTAATTTTTAAATTTTCTCCTTCTCACTACTATGTATCTATATCCTTATATCTTTATATATATATAATTTTTATTATATCATTACCATCATCAATGTGGCCTGAAAAACTAGAGTTTGCTAGCCAAAAACCTGCTTGCTATTGCGATATGCAGAATCTATGATCTTTTGAGGATCCTCCGTCCTCACCTTGGAGATCACCAAGGCCACTAAACCTATTAAACAAGGTTCGTTTCTTGATTTGATGAGGGGGGAATCTTCAAAAATGTGACTATACTTAAATTTATCAAACTTGTCACTCTTGACGGTTGGTATGGGCAAAAAGTCAAACAGGGTCAAATTTGTATTGTTTGAATTTTTCTTGTTTTTAGCAGAGTTTTTCATCAACCCCTGAACTTCGGGACTTTGCATCACAGTTTCGTAATTCTCATAATCACAAGGATAAAATGAATTGGGGGAGGTGGAGAGATATTTCCAAGAGGGGTGTGTTTTCTTTATCTCACACCATGGGGAATCTGTCTCTATCATCAATCTGTCCAATGGAATCAAAGGTAGTACCTCAAGGGTCGAGGTATCTCGCAAACCTGCCCCATTGATGCTAATAAATACTTTGTAGCCATGTGGATTCGACTTCTCCAGCTGGAGTAGTTGCTCTAGCTGCATTTTATCACCGGTGAATGAATGAACCAACAAGTTTTTGTTCTTCAAGAGATTGTTATCGAGAAAAGGCTTTAACGTCCTGATGAAATCATCACAGGCTGACCTCATGTGCAAAAACAATGGTAAGTCAAACTTAGCCGCCAGCCGTAGTTGTTTTTCGAAGTAGACTAGTTGTTTTTCCATCGGCGTGTAGTGCAGACGATCATAATCTAGGCCAATCTCGCCAAATGCCCGGACAACATCGGCTTCAATGCCCTCGCTGACCAGATTCTCCAGATCTTGTAAATGCTGCTCTACCGAGCCTGCGCTCTCAAATTCCAACACTGTACACGGATGGACCCCGACGGTCGAATACAAGTTTGGAAGTTTCAAAGTCTTGTCATTTGTCACTTGCTGTTTTAGCGAATTGATGATTTCGATGGTACGCTTGGATTCGTCGAGAGATGAGCCTGTCAGCAAGATATCCACTACATGATGTCGAGCGGCCTTCTTCAAGACATCCAGCGTGTCATTTCTGTGATGTTGCCGACCGTGATAGCTCCCGCTGAACATCGAATCTGTTATATTGACCCCCACATCGTAGTATTTCGGCACGTAGGATTCGAACTTCGACGAGATACTGGCGTTAGACATTTTTCTGGTCAAAGATCGCCTGAGCATTTATAGAGCAATGCTGTTTTTCGGATCAAGTTTCCTCAATAAATGGACCTCACATATCTATGCAGCTGATGCAGTTGTATGGGGGAAGTACCTCTGACACATGAACGAGTAAGTCAATTTTCCAACATATTACGTAATCACAAAGTCACGTGTTTTTTCTCCTGTATGTGCCGATGGCACTAGCGAGTTTTCTCAACTACGTGAGCCGCAGCTCGAAAAGCGGAGGGACAAAAATATACGTGAAGGAGACAGGATCGCCGTTCGTGATGCTTATTTAGGAAGACTGCAGCAATAACAAGAAATAAAGTTGGTCTTTGTTCTGCTTTCCTTTTTTTTCCTTCCTCCTTATAGGCGTCCGAGGTGCCCGCTAGTAGTTCTCCTCTCTCCATAGTACGGATGCACTAAAATCATGCTTTCTGCGACCCAGGCGTATACTGCGCCTGAAGGGAGGCGCAAACGTCTCACTTCCTGACCCGTTTCGTGGGGCTTACATAACGCGCATGTTTTTCACTTGCCATGGTAAAAAGCTGGCCGCTGTCCATCCACAAGCACGCAATGGCCACATCCGCATTTGCCTCATCCTCTACAGGCTGGTGTCGTTATCTGCGCTTATCTTACAAATGAGTCTCGGTGTCCCGCACATGGGCCCGGCGCTTGCCTCGTAAACCTCACGCTGCCATCGCTTCGGCCGTTGCGACCGCCCTGCCTCGACGCCCCCACCCATGCAGCGGCCCGAGGCACGGCTGGAGGTTGTCAAAGTGCAACGCAGTCAGGCTTCGGCCGGCTTCGCATCCTGGGCCTCGCTGTCGGCATTTCCGAAGCAGGACCCAAGGGCGGCGGAGCTGAGCGCATTAAGGAAAAAGACGTTGCTGTACAACAGCGCGGCGGGTGCGCAGAGCTGATGCGATGCTATGTGATGTGCTGTGGTTGGCCAGCGGCTGCGCTGGTTGCCGCTGCTAACCTTCAGGGTGAGCAGGGTAATCAGATCCGCCGGGGGAGCCGACGGCCAGCCTGCCGGCCAACCGGCAGACCGGCCAACCGGCAGACCGGCCGGGGCACTGCAGTCACAGACACAGTTGCAAGCGCAGTCATAGCGACCGCGAAAGGGAAAAGGAGCAGAGACACAGCAGCTTTTGCGATCGCGATAGCGTATAGAGCCGGGGAAAGGGGGGTGTCGGTTGCGTAGGGCTTCCCCTGTAATCGGTTACGGGCCCAGTTGATAGAAACTCGGTGCCATGCTTATGTTGGTCTTGGTGTTGTTGTGCTATTACAAAAGAGCGTGAGGGCGTGAGCAGGAATTGGAATAGAGATGTATTGCAGCGTAGAGTATAAAGTGTATAGAACAAAGGAGCACTGCTTTTGTCGAAAAAGCGTCGGTTGCTCCCTCGGCAGAACCCGTAGCCAAAGTCGAAATTGATAGAGAAACCGAATCAGGTGAACCAAAGCTTTATGGAAAAGGAAGAACCTAAAAAGTTGGGCCAAACGGAGGCGCAACAAATTAAGATAACGAAGAAAAAGGGATATAGAAGTAATAGTAAAGCAGACGGAGTAGACCAGGCAAAATTTGGAGAATTCTTGTCAAGAAGCCTTATCGGTTGAGGAGAGAGTAAACTTTTGAGAGAGAGGGAAGTCTTTCATTGTTTGCAAAGTTGCACACCGTTGGTGAGGAGGAGGGAGTAACCGGGTTTAGTTTGAAGGGATAGAGGTTATTTTGGTGGACGGAAGAACCGATAGAGTCCGGAAAGGTCGACTTGGAGGCGAGGGAAGGGTATATTGGGTATTGGTGTGGAAAACTCTGGTGATGGTGGGGAATGTATTGATGGCTATGCTTGTGGTCAGCTGCTATGTGAGAATTGTTGGCGAAAGAGGAGGCTGAAAAATTGCTTGAAAAACTTGATGCTCTGGTTGGAGTTGGGATGTTGGACAGCTCAGAATCCGACTCCACGCTTGAAGTGGAGCTGAAGTTGGCACTGCACTCTGAGATGTTGTCTGTAAGTAGTGATGATATACTCAGCTTCTTTCTTTCAAGGAAATTTATTCTGTCTTGGATTTCGATTGCAGACTTGCTTGGGAGAAGAATCGACAACTCGATAACCGATAGCTTTTTGGTGATCCTTGACCGCACTAGGTTGTCTTCCTCTGTAGTCCAAAGGACAATGGTGCTTCCGGAACTGGTCCTTTGCAGCGGTATTCTGGCGGCAAGGTTTGTTTTTGGCTCGTCTACAGGTGTGTACTCTGCGTCACTCCGGTCTGTGAATCTCTTGGCTTTGGTCATCTTTTTCAACTGTCCGGATTTAAGGCGGCGCCATCTGAACTGACATGCGTTGGAGGTTCTGTTGTCGAAGTATCTCGCGATCTGCTTCCAGCCGAGATGTTCTCTCTCTTTTAGCTGGATCAACAGTCTGTCGTCATCGTCATCCCACGACTGTGGAGATGGTTTCTGCTTGGCGTCTGGGGAGTTCATCGGGATTATAGGGCCTTGCTACTGTTTTTGGTTTTGATGCGGAAACGATATTGGGCCTGTCCAGCGAAGGCTTTCTTAACGGAGCTGTGGAGGTATGCAAAAGCGTGAACTAGACCTAGAGAAGGGACGGGACGGAAAAAGAAGCGAAGGAGGGAGACGCAGAAGCAGAGGAGCGAAGAGAAGGAAGAACGGGCTGCAGCAGGAGCAGACCACGGAAGAAGAGCCAGGGAGGATAGAAGCAGAGATAACGAGGAGTGAGGATGTATTTATAAGTCCTGGGTAAAGATAAGTCGGGAGACGGCTGGGCCGCCGATGGGTGCATCGACGGGAACGCATACGCACACCCGTGGAAAATGCTACGCAAGAAAAGGATACCGAAGGAATGCACCGATTATGCAAGACAATTAGGGAAAGAAGGGTGTAATTTCACAGACAATGCACGCATGCAAAAACCGTGCCAGCTAGGATCCAATTTATCGGGGCCAAGCACTATAATGGCCGCAGCACTTTGCTCTGCTAGAGAGTAGACCCACGCCTGCATGCATGCCTGAACCCATGCATGGGGGGGGGGCATCGACTTGACAGTTTCCCCGTAACGACCTCACGCACACAGGGATGCAGGGAAACTAAACCCCTCGTTCCCGCTGCCATGTGCGTGGCAACGACCCCCGTTGTGTTGCACGCTCCCTGATTCTTCGCAAACTGCGTCCCCTCTCCCGCCACCTGCGGGTGACGTATTTGCACGCTTCTGCCACACTTTGCGGCAGCATCTTCCTACTCGCCCTCCGCCCCCCATTCCCGCCCGCATTTCCAATGTCCCCCACCCACGCCGGCCCACGCCCACAGCCACACGCACTAGATCCACAGCGACATCCACACCCACACCCAGATCCTGCCGAGATCCGACATCCGACAGCCGGCGCTCCCTGCCCGGGGCCGCCGATCAGCGGAACCACCCCCCCATCGCCATCCAGTCCATTCTTGCCGCAACACTGGCCGGCACGTTCCGACGGCCGCCTCTGCTGCTTGCACGTATCTTCCGACGGTGCGCCTGCTGCCCCTCTTAGCCACCCCGGAGCTGTCCACCACCGTCCCGACGGCCCTGCTATGCTCGCGCTGCCCTTATCCGCCGGAAATGGCGGTGGTGCCTAGCTCTGTCGCCTTTGCAGTGGAGAGTGAGGCCCGCATCGCAACGTTTTCGCACCGGGTGGGTGGCGGCGGAGGGCGCCGGGGCGGCAAGCAGCGGGATCCCCGATGAGCTGAGCTGAGCACGGCTGCGGCCTTAAGAGACAGGAGGGCGAGCGGTGTTGTCGCCGTGCTTTCTCGTCTGGCGGCGGTTTTTCCTGTTTGGTCGTTTGTGGAGTCGCCTTGGCTGTGCGAGGGGGTCGATGGTTGCGGGGGATGAGCGTGTTCTCAGTGTTTGGGCGTGGCCTGCCTTCTCGAGCCAGGTTCTGTGGAAGCTACAAGACCAGGCTCGACGGCAATTAGGCAGACACATCGCTCGATAGTGTGGATCGAAAATCCGCACACTCTAGATCTCTCACGTAGACTGATACACCCATATTCATGCGTGCGGAGGATGCGTCCTTGCTGTATTAGGAAATACCACAAAGGGAGTGGAAGCGATAGGGCTGATTTCCCGCTTCGCACCCTCTAGCTGCACTTCCTGCCTCCCTAGCTTTTCTGCCGCACCGGCAGAAGCTTCCTTATCTTCCTCCAGCCAAGAACATCTCAAGAGCGACATCGACGCTCTAACTGCTCTTTGCACACTCTACTTGCTTTTTAGGTCTGCCTGCTGGCACATCTATTCTTTGCCACTTCGCTCCAGACCTCATGCCTGCTCTCTTAGTTTCGCCTCGTGCAAACAAGCCTCGTGCAACACCCGCTGCTCGATTTAGGCTGCACTGCAGGCCAACCGCCTTCCTCATTCTTCAGTGTCTGGTTTTTCCGGAGCCCATTACCCGACGGCCGCTGTCGCCGCCTGCGCTTATATCCCGATCGGTAGATTCGAGCGCCTCAGATAAGCAGGCGGTGAACGCGAGCCTTCTTCCCCGAAGCGTGTTTCTCCCTCTACACCCTTTCTCCCTGCCTTTTCCCTGGGCTGCAGTTCTCATGTCCTCTTCCTTTCCCGTTCACACAGTTTTTCCTGGAAGTTTCACATGCTAACCTACCAGCCAGGATTTCTGCCTGTCGACAGTCGACGATCGGTAGTATATGCTGTCCGTTCCTCCCATTGGCCCCGACGGATATGCATATACATGCACAGTATTTCCTGTGTCTCCCTTTCAATATGCCGCTGTAATTGATGGCAGGAGCTTACGCAGCAGTGGCGTCGAAGAGTGTAACGGAAAGGTTGTTGGTGTCTGTAAGTCATCTGGTAACAACCCCAACAAGCGGCAGTTTTACGGATTGTAGCAAGAAATCCCACGAGAATGCGAGATCGGTTTGAAATAGGCCGTCGTCTACAGTAAACTGAGGCGCCAGACCAGTTCTGCCTTTGACCATCGTTCACTTTTGGTCAAAAGTTACAGATCGAGTTTTTCTTTTGCGTATGCATTTTGCCTTTGCTTACATGTCTTTTTTACAAAATTTATAAACCGAGTTTTTCCTCAACTCTGTCCCTGAACATATCTGGTATCAAAACGACACCAGATTTACCTAGAGATAGATAACTCATCTCGTCGATGTCCATTCTCAACAACTTCGATGCCATGCCCGCCACTATACCCTTTAAATCCAGTGGTAACTTTTTCAAATCTATAAATATTGGATAGTAATAATCCTGTAATGATCCCATTATATTGTTTTTGGAAAACTTCAGCTTGTTCAGCTCAGTGTTGTCATACGGTAACAACAAGCCAATCTCCTCAGTTGGTGTTCTCGTGATCGCAAAATATTCGGGAAACGATTTGCCGCCGCTTTTGAGGTTCTCCGTGTTCAGTCGGGAAACAGATTCTGCCGTTTGTTTAAGTACTTCAGCATAGTCACCGCTTCTTGCTCCTGTCAATAAAAGCTGTATGTCTGTGCCGAGTTTAGGTTTGATGTTGTTATTCTCAAATAGCTCAAATGTTTTTAACTCCAAATCATTACTATATGAATTGGCTCTAGTTTCATCGAGTCCATTCTGAGTTTCTTCAAGAATTTTTAGAGCCTTCACCTTATCCTTTATGGGCACCAACACAAGATCAGAGAAATAGTTCGAAATGAAAAATAGAGATATATTGTTCAACGATAAGGGCTGTGTTAGTTCGAGTATCTTCTTACCGATGTTAGATCCATCGCTGAAAACTTGCATGATGAAAAATTCATCACTTATCAGCGTGGATTCAGGGTCCATCTTCATTGCTTTACTTAGGTATCTTTTCATCAATTTCGTGCTACACATTATCGTAACTTCTTCTCTAGTAAATGCTAAGTGAAAGAAAAGACCATCGTCTTCAATCTCCGAGTTAATGTCTCCATTGTCTAAACTTTCACTCTCTTCTTCGTTGATCATATGTGCAGAATTTGATAGTTGATATCCTTGCTCATATACGTTTTTCACAGAATTGGAGGTATAACTCTCGTCATAGGACCTGTCAGAAGTCGACGATATCGATGAAACATCATTATCTGAGTATTGCGAGTTAGCTCTGTTTTCGTAGGCATCAACCAATCGATACAATATTTCCAATGTTCCAGATTTAAATATCCAAAAGTTCTCCCTGGGTATTGTGAGAATTGATATTTTACTCTTGAAGAGTTGTGTTTCAGTTGAGTCGATCATAATGATAAACTTTTTGTGCTTATTGTTTCTTCTCTAATCGATGTAGATCGGAAAGAAACTAATAACTTCTAAAATCTTTCAGAGAATGATGATTGGCAATTCGGGCAAAAAAGCAAACTCTTTATCTTTTATCAGGCTTTATCTCAAGCAATGAATCATCCATACTAGATATGTATAGGAATCTCGTATGAGTCAGGACTAGTTTTGCATCTGTTAGCTGCATTTTTTCTCCTCTACTCTGGGCACAGCCCCAGATGACTCAGTCCTCAGAACGTAAGAGGTGAAAAAATGAAAAAATTGAAAGAAATGAGAAAACAGATGAGATGTGATTACGTAAACAAGTTTTAGGCTTGAAACCGTTGTCCGACATAACTGATAGTTCTCCGAGAGGTCTCAAGCTCTGAGGTCGTGTGATCTATCAGCAAATCATGTTTGTTTCAGACGTTGCAAAAATCCAGTAGATACTAGCTAGCATTATATAAGGGCTGTAGTTTGACTTTGTCACTTTTTAAAGCTGCTTTGTAAAAGAAGGAAGAAGGACAAACTCCATGTCATGCCCGGAAATGTAATTCTGAGATAGGCGGCCACGTACACTTCCTTCCCACATTAAAGCTCTGTCAGCATGAAATTCAATGTGCTTGAATTTCTACATTTTCACCGCCGGGATAAGGTTCCCAAGGTTCCCAAGTCCCCTAAGGTCTCCAAAATCCCAAAAGATAAATCGTCCTTTTTCAAGGGTAAGGAAATTAAACACAAAGACAAGGAGATCGAGCACATAAATCCGTTTTCTGAATCGGACTCTTCTGCAACTCAAGCTGAGAAGAACCCTTCCAAAAAAAACCAAAACTCAGATACGAATATCATGAGAAAGTCAAAATCCTTCAATGACCTCAAACAAAACGTTTTCACCTCACTTAGGAGAAGCACCTCGTATCAAAGGTTGTCAAAAAATTTAAACCTCAGTTACACAAATCTAAGGACTCCGCTAGCTACTCTAGAAGAAAACAAGTTGGATTTAGAAGATTCTCACTCACTCATAAGACAACAAGAACCGCGTAGTACTATTCTTACAGAGCCTTCCTTAGCTGTCACTAAAGAGGAGGAAATGAAGTTTGATTTTGCGACCGAAGGGAATACAACAAATGAAACATATACGAGCATGTTTAACAGCATATATGCAGACTACTATCTTGATTCCGATTCTGAAAGTATTCAATCATCTGCCATTTCTGATAAAAAGGTTGTTCCACCAAGCGAGTATTTACTTTCGTCATCTGGAACACCAAATTACAACATTGTACCTCAAATATTACCACCATTTCCTTCTTTTGTTGCAGACAATCCATTTGCCGACTTTGAGGAGTACAATCAACTACCACATGAGAAACTTTTGTTACGAGCTTCGCAAATTCATGGTTTATCTCCTACTTGCTCACTTTCTTCTGCTATCAAAAGTTACAGGAGGAGTTTGTATTGCGAAAGTGATGATAATGACATATCTAACAATGATGATGATCTTATCTTCTATAGCAACGAGAAAAAAAGCATAGTACCTTTTCCTCAAACTAGAATACCACAGTCACCATTACCAGCGTTGCCACAGCCTTCTCCATTATTCTCAACTCCCTGTAGATCAACCAAAGGTTATGATTTGGTGCTTCCTAATATAAAGCGTGAAGAAGTCACAGATTTGGAAGATAAGAGCCTGTTTGATGCTTTGAGTAAGGCTGAATGGTGGGACTGTTCCAAAATAACATTGGTATCTTATAATGATTAGATCGTCTTGTGTAATTTTTTTATAATACATACATTTATACAATTTCAAATTTCTACATCGCTAGGTTCCAATCCTGCGTTATAATCCCCTTCATCATCATCATCGTCATCATCATCATATCCCCCCTCATCATTTTCATCATAATCTCCATCTTCTGAAACGTCATCTTTATCATCACCATTGTCTATATCAGCACCTACTCCATCTGATAATTCTTCATAAACGATCTCATTAGTTTCAGTTATACCACTTTGTTTTTTAGTCATACCATATACTTTTTCTTTGATAATGGGATCTATAAATTTCATTCCTGGGTAAGTGATCCTGGCTTTGGAAAAAGTAAATTCATTTTTTTCTTGTGATGTAAGTTCATTGTTTTCAGAATTTTGTTGTATTATTTTTTCAAGAAACTGGTCTTCAATATCACGATCATCTTCCAAATCATCTTTTAAAAAGTTAACAATCACCGAAACATTTTTCATCAGTTGTCCTTCATATGAAGCGGTATCAGATGACGCATTGTTATGATCTGCAATGACCATAGTAGAGTTAGTATTTATACCCCCTGATGGCCCCAATATAATGGGTTTCCAGATCAAATAGTCGCCGTTTAGTTTTACGGAACTTTTCCGTTTCCATGTTGTGTAAAGAGTTTTAACCAAGCTTGGACTAAAAATCAATGCAAACTTATTCTGGGAGTTTCTTTCGTAGGTGATTAGAGAATTTAATTGCTCTAATGCAACAATCACATCGTCATGTAACATTCCAGTGAGATTGGATAGATCATCGATTGAAACCGAAAAAACTTTCAAATGAGGATCTTTAATGTCAGTATCAGTTTTTTTGAAAATCAACTGCTCCTCGTTATTGAAAAGTAGTTTGTAGACTTCTCTGATGACAGAAAGCTTCCAGTAACTTCTATAGCTGAGTAAACCCAAATCACTTAGCGGCTTTTCTGGAGTTCCTAACTTGAATTCTCTTTTTGACAAGAGGTAGCTAAAGTCTATTAAAAAGTTCCCAAATCCACGTCGCTGATAAATAGGTAAGGTCATAATACATGAAAGATTGTAGCCGGTGGAATTTAATTTTTCTTTTGAAAAGTAGCCGACAAACTTAAAGCTCGAATTATTTGAATAATCATATAGCACATAAAACATGAAAGGCTCAACATCGTAATAGAGAGTTTTCGAGTTGAGAAACAATTTTGCAAGTAAACATAGGTTTTGACAAAATATGACATTTTTCCTACCATCAATTTCGAAAACCGATATTTTTTCATCTTCATCTCTATATATTTCTCTACCTGCCGGTTGGAAATTGAATGAGCATTTCAGTAAATGTCGATTGAGAGTGAAAGAAGAATCATAATATGATAAGCAATGCGGACAGATGAACATTATTGGATTTGAGGTGTACTGTGAAGGATATGGGGATTTATACCACGTGTCGATTTCATAATCATCGAAATGTATCACTTTTAGTTTGTTTTTCGAATTCGGAGTTTCCTGTGGGGTAGATTGTAGATTGGTCGTAATCAAGTTCCTATGATTTTTCGTGTTTTTCAATAAAGATGATTTGTAAACCAATGTATTAAAGAGTTTTTTGAAATTTGGGTCAGGATATGTGTCAAAGGTATTTGCTTCTGAGAAATCAAATAATCCTCTATATGGTAGTTCAAGTAGAACAGATTCGACCTGAGGGTAGACATGACGTTTTTTGTGGGAAGAATGAGAGGAGTGACTTGGCTTGGGTGACTTCTTTTTCTTTTTCGATTCGGGAGGCTGGGCTTCGTCGATTGAAGTGTCTGATGCCAGATAAACACTACTGTTTGCCGCTCTCACCGTGTCAGAGTCGGGGTCTCTTTCTCTCGAATGGTGGTGGTTGCGGGTGTGAGTGTTGCCATTGGTGCTAGCGGAACCTTGGTTTTTGCTTCGTGACCTTGACGTTCGTTGAAGCATCACACTTGCTTAGCTCAAGAATAAACCCTGATTTTCCGAGGAATGGATGTGAGGTGAGTGATAAACACGGTTCATGCGTTTTTTTGATGTCTGAAGTCGGCCAAAGGAACGGTGACATCAGAAAAAATACAAAAAATGCGAAAATAAGAAAATGAAAGACCGAAAAAAGAAGAACTCTTCAACTGCAGACGGTGTTCCACGAAGGTGGTGTAGGTCCTTCCGGGTTTTCAGGCTCCTGACACAAGCGACACGTCAGAGAGGGATGCAGCTGAAGAAGGAAATGAAAATGGGTTTCAAGTACTCGATAAGGCGATCACGGCCTGCTGAGATCTACAGATACTCACTTTTTGGCAACTCTTTGCGCTTCGACTACACGGGGTTCAAGCCTTACCGGCTAAATGAGGCGTTGAGGCCGGGGCCAAACTATTCGGTGGGCGAACCCATATCACTCAAAACGGGCGTGAAGAACTACCACCGGAAGATTTTCGGGAAGGAGGAGTCCCGGGTGAGGAACCTGCTATTGACGATTGTTGCGTACGAGTCGGCGAGCGGGATCAGGCCGGATGCCGCAGTGCCGGGCGGCGAGGTCGAAATATACTGCCACAACGGGCTCCACAGCGACTTGGTGCTGGGCACCTCCGACGTCTACC
The DNA here is from genome assembly GCF_001661235.1 of Pichia membranifaciens NRRL Y-2026. NCBI lineage: Eukaryota > Fungi > Ascomycota > Pichiomycetes > Pichiales > Pichiaceae > Pichia > Pichia membranifaciens. The sequence continues at coordinate 2,645,276 of NW_017566983.1, read as the reverse complement.
ACGTGATCCTCCACAAGAACAAGCTGATTTTCGCCAACACGGACGACCGCTCCGGCAACGACCCGCTCTTTGCGTACATCGGGATCAAGTTCGAGACGATTCTGTGCAACGAGCCGAGCCCCGTCGACGGGTCGCACAACAAGTTGCTTCTGCAGGGCCGGTACGGGCGCTGGGGGTTCAAGTCCGTCGTCGAGATCGACTCGTACCGGGCGTCGGCGGCCAAGACCCTCGCGCAGATGGGCCCCGCCGAGCGCTACCGCAACTACTGCGAGATCAAGCTCTGCTTCTCCCCCTCGAGACGGCTCGGGGAGCTGTTGCTCAAGACCAAAAGCAAGCGCCGCTTTCTTCTGGTGCTGAAGGGCGCCGTGAGGAACTTTGCGCCCCGCGCGGAGAAGTGGCTTTTTCAGTCGTACTTCGGCCGCCAGGACAAGCTGGTGATCGGCGTCCGCAACTCCAAGTTCGAGCTCATCTGCAACGAGGAGATCGACGTCGTGCACGACTTCCTTCCTTTTGTGAAGGACGTGTACCCGGACATCCACGACAGGTTTCTGCACTCCATCGACGTCTTGGACGAGGCCTACGCCCACATCCTGCACCAGGTGAGGGCTTTGCAGCAGAGCGACACCGACGTTTTCGAGCTGCGCTGCGACACACGCGCCGTCCGCGTGCTTGCCGACGCCCCCGACCACCACATCTTCCGCAAAATCCTCGTGCCCGAGTACCTTGCGTGGGTGGACCGCGGCGAGGACACGCTTGCCCACAGCGACTGGGTCGCCCCGGAGGCGTATGCGGCGCACAAGGACCCGCCCGGCCACGACCTCCATGAGCAGCTGGCGTCCAAGCTCCACATCGTATAGCCACGCAACCGTAGCCCGCTAACCAATGGGTGTTCTTCACCCTCTGCACCCTCCCACACGACGCTGGACACATCGGTGTTCTGTACACGGCTATCCTGGACTCGGGCGGGCCAGCGCATCCGCCGGCCCCGCGGAGTTTACCCCCCAATCCGGGGGTCGCCGCCGACGCCTCGCGCTGCTTACGTCATTGCCCACAGGCCTCCTCCTGGCCCCCGCCCCCCCACGGGGAAAGAGGGGCAGCGGGGACCCGGCTGGCGAATGGGCAAGCGTGCAGTTGCAACCGGCCGGCGGGCGTCGGCTAGGCCGGGCGTTTGTGCGGGCGGCCCGGCCGCTGCCCGTGCTCCGTCCGGACAACGACACGGTGCAGCGGCGCCGCTGGCCCCGTTATGGTCAAATTGCCTGTGCCGGCTGCGCTGGGTTATATCCGTGCTGGAGGCGGCCGGCGGCCGGCGGCCGGAGAGGCCATCGTGCCGGCGTGTTAGCATTATTCCACATGGTAATTTTTTTTTGCCAGGATTACCAGCTAACGGGCTCAACGCCTACGTATTACAAATACCGTTGGTGGTGGGCGTTCCCGTTGTGCAGCCTCCGTTCTCTGTACACAGACAAACCGATTGGTGGCCTCCGCTTCACAAGCTACGCTCTGGAACGCTACGGCACCCCCCCACTACTGTGCGCTATTATACAACGCTCTCTCCCTGAAGATCCGGTCTGGTCGTCTCCTCACACACTTGGATAGACTACACCGCTGGCGTTGCATCGAGCCTAGTCCCGCGTGTCTGCCTCCGCCGATAAAAGCCGCCGTCACAGGCCCCGTTCCCCGACTGCACAGCGTCGTCGCCAGAGGCCCCTCCCCGCAGCAGCAACAGCCCGCTACCGCTAGACAGCAATGGCGCCTGCACGCAAGGACACCGACGAAGAGCAAAACCTGGACACCCTGCTGTCGACAGAAAGCTCGGGGGACTTCACCGACGCCCTCAACTCGAACTTCCTCGACCCCGGCGTCTCCAACGGCGACGTGGACTGGTTGTTCCGGGGCAGAGAAGTCAAGAAGCTCACCAAACGCTCCAACACCATCAACAACGAGGTCCAGTCGCAGTTGCTGCACGCCCAGCAGAAGGCCCTCGTCCAGTCGAAACATGGCCGGGACTCTCCAACAAGCTCCAGCTCCACCAGTCTCCAGAACCTCGCCAACTCGCCCGCCACCGTCGACCAGCAGTCCGCCTCGACCAGCAGCCCCGGCGCCGCTGGCGCCGTTGCAGGCCCAGCAGGCAGTGCCGGCTTCAGCAGCAGCCACTATTCGGCAGCACAACCAAATTCCGCCCCTGTCGCAATCCCTATACCCAGCACGAGGAAGTCCGTGAACAGCTCCAACGTCAACTTGAACTCGGCAGTCTCCGCAAACTCCCTTTCCGACTTGCCCATCAAGTCCTCCCTCAAGTCTGCCTCCCCGGCAAACATCGGCAATGGCTTGAAAATAGATACCTCCATGATACACTCTTCTTCCCCCCACTCCTCTACCTCCCCCTCGAATAACGATACATCCGTGCCGCTGGCCTTTTCAGCCAGCTCGTCCTCCCACAGATCGATTTCTTCGCCAATGGATCCTGCCCCACCGGCTTCTGCATTGGTCTCAAGTCCTGCATCGGCCTTAAACTCCAATCCAAACTCAACCTCAACCCCGACCACTCCAACAAACAGATCGAGATCGTCTTCGCTACTATTCGGAAGATCTAAATCTCCCTCCAATGCCAGTGAACACAAACCGGCAAAGAAGTCTTTACTATCTTCCTTGTCCTCAAAGTTGAAACCAGGTTCCCATTCTACTTCCACAGCACCCGCAACTAGCACTTCTCCTTCGCCAGCTGCAGCACCAAAGGCTTCTGCACCTTCTTCTCCTTCGGTATCGAGACATCCAACACCGGTAGCCCCCCATCCGGTGAAGATTTCTCCACCTATTCACAACAACAGCTCTGATAACTCTTTGACTAAGCTAGCACATGTACACAATTTTGAAAACACCCATCCAACCACTTCTCTGAGTGCGTCTGACAAACTTTTGGATTCAGTTTCGTTTAGCCGGGTTTCTTTTGCATTAGATGGCTTAGTCGAAGATCCACAGCAACAGATCCCTTCTCGTCGTCCGAAAAGAGGTAACGTCCTAATCCCCGAAGATATGCTGGCACCTCCTCCGAAACTTTCAATAGGTATCACGAACAGTTTCAATGAACAGACAAAAGCTGAAAGACCAAAAGTCGACCCAAAGTTATATGAGCAAGCGCTTGCTAGACAAAACTTTTTTACTGCCGAATCTAAAAAACATTCAGAAGAGGCCCACATTGCTGCTCTGAGAATGGCAAAAGAGGTTTCCTCATTCAAGAAAAGAAGGGGTTCTTTCCTTAAATCTGATGATGATGATGACGATGAAGAAGAGGATATCACCGATTCCCGATTCGTTGGTGGAGATGACAAGCTGGATATAGACACGCCGTTACATGAACACATCGATTATTTCGGACATGAGGAAAATAATTCGAGCTCGAGCTCAACGAACGAAGAAACTGATCGTGATATCTCTCTTGAAACTTTGTATACCCGCTGCTGCCATCTAAGGGAGATCTTACCTATACCTGCGACATTGAAGCAATTGAAAGGTAGATCGAAACCTCTACATGTTTTGAAAATGCTGAACCCTAAACCAACCTTGATTGACATTTTGTCATTTTCAGATTTCTTAGCCATTGCTCCAGTTATTTCTGTTATCCTCGATAACGTTACCATTGATACTGAAATGTTAAGAATCATACTTATCAGCTTAAAAAACTCCAAAATGTTGGACAAATTGTCTTTGAGAAATGTCCCTATAGATGCAGAAGGATGGAAGTATTTATGCAAATTCTTGAGACTTAATACTAGCATTCAAAAACTCGACATCTCGCAACAGCGTGTCAAAAAGAGCTCAGACCATTCCAAAACGGTACGTTCCGATTTGGACTGGGATCTGTTCACAGATACCTTGATCTTGCGTGGTGGGATGGAAGAGTTGGTGATACACGGATGCTGCTTGAGTACTGATCAACTGAACAATTTGGTAAGTAAAGCTTTAGTTTTGAAAACCAAGAGACTTGGATTTGCATCCGCTCAACTCGATGTCGAAAAGATGTCGATTTTGGCCAAATGGATCTCCACTCCGAACACAACATGTAATGGAATCGATTTTGCTTTCAACGATTTGTCACAAGGTCAATTGATGCCAATAAATAACATGCTGAAACAGAGAAGCTCAGACATCAAACTTCAGTTCTTTTCTCTAAACTCGACGAACGTCCGATTGAAAGAATGCTCCGAATTAATTCAAAACTTATCAGCCTTACCCTCTCTTAGATTCTTGGATTTGAGTAATAATGCACATCTCTTCCCGGATATTATCCCCGTCTTGAGAGATTATTTACCTAAGTATCCGGATTTGAGAAGATTACATTTTGATTTTGACAATTTGACAGAATTTGCTATCGTTCAATTGTGTGTGATTTTCCAGCAGTGTCCTAGACTAGTGCATGTTTCATTTTTGGGTAACAACAAGATTACATCAAAATCTGCTTCGGCATTGTATTCTGCGGTTAAACATTCTCATATATACAACATTGATATGGATTATGATGGGTTAGATGAAGAATTAGTGTCAAGAATTGCCTTCTATTTGATGAGAAACATGGAAAATCTTCTGAACTTCAGTGTGAATCCTAAATGTTCCGACATAAAGACATCTAGTACGAAGTCCGTGGTGGATTCAGAATCTATTATTACCTCGGGTGTGATAGCTAAAGATGAAGATCTTATCTTCGATGGTTCCTTATTGACAAAGGCAGCTGAACATTTGTTAGAGAATGGTTCTCATATATCAGGCGAAGAGCGCATGGTCATTTACCGTGCCTTGGTTGAAAAAACCGTCAAACTACGTACAGAAATCCACGACTCAATGAATAAATTATTCGAGGCTCGTGAAAAAGGAAGATTATCGATTGAAGGTAAGGAGAATTTGTTAAGATTCTGCTTATTAGATGATTCTTTGGAAAACATTTTAGATATTTTCTCTGATGAAGTTTCAGCAGAAAAGGGCAGCTCAGGTGGCCAGAGCAACTCTTCTGACAATAACGGCGATCACGTTTCTTCAAGACCTGGTATGATCAGAAGATTATCATCCCAACTTACTAGACATCATTCATCTGAGGATGTTATACAAACTGGTCCGATTGTAAGTGGAGAATTCTACCAGCATAATGATGAAATAATACCCACAGTTGCAACCGAAGCACCACATATTGTCGTCGCTGATGCAGATAGTGTTCCTGTCGATAGCACAACTGGTAAACGTGTTTTGATGAGAAAGTTCTCTCAAACCAGTGTTCATTCTAAGAAGTTGGAGGAAGAAGAAGGTGAATTACATAGATGGGGTTTCTTCGTCCAGCAACAAAATGATATCATGCCTGATGACTCACAGAATGTAGCAAAGCTGAAAGAAGAAGAGAAAGAAAGAGAAAGACTAAGAATAGAGGCTGAAAAGGCCGAAAAGGAAAGGCTCAAGAGTGAGGCAGAAAAAAAGAAGTTGAAGATTAACACTATACCTTCAGGCTCAGAGTTGAGGGAAACAATTATGAAAGCCAAGGGTATTGAAAGTATCACTGATCTTATTAAAAAAGTCAATAAAGATTTTACAACAGTGGAGACCATCTATAAACACGCAGATGCTAAGAGGGCGGCATCCAGGAATCAAGATACTAGCTCCTCTGGAGGTTCTCCTATTTCTCCAAGCGGTAAGTCTGGGATTGGAAGTGGTAACGTTCAGTCTACCAAGTCTTCCGACATCTCGAAGATTTCTGCAGCAGATACTGATATCAGTGCAGCTGAATCCAAAACAGTATTCGGTGAGGACCGAGTTTCCAATAGGGCATCTAGTCCAGATATAGATGCCTCTGCAATTGACAATACGTTGTCTCCAACAGTCAGTATTAGTTCCATAAACGAGGGTGACATAAAGGACCAGGCTGATGAAGTTTACGAAAGAATTTTGAATAACGTTATTCGTGTTCGCTCGAACAAATAAAAAGTTAATCATCACTTTCGACACATTTTTACAATTGCTTTTTTATTATTATTCTTTCAAAACCTTGTGATGCATGACGACGTTCCATTCAGCTATGAAATGCAAGCTAAAAAGAAAAAGCAAATACACATATTTTTATAAACATACACTAGGGCTTATAATGCTATTATCCACATACTACTTACACATAACGTAATCTTGTATATTCTTTTTTAACCATTTGCAGTTCTTTATATAAAAAACGTTTATAGAACAACTGTTTTAAACTGATTTTTGGGTCGTCGGATAGATGTATACGATTAGATCGATAGCCGCGCACAGCAGAGAGAGACCCATTGATCTGTCGTAAAAATGAAGAAGACTGGAATTCGACACATTTCACCATTGTCTTCGACCTAAGAAAAAAACGTTTAGAAAGCCTCGGCGACCAGTTGTGTCCAACCTACCATCAATGCCAATAGAAAACAATGCGTATGTAGCGATTGCTATTATCCCAATTGCGCTCGTATTGGTTGATGATTTTAAGTTTCACAGCATATCAATTCCCAAATCATTATCATTTACGGTTATTTTCATTGTTGCATCGCTCGTATGTCAAAATATATATACAAACCAAATGACTCAGTTGCAACGAAAAACAATGAATCATATAAAGAAGAGACGAACAGAACCTACCAAAAACAAGAAGAAGAGAAAATCTTTAATACATCTTGTCGATAACAGAAAGTCATTCGATCTGACGAAATGGAAGAGCAAAAATCATCCCTTTGCTAATCGATACAGCAGTTACTCTGAAAAAAATTCACCCCTGTCAAAACCTTATAAGAGGGTTAATTCTTGGCATGGAGAGCTCCTAAATTCGGACAACCCTTTATTTCCACGTGAAAGGATTGCATTAATGATACCCTCACCCCCTTCCTCAAGCCAAGGTGAAACTTTCGAAAACAACCTATATTCAGGCGATTTTCGCTCTTCCGTACTCTCTACAAGTAGTACAATCTTTGAAAATGATAATTCTAGAATCACAATCGACTCAGATAGCAATATAGTAGACATGTCCATTGACCTCAACATAAACTGCGATGGTCAAGATAGTAGTTTCTTTCAGCCTGCCTCTCAAAGTAAGACAAGATATATAGCCACTTATCTTTATGACAGGTTCAGAAAAAGTAAGGCAGAAAATTCCAGCTACAATAAAAATTGTGCCTTGGATCCATCACACTTGAAACCTTTCAATCTCACAAATCGAGATATTCATGACCGTAGTAAGTATTAGCATTTCCAATTTTATATAAAGGCATTTGGCAAAAACTAATTAATAATCAACTTATTATTCAAACATCACCAACAGTTGATGTCTTCTATTCTTAGTTCTCTTTTCACGCATAAAAACAATGAGCGTTGCATTTCAGTAAATTGTTTTTCAAGTTTATTGTTTCCAAAATTGGAAAGTTGTGATAATGTTAAATTTATATCTCTATCTGTGATTGGCAACATATCAAGTCTCTCATTCTCTCCTTTTATATGTGGAGATAATTTTCCACCTTTAATTTGCATTGTTGGACAGCAGGGCCCTCGAACTTGATCCATTGGCTTGTTCTTGTACTCCATGGCTATCATAAAACCATATATATCCGCGTCGAAGTAGCCAAATACAGGCGTATTGTAAAATGTTTGACAGATCAAAGAAACAAACTGTTTGGTTTGTCGATCAGGGAATCCCCTTCCTGTAACCAAAATCGACTCGGCGAATTGCTTCGAAGTTGACTCTTTTTCTTTGTTAACCAAAGCTGATAAGATAGCATCCTTTTCCAAAATGATTATTGACCTGGGAGTTTCACCGATCTTGTTATTAAAAAGTACCTTGATATCGTTTTTTTGTGCGGATGTTTTGACGTAAGGAATTAGTGAACAACCAGATTCTCGTGATGCCTTGAATGAATCAAAGGCTAAATTTGCATAAACCAAACCTTTTTGAGATGCGTGAACATTCAAATGTTCAATAGATACCCCAATACTGTTTGCGAGGTTATCGATGCATTGATCTACAACTGATTGTTTTTTGAAAAGAGATACATCCATGTAATATATTTGTCTTTTAGAAACCGATTCATTCAAACTGATCTGATTGTGAATCAGTCTCAATACTCTGAAATAAACTGCAAACTTGTGGTTTACTTCTGGCTTCAATGAAGGGAATGAAAATTTTGACGTTGTTGAAGTAAACTTTTTTGTAACTGAATGTATTTGAAGCGTAATTCTATCACCATTTTTCAAACCATTTTCAATGAGAGATAATACAGTAGAAAGATATTGTTTGATTTTGCCACTGTCCGGCTTCAATCTATAGGATCATAGTTGTTAGTATGGGTGGCTCATGAAGTTTCAGATTTTCTAAATTTATTTTTTGCACCTACGAACAGTTATTATCGCCGTTCAACACAATGACTCTCTCCGACATTAGTTAAAGAGTATAATAAGGTGTATTGGAGAAATAAACAAAACTATACCGGATTAAAAAAGCAAAAAAAAAGGTGACAAATGATTGGATTTCCAGATTTTGAGGCTTGAATGTGAAAAACGAGCCTCAAAATCAAAAAATTTAAGCAGAAGCCTTGAATTCCAAAATCTTTGCTTCGACTCTGGCCTTTCTCTCGTCTCTGGTGAGCTTCTTTTGTTGGAACTTCTTGGAAGCAGCAGCGTATTCAGCCTTCTTGTCAGCAGATTTCTTTGGAGATGGGTCCTCTCTGATTTGTTCGTGAGCGTTCAAGTAGATGTCTTCAACGGCATCAGCGTCAATGTCATCAGCAATGTAAGACTTGAACAAAAGAGAGTATCTTTCTTCATCGTCATCCATCAATTCTTCCATGTATTCAGCGACGTGACCACCGAAGATGTACTTTCTCAAAAGTTCAGCATCTAATTCTTCGCCCTCGATATCCCAACCTGGGAATCTGGATGGGGAGTGTGGAACGTACAAACCACCGTCGGAAGCACCCTTCAAAGCACCGAAAACCTTGGCACCAGTGGTGGTTCTTTGTAAACCAACATCAAGGAAAACCTTGAATGGTCTTGGACCGTCTTCGACAGCTTCGGTTAATTCGAATTCACCTTCAACTTCCTCGACACCGGTGTAGGTTTCGTCCAGACCCAACTTCTTCAAAGCTCTTCTGGCAACCAACAAACCGGTAGCGTAAGCTGCAGCCCAGTTGGTCAAACCGTGGGTGATACCGTAATTCTTTAATTCATGGGAGTATGCAGCAGTCAAAACAATGTCACCAGTTAAGGTGGAAGAGACGATTTGACAGATGATGTCCTTGTTGGTGAATCTGACGACCAATCTGTACTTTGGAGAAGCGTACTTGTTCTTGGCTTGAGTGATTAATCTCTTTCTGGCATAGTAGTCAGTCTTACCTTCAGCTCTTCTTCTGAAAGGAGTTTGGTATCTGGAGAGGTATGCAGAACTTCTGGTGAATTTGAAACCCATGTTGTCTATTTATTTGCCGAGTAGTCGATAACAGTTAGAAACTTCTTCTGTTCAGACACACGTCAAACACTACCCAAGAGAACTATTAGAGGAGAAAAAAAAGTTGGTGAAAAATATCCACCACATACCGTCACCACCTCCACCCTCTCTGGGAGAGCGCACTCGTGAGGTAGCGAGGAAAGCCTGAAAAAAATGGATGTGGAAAAAAACTGCGTCCAGTTTACCGGCGTAAGGGTTACCCGGCGTACTTTGCGGTAACGCCCATTTCCAAATACGGCAAGTCATCGTCGCACCCCGGACACCACCTTCCAGCGAAGATGCAGTGGACAGTCATGGAAGGACCGTAGTACAAGTCCGTGAGAAGCTTGGGGGTGATAAGGAAGTATTGGGAGGCCTTAACCTGCTCGCTGGTGGCCTTCTTGACAATCAACTCATGGGCCTTTCTCTCGTTCCTGGCGTCCATACCCTGATTGATCTCGTCTACGACCCGGAACGGGGTGTTTGTCAACCCCTGCAATGAATTGAGAAAGACTGCTGTAGTCGTGGACTTCTCTCCTCCGGAATGCTGGGCCCCGTTGAAATTGCTCAACTCTTCGTTATCTCGGAAACTGACCTGGATGATGAGCTTCCATTTCGAGTAGTCGCTGTCACTCTTGTCCAACTTTACATCGCCGGCGCTGGCGATTTGGTTCATGTTGTCGCCAAAATCGCTGGATATAATCGAGACAATCTTGTTCAACTGACTCTCCCAGCTCTTTGTCATTTCACCGAGCTCCTCCTTGTGCCTAGTGATTGACTGCTCCATTTCAGGAATACTGGAGTCTAAACTTTTGATTCTCTCCTCATTTTCCTCAAGCTGTTTCAACGAGACTTCACCACCGCTTCTGTTGTTCAACTGCATCTCAGATTTGATCTTATCGATTCTTGTATTGAGCCCATCCTCATTCAAAATTTCCTTCTCGGCCATCTCCTCGATAATCTGCTTCATGTCTTCTTTGTCCTCAATAGAATACTCACTCACCTTGTTCTTGTAGCGCTCTAGGGACTCTTGGTAATGCTTCTTGGCCTTTCGATACAACGCCTTCAAACTCTCCAGCTTTTGTAGCCTCTCTTCCTTCTCCTCCTTGATTGACATGTGTAGCTCTTTGATGGACTCCACTTTGTTGGATTCTTCTATACGCTTGATTTTCATCACGATCAAATTAGTATCGTTAGCCATCTTCTTGATCAGAAGCTCCCGTTTATCAACCCTTTGAAGACTCATCTTTTCATTTAAATTGCTGCCTATTTTGTCGTATATTTTTTCCCTATTAGCCCCACTGTTGCTGTGCTTCAACGACTTAATAGCCTTCTTTTTCACAACCATTCTCTCCTCAGCCATTTGCAGTCTCTGCTTGAGTTTTGTTTCTTCTCTGCGGATATGTCCAGCCCTTCTTACATTTTCCTCGTACTTGGTGAATTCGAGTCGTTTATCTTTATAACTTTCTTGTCTGTCAGAAATATCTCTTTTTAACTCTTTGACGGTACCCTCTACGTTAGCATACTCTTGATTAAGTTCCCGAAGTTTATCACTAATTATTTGCTTCTGTTCTTCTGACAAACCATTCTGAAAAATAAATGACCTCAACTTGAACGATTTGATGTTGGTCGTAACCTGTCTTCTACCATAACTTGATCTATTCATTGTGTAGATCTCATCATGACTAACGTATTTAACCAATCCTAAACCTTGCTCTATTTCCCTGCTAATTGCATCTTTCTGGGAAGCACTTAAACCTTTGATTGAAACTGGAATTCTATGTAAATAAACGTTCTCGCATAGCATCTGGATAACTTCTTCGGGGCCAGTCAAAAAATCAGATATGTAGCCATCAAAACCTAACCTTTTAATGGTTTCACTAGGTATTTGATCACGTTTCAAATCAAACTTCTCACCTAAAGTTCTCATAGAGACCATGAGCTTCCTCTCATCATATAAGAATTTCGACAATCCATTGTAATCATTTTTTGTAGGCACAACAATAGCATTCAAATGTGGAAATGGAATTAAAGCTTCAACAATTGGGGCTATTGCAGCATTCTTCACATTCAAAGTAACAAGTGCAGGCTCCGAAAAATTGTAAGGAAATTCTGTTTTACTTTGTTTAAGTTTTCGAAGTGCTTGGACAGCTTGAATGGAGACCTTGTATCTGTTGTAGTCAATCGTATTCAATCTATCTTTTGAGTTCAGTCTTTGTTGTTGCAAGATGATCTCACCTTTGATAGAGTCAAGCTTTCTTTCACTTGCATTTGCTTTACTCTTGATGCCGGTTATGATATCATCAAACTCCAAAAACTCATTCTTCAAAGCTAGCCTCTTATCCTTCCACTGCTGTACATCATTCTCATCCACCAAATCTAATTTCTTTAAGTCATCTCCGATTTTATGAAAATCATCTCTCAGCTTGAAGTACTCTTCCTTCGCTCTCAAGAGTTTACTGTCATATTCTTTCATAGTTGACAGATACTCTTTAGTTTTACTATCGATTTTCTCGATTTTGCCTTCAACAGACTTCATATCTTTAGAGATCTTGAAATTCGATGAATCTAAATCCTTTATACTTTCATTAACTGCATTCAGAGCTTCATCACTGCTTTTCAAAGTATCTTCTATTGGTTTGACTTTTTCTTGGAATTGGGTGAAGGTATCTCTTTCAACTTCAAATGATTGTTTTAAGGTAACCATTTCGTTCTTTTTATCCTGTAACTTGACATACGGACGTATCATCTCAGTTTTTTCTAGATCCTTTTTAAGCTTCAAATAGTGGCGGTGCTTCTCAACCTTCTCCTTCAATGCATCGTTTTTGACTTTAAGTTCCAGCAAACTTTCTCTTGATTCGTTGAATGTTTTTTCTTCCTGATTGATTGTTGATTGAAGTTTGATTATCGAGTTGTGCTCCCCAAGTAACTCACCATTCTTATAGGATCGTTCAATTTCTTTCAAAAGATCTTCAGATTTCAATTCTGCAAATTTTGAAACTCGGTCTTGTGGTAAAAACTGACATAAATTATCTAATTGAATGTTGAAAGATTTTAATAATTTCTTGATGTCATTTTCACTCGCAGGCTGATGATTGATTTCCCATAGTGTTTTTCGCTTTCTCAGTAATTTTGTAGCAATTATCACAGAGTTTTGTCCCAAGTCATTCTCAAAAGCTTTTATTTCCAATTCAATGCGTGCTTCGTTCTTATTGTCTTTTATAAAACCATCGGTGATCATTGACTCTTTTCCTAAATTTGACAACTTCCCACCAAGACCAATACAGACAGCACAAACAAATGTAGATTTACCACTGCCATTGGGCCCTATAATCAAGTTCATCCGAGGACCGAAATGAAATTCGGTCAAAGTATAAGACATAAAATTGGATAGCTTGCATCTTATGATGGATCCAGGCTGAAACGCGTTGTAGTCTGGTGTATAATGCGACTTTAGTCTTTTGGGTATAGGCAAACCTTCAGCCAGTGAACATATCTGTGTCATAATGCTCCTCTCACTATCGTCTCCTGTATGCTCTTTACGATCTATTGATAACTGTAGATAATAGGATGACTCTCATGTTGATATTGATCATGATGTCCGAAATTGGCGAACGCGTTTCAAGGAGGTTCGTTTTTGAATTTTAAGCGACTCAGACTTGACTTCCTGAATTTCGCCCTTTCATGTAAAGAACTATATAGGATGGGTAAGTAAGCATATCAAACCAGGCTTAAGATTAAGATAGTAGTGGAGAGGAATCTAAGACAATGGACAAGCAGCAGTCACCCAGTCCTGGAGTGTCCTCCCCAAGTGCACCTAATAAGACTGCATCTATTTTGATGATCCAACCATTGGAAAATGTGAACAAGGAACTTCTTTATCACCAAAGGATGAACAGACCCTTTAAAGTCATCCAGAACCTTCCAGTGTCGAAATCTGCATCAGAATTACCTGACTATACAACTATGAAACATCCATTAAGCGTTAAGGATAGTGCAGTACTTTACAATTCATTGATTGTCTCTAGGTTCAACTGGATTCATCATATCTTCAAAACGTACTGGACCAGAAGAGAACAAGTTATACGTGGAGTTGACATGAACAAAAAGGACAAAATGGTAAGATTCTGCAACCCTGTTCTCTCATGTAGTGTACACACTTTCAAAGTTAAACTTTTTTTTTTGAAGGAAGACGAGAGAGAGAAAGCGTTTCGAGTTGAAATCGAAAAGCGAAAAGAAGAAAGGTTGAAAAGAAGAAGAGAAAAACTTGAGGAAATGCAGAGGAGAAGAGAGGAAAAAGAACGTGAGGAGAAGGAAAAAGAGCTGGAAAGAGAAAAGTCAAAAGAAACGTATTTGACAAAGATGCAAGAAGATAAGGAATCGCTAAAGAAGGAGGAGGAGTATCAATCACTCCAGTCTAAGCAACAGGCACCACAACCATCGCAATCGCAGTCACAGTTACTACCACATGAGGTTGATCAACATAAGTTACTATCAACGCACCAGCAACAACGACCTCAGGAATCAGAATTGATGTTGCAACCGCAAATAAAAAATCAACCTCCACAGCAATCGCAACCAACCGAAAAAAAAGAAATGGATTTAGGCGTAAACTCAGAGCAAATTCAAGTACAAAATCTAAAGAATATTGCACCATCTGGAGACACTCAGAATCGAGAAGAGACTTCAGAAGTTGCTTCCAATACAGAAAAGGTAAGCAAGCCGACAATAAAATTTAATCAAGACCAACCAGGCAAGAAAGAAAGCGAAAGTAAATCTGATGAGACAGAACGGATTCAAAGCTTGCCAAAGGCTACTCACAGTGATTCGACTAACTTTGCAAAAACTGATAGTGATAGAGGTTCTCCTTCCAGTAGCACAGCTTCCAACACTAAAAATAAATCGAAACCTGATACTAAAGACATCATGTCAAATCCGGAGAGTGCAATCATGATTCAGAATTTGAACGTTTTAGCAAAGCAAGACCCCCACCTCAATGTTTTAATGAAAAAGGTGGCAAGTGGCTCAGCTAGCACAGAACAAATTTTGGAGTTTCAGAAGTATATACAAAAAGCTAAAGAAATGGGTGATGTAACGGGTTATATGGCTAAACTGAAACAAAAGCAGAAAGAGGCTAAAGCTAACGCCAAGAGTTTGAAGAAAGCAGGTGACACCCGTTCCAAAGAAGAGATAGAAGCGGAGAAACAGAGAAAAAAGAAAGAGAAACTCGCCAAACTCCAATCAGCTCCCATTATCAAACCAGTAAAGCTTACTCCAGAAGAAGCAAAAAAAAGAGAAGAAGACCTCCTGAAACGGGCAATGGAAATGAAACAGGAGCAAGAAAGACTAAGATTGGAAAAACAGAGGTTAAGAGAAGAAAGAGAACGCGAGAAGATACGATTGAAACAAGAAAGAATCGAACAAAAAGCTAGAGAGAAAGAAGAAAAAGAAAGATTGAAACAACTTGCAAAAAAAGAAAGAGAACAAGAAAAAGAACAAAAGAGACAAGAAAAACTTGCTGAGAAGGAGAGAGCTCGGCGTGAACGTGAAGAAAGACAAAAAGAAAAACAGCTTCAAAGAGAGAAAGAGAAAGTCGAGCAAAAATCAAAAAGTAAAAGCGATTTTTCGGGGAAAAATAATGATGATGATGATGATGACGAAAATGATGAGTACGATGATAGAATGGCAAAGTTAAACAACGGAGATGATGATGAAGACGATGATCTTTGGAATGACAAATTATCACCATTGCAAGAACGCTATAACACAGGTGCAAGTTTGGTATTCGAGTTTATAGAAAATCCAGCTTCGAGGTTTACAATTCCCAGGGACACTATATATGAGCTTATAGACAATGACGAAGAAGAAAATGAAAATGAAGATTTAGATGGAAACATTAGTGGTACAGATGTTGATGCTACTGGTAAGATAAAGAATGAGAACGAGGCTTCTGCTTCTCATCCTAAATCGCCATACATCACTGTTTTAGCATCATTTCTCTTAGTCCACAATCAAAAAGAAATAGATGGGTGGGAACGTCGTCAAGCTGAAGTTAAGGCTGCAAAAGAAGAGAAGGAGAAGAAGAGATTGGAAGCTTTGAAAGCTGAAGAAGAAGAGGCCAGTAAGAACACAATAGCTGAAAATGCACGTAAAAGACGCAGAAAGAGATCCACTTGGAGTAGCTCTAACAAAAGAGCCACTCGTGCTTCAAAACAGGCTAAAGAAATAGAGCAGTTTCGCCGTGAAGAGGGAAATTTCCATGAAGAAGATGACGAGTTACGCAATGCCAGCGCAGCCGAAGATTTGAGGCCAATTCCTGTCTATTCTTGCGTTACCATGAAACTTTCCAAAATTCCGTTCAGATTTACTAGTTTTGTGTTAGAAAGTGGAAATAATGCCGAAGAAAGAAGAAAAAACATGGAAGAGACTATAAAAATAGGAACTCGTCTTCCCCTATCTCAGCTATGGTACCAGATAGATGGTATCAAGGATGAACTATTGGGTGAAACATTACGGTATAATCTGAACAGACTTGACTATTTAGCATGTGGTGGCAAAAAAAGTAAGGCTCTGTTTTTGAAGAAGTTTGGTAAAGGTGGCAGAGGCTAGGCCATAGTGCACGGGCAATTTTGGTCCTTCTATGTACTTATATACTAGCTGATACGCTGAATACAGAGTTGCAGACTCGTTATAGCTTTATGCACTAAATTATGTTCAATCTATTATCCCTCAATTGTGTAAGATCTTGTGATAATGCGCTAGAACTAATTTTGATTCGTCTTTATTAATTTATAAATAGTAGATGGCGTAATACTGACAAGTAGATCATTTGATCTAGCAAAAGGAAGAGATTAAATAATATACAAATGATGGTATGCAAATGGAAGGCAATGTAATTGCTCTTGTGTAAATCAAATAACACTAATTTTCAGGCCAGAACTGAAATCTTCACCGGATAATTTTGAGTCCTCATTAGCTGCATGAGTCAACTCGTTCTCTTTATTTTCGCTGCTATCCTTACCTTTGTTAATGGCAAAATAATCGGGCCTTAATGATTCATTATTGATGTTCCTAGATTCTGCCGGATTTGTAACAGATGTTATTGTCATTGTGGTTGTGGTTGCTTGGGTGATAACAGGTAGCGCAGGAGATGCAAGAGATAGTCTTGCAATAGGATTGTTATCAACATTGGCAGTTGCGGTGCTACTGGTGACAATCGAGCTAGTGGCAGAAAAATCATTAGATGCTCTTTGAGAATGAGGTACAGAACGGTTTATAGGTGCATTGAGATCGGACATCCCGTTACCGTTACTGATTGCTATACTGGCCAGGTCATTGGAATTGCCATTGGAGTTCGTGTTAGAGTTTAGAAAGCTTACTGTCACAGGATTTCTAATTGACAACATCGAAGGTGAAGGAGAAATCTGACAGCTCTCACCAGGTGCTATAGTCGGAGGAGCAAATGAGCCAGCTGAAATAGTTGTGGCATTATCTGATACTGGCTGGGTATTTGCA
Organism: Pichia membranifaciens NRRL Y-2026; assembly: GCF_001661235.1. NCBI lineage: Eukaryota > Fungi > Ascomycota > Pichiomycetes > Pichiales > Pichiaceae > Pichia > Pichia membranifaciens. The sequence continues at coordinate 2,628,295 of NW_017566983.1, read as the reverse complement.
TCCTCAGTTTCAATAGCTGCACTGTTCCTCAACAAACTACTGATTTGGTCTTTCTCGTGATTTTTGGATAAACCATTGGGATTCTTTATGGATGATACGGAAGTTCTATTAAATGATCGGCTGTTACCATCAGGCTGCACCGTAATAGACGTGGTCATTTGATCAAGAACGGGGGTATTTATTTCGTGACTATCATTCTTTTTAAGATCCGATTTTGAGCTGAAAGAATTTTCTCTCAAAGTCTTAGAGTGAGGTGTATTTGAAGCAATGCCTTTAGAGTTGGAAAATGGTAATTGAGTTTTCGTGCTGTGATTAATTATATTACTTAGGTTCATGTTTGAGACACTAGCTGTCATTTTGCTTATGATGCTTTCATCCATGTAATTCTTGAACCTCATTTTTGACGTTTTCTCGTCTAATAGCATTCTGCTTTCAAATATTCCTGGCCTAGAGCCGTCAATTCTCACAGTATTTGAATAGTCAACGCCATTAAACAAATTGAATAACTCAACACGGTAACCCCTGCTCTTAGCTATTGGATTTCCTAGTAACTGCACAGAAGATAATAAAACTTTATCTTTATTTAATAATAAAAGAGGCTTCAAATTACTCACCTTATGAAGTTTATTTTGCCGTAAATCAATTTTTTGGAGAAGTGAAAGATTTTCAATTGAATCAAGATCAGAAATTTTGTTACCCCTCAGATTCAACACTGTTAACTTTTTAAGCGACTTTGGGAACTTCTCCAAGGTCAAAAGTTTATTAAATGACAAATTGAGAGTTTTTAAGTTGACTAATTTTGAAAAAGGCTCACCTGGAATGGTTGTTAGATTATTATAAGAAAGATCAAGCAAAGTTAAATTACTTAAATGGTCAAAAGAGTTTAATGAAATCTTTTCAATTTTGTTATCTGTCAATGAGAGATGTTTGAGAAGCTTCCAAGATTTGCTTGATGTGTCAAAATTTTGAGATTCTGGAAAATTTTTATCATCTGTTCCATTCCTTAAAACCCCTTTTTTGATAGAAGTATTCAGTTCCTCATTTCTATTCGAAGAGTCAGCTTTAACTTGAAGCTCTGTGGGTCCAGTATCACCAACTAATTTCAAGCTGTTGCTTGTTAAACTTTGAGAAATCGTGGTGGCAATCGGTGTCATTCCATTATTGGCGTTTACTATCATTGATGATGAGCCCCTTGAGCGGCGTGACTTTTTCTGTGGCTTGTAATAATAAGATCTTCTACTGGAGTGTACAGAAGACGACAGGGTAGACTGCTGAGAATTTGCCGTCAATATGTCCTCAGCATATAATCTGCTTGGATGATAATTTGAAGAGTAGGAGGTTGCCGTCGGCGATGTAGAAAAGGATGCGAGACTCTCGGATGACAACGGATTGTGATGATAATGATGGTAGTGTCCATGATTATAGTTATGACCATGAGAGTAAGAATTGGTATGAGAATTAATGGTTGCATGAGGAGGCAAGTGATATGAATTAAGAGCATGTTGAGATGAAGAAAAATTTTGAGGTTGATATAGAGTAGGGGAAGTGTGATTTTTAGTTGTAGATAATGACGAAACCAAACTAAGTGAAGAATGAGAAAGAGGAATACTAGAAGATATCGCTGAGTTCCTATGCGATAACTTTTCGTAAGGTTCGTTTAAGTCACTACCATTTGAGGTTGTTTTAGTAAGCTTGTTGTCATCGACAAAAAGGTCATCATAATGTTCGTTATCACTTTTCAATATAGGTTGATTGCTTTCCGTTTTGAAATTAAAGGTATCATCATTTTCAGTGTAATCATCGTCTTCGTTTCGAACAGACAAATCTGCTTCAACAAGAGTTACCAATATTTCAAAAGGATCTAGCAGGTTTGCTTTTTTGATCACCAAATATCTCAACCTATTGGCCAATATGTTCCAACCATAAATTTCCTTTGGATCCAAATCAGATATTTCCAAAACAAGAAGATTTTTGAAGATTACTATAGGTGTCGCAGTTTCAAAGGGATACTCTTCATGGCCTTCAATTAACTTTGCGTTTGGTTCATTTGCTAACCTTAAACAAGGTAACTTAGAAAATGCTGAATAAAGGTATTTGAGGTCCGACATCGTATTATCGATTTTGGAAGAAGAGCTAAATGTATTCCAAAGAGCAGAAACAGATGACATCACTGACTTGACCGATGAAATTGAGTGTATAGATTGAGAGTCTGAATCAATTTTCTTGTTTCTTTGGAACTCACTCAGGAAAGAAACATAGTTGGTATTGTTTTCTGAATCCATATTGTCTAACCTCAAACTCATCGGACCAACCGCTATACCTAATTCTTGGAGTTTCCCTAAAATGAAATAAAGATGGTGTAGGGATAAGGATAATCTAACAGGTTTTGAGATTTCTTTGGTTAAGTTATCTTCCTCATCTATCCTTGAGTCAGCCGTACCTTCTGTGCCGGTGTTGCTCTTAATATTGGAGCTATCGTTATTGCTTACATTATCAGTGTTATAGGTGTCTGCCTGTCCACCAGTTGTTTTATCTGTGTTACTGGTTTTCTTTTCATTGGACTTTGAATCAGTATCTCTTGAACCGCTCAAACCATCGTGAATTGCTTTGTTATTGTGCGAGCCATCCTGAGAACCAGATGTAATTTTGGCTTGGTCTTTTGAGTTTAACTTTTTATAGGCCACTAGTGCGTTTGCTAGCTGTCGCTCATGAGATTTGATGAAAGAAGATAAATTGCGAATGTAAACTTCACCGTCGCAAGTATTTTTAGCCATTTTGTTTCCAGGTCTTTCGATCGAAAAAAGGAAGCAAAATATGAGGGTGTAAAGCAAAGAAGTAAGTTGTCAAGAGATGTACTAGGTACTGTGGCGCAAAGGAAAGGAAGGAATATAGTGTAAGTACAGATGTATGTGTGCTTATGCTGATAAATAAGGTAAACCTAACTGAATTTGGGGTACAGGACAGCTGAGAAGGAGATAAGCTTTAGCGCTGATGCCTTTCTTCAGAGTAGTATGACTGAAAGTATGAAATATCCAGATTTGGTAAACGATTTCAAGCTTTCTTTCTGATACTAGTATACAACTTTCACAGCAGAAAACGTTGAAAGAGGTCCTTTGAAACTGGAGAGGGTTGGAAAGGATGGGAGGATATATCGGGCGGCGCTTTTCCCCGACAGAGTGAGGATTCTGTGTGGTTTGGATTGCCAGCTATAGCAAGGGTTCTGGAGACGGATGGTCTGGTGGAGACTGTGTGGCTAATGGACCAGCGTCAGGGGAGCACTGTAAGTCCAAGCCGGGGAGAAGTGAGAGAAAGAGAGAGGAGAGATAAACAAAATAGGCAAACCGGAGAGACGTGAAGAGTAAACAAAGAGCGAACATTGACTTTTTCGCTGCAATTGCTTGTTTCCTATATTACCTGTATATTTTTATTACCTTATATATTATGCTTTATAGAAAATCGAAGAGAGAAGGAAGAGTAGACGTCAGATGGAGGGGCGCAAGGGGCGGAACACTAGACGTTGTACACATGGCGGGAGGAGCTTGCCAAGGTCATGACAGAGGCTGCGGTGGCGACGTTGGTATTGGTGGTGTTGTTAGTCATGGTGGTGGCTGTGGTTGTTGAGGAGTTGATGGTGGTAAGCATGGGTGACGTCAGGATAGACATCGAGGTGACGGCGGCGGATTTAGTGGAGCTCGGGTATTTGCTTTTGACGTCGAAGGACGACTGGTCGGAGTCGTCATGGCGTTTGTAGTGTTCCTTCGATTCGTCGTTTAGCTGTATGTAGCGATCGATATTACTTGCCCGGTGGGTCCTGTCCGTGTCGTCGTCGTCGACATGGTCGCCGCCACCACCACCCTTATCATCACCATTTGTGCCGGTGGTCGTGATGCTTTCAGCAAGAAACTCTTCGGAGTTGTTTGCATCGCTGTTCTTCCAGGTGCGTGTGTTCCTGTCATCGTCGGCTATCTGCACGTGGTGGCCGGAAGCATGTTTCGGTTTGTGTGCGTGGAAATCGTCGCTGTAGTCGAGCTGGCTACCGTCATTGTCGCAGTCCTCCTCCTCGTCGGAAGAAAAGGAAACCAATGGCTTTGTGCTGACGTTGTCTTCAGCCACAGACCCGCTGAATGCGCTTGCAGAGTCTAGATAGTTGTTGTAGCTTGTGCCGTTGTTTTGATGCAACAGAGGAGTGCTATGGTTGTGGGTATTTGGGTTGGGGTTGGTGTTCAGATGGTTGTAGTTGTGGCCATGACTGTGCGCCACCGGGTGCATATGGTTGATGTGTGACAACTGGGCTGGCGCAAATGAGGATCTGTTGCTGCTGCTGTTGTTGTTGTTGGTCCCGGATGTGTTGGTGCTGACAGCGCCAGTCGAGTAGATAGAGGGCGCCGGGTTTACGGAGAAAATCGACTTCACAGAAGCAATTGTATTGGCGTCGTACCCGTCCTGTCTCATATAGAACTGTCTGTCGTAGGAGTCCTGCAACTTCAAGGATGCGTTTGACGAGACGTAGCTGACCATCTCGTCGTTCTCGATGCTCGTGACGTCGTTGAACTGGAATATCTTTCCGGCGTTGTGCTCGTAGACTGCTGGTTTGCGCAGAACAGTATTGTCCCGGTCGGCATCCTTGTCTGCCGCAGGCTTCGGTTTCAGCTTCGAAGTCTCAGCAGCATCCTTGCGGCCCTTTTTCTGTGCACGAGGACGGGTCTGGCGGTAAGGCTGTTCCTGCCCGTCGTTCTGGCGGTGCTGGCGGTTACCCCTGGTGTGGGCTAGCGGGGTCGGCTCGGCAGCAATGACATTGTTGTTGTTCATGAGCCGCTTCACCCAGGAGAACTTCTTGCCTCTGTTAGTGCTCTGCGCCGCCGGGCTACTGGGGTACGAGTTCGAGCTGGCCGTGGAATGGGCCACCGCGGTGGCCCCCGTGCTTGCATTCAGGTTCATTCCGGAGTTCAGTGTCGTGCTGGCGCTCGTGCTAGTGTTGGACGTTGAGGCCGAGTTCATGTTCGGGTTGGGATTCGGGTTTGCTGCCGAGCCAAAGCCGGAGCTGGCGTTCATGTTTGCGGGGCTGTTGCCGTCGACCGATGGCACACTGTGGATCTTCGTCTTAACAGTAGTGCCGTGTTCCATTATGCGTATATGTCTGCTTGTGTCGGGGGAGGTTTGGAAGTCCTTGGGTTACTCAGACGCCGCCAACCGGAGCTCTAGCCCGGCCACGTAAACATATGAGACACCTGACAGAGCAGCTGTCTCTCCCGAAAGCACCCATCGGGAGATACCCCAGAAAAGGCGCCTCAGCCCCCTCGGTCCGGAGCAGGCGCTCGCACGGGGTTTGCCGCCGTCGCCCTCCTGCTATCTCAGCTCGAGCCTTCTTCATTGCCGGTCACGACAGAGTCTGCTGAGGTAGGCATGCCTCTGCCGGACAGCACCACACATCAGACACCACCCAAGACTGCACGCCACTACACCATGACACCGCAGCAGAACAGAAGGGCCCCAAAGGTCATCCTCTTTTTGAGCACCTTCATCTTCCCGCCCCTCCCGATCTTTCTTCTTGAGGGGGCCACAAAGGCTCTACTTGTCTCCCTTTTGCTCACCTTGTTTGGCTTGCACTTTCTCGGGGTCATCTACACACTCTTCTACTTGTGGCCTTACTTTGCCGACAAGGCCCCGGGTGCCGGCCAAACCACCGTAGGCGAGAACCGAGGCGTCCCTGCCACCGAAGACGTGCTGGAACGTGGTGAGACTGCCACCACACAGCAACCGCAGCCAGGACCGGCTGGCAGCCACTACGAAGATAACGAGCCTGCCAAAGAGCCCCAAGTCAAGCCTGAGCCGGGACACCCTAAGTATGAAGACCAGCGTGAGCCAGTGCAGGGCCAGAGTGAAGAGCCTCCGTCCTATCTTGACGCCACCGCCGACGCGTCGAGCACAACATCACTTATTGTCGCGGCCGCGGCCAAAAACGACCACAAAATCCAGAGATGAAACTTTTCGTTTTGGGTAACTAAAAAATTTTATCAGACCTTTTCTTCTTTTCATCTTTCCAGGCCCCGTCGTGCCTGTTTAATATCGCTTTTTTCGTCCCTTCTTTTGTATAGCCAATGGCCCCAGCACAGAGACAATGAAAATCAAAACTATATCCCGTTCTGCGGACGCGTACGTGCCTGTCTCTAATGCGAGAGAGTCGGCCTTGCCAAGAAACCTGAACCCGGAACTGCACCCGTTCGAACGTGCAAGAGAGTACACACGGGCTCTTAATGCCACCAAGTTGGAGCGTGTGTTTGCGCAGCCATTTGTGGGCACGCTGGGAGACGGCCACCGGGACGGAGTGTACGCTTTGGCGAAGAACTTCTCCTCGGTGAACAAGATTGCGACGGCGTCCGGGGATGGTGTCATCAAGTACTGGGACATCACCTCCAGAGAGGAGACCTACTCGTACAAGGCGCATTACGGAATGTGCTCCGGCTTGGTTGTGACGCCAAACCAGAAGTCCATACTTTCTTGCGGTGTCGATAAGACCATCAAGATGTGGCAAATCTCCAACGACTCCGAGTACAACCAGAACTACGATTACTCCTCTAGCTCCACAGATCCGTCCACCACTGGCTTGATGAAGACTTTTCTCGCGGATTTCTCCCTCATGTCGCTTGACCACCACAAGTCAGATGATATCTTTGTTACTGCGGGAGCCGAAGTCAACCTCTGGGACATCAACAGAAACAAGCCTTTGTCCAACTTGTCGTGGGGCGCAGACAACATTACAAGCGTCAAGTTCAACAAGGCGGAGACTTCTGTGTTTGCGAGTGCCGGATCAGACAACTCTTTGATTTTGTACGACATCAGAACCAACTCCCCGACCCAGAAAATCAGAACTTCGATGAGAACCAATGCGATATCCTGGAATCCGATGGAGGCGTACATTTTTGCGACTGCCAACGAAGATCAGAACTCCTACCTGTGGGACATGAGATACATGGAAAAATCGTTGAACGTGTTCAAGGGACATGTCAACGCCGTCATGGATGTAGACTTTTCCCCAACCGGTAAGGAACTTGTGACAGGTTCTTACGACAAAACTCTAAGGCTCTTTTCAACGGATAAAGGCCACTCACGAGACGTCTACCATACAAAGAGAATGCAACGTATATTTATCACCAAGTTTTCGATGGACTCCAAGTACATTTTCTCAGGTTCCGACGACGGCAATATCAGAATATGGAGATCAAAGGCAAACGAGAGATCTGGTCCAAAGTCAGCACGTAAACGTGCCAAGGAAGAGTACGACGAAAAACTTAAGGAAAGATACGCAGACATGCCTGAAGTTAGAAGAATTGCCAGACACAGACATCTGCCTGGCTATATCAAACATGCCTCCGAAATCAAGGCCGAAGAAATCCAGAGTATCAAATACCGTGAAGAAAACCGCCGTAACCATAGCAAAGCCGGTGCGGTCCCTTATGTTCCGGAAAGATCCAAACCTGTTGTTGGCCGTGTCCATAAACAATAGCACTCTTTACGGCCTGTTTGTAAGCATTCTCTTTTTCCCCCGTTCTTCCTCTATCTTTTCTATTCAAATATGTAAATTCCCTATGCAGTAACTAAGTCTATTTTGCCGAGATTCCTGATTGTGATTACGTAATTTGACAAATCGCTCTGCTGATAACCAGATCGCAATCTCACCCACAGAAGGAGGCAGAAGACAACCTTCCTCAACTTCCTTCTTCCTTGGTGTACGACGTTGTCCCGATTCGATCCCGTTTCAGTAAGTTGGTACACAACTAGATTTACCCACGGATGACGGGTATTACTATTTCAATCGATGTAAGTTTCTTTTTCAAAAGCGTGTTCCATCATAGCAATCAAATGACTAACCATTTGGCAAAAATATTCCTTACAATAGAGAGGCGGTACATTTACAGACTGTATTGGCAACAGTGGGTCAGGTGATCCTAAAGATGACTTTGTAATGAAGCTTCTATCTGTTGATCCTTCTAATTATGCTGATTCGAATCTCGAAGGTATACGTAGGTTACTCGAACATTTCACTAAACAGTCCATTCCACGTGGTATTCCGCTCGACACTTCGCCGATAAAATCGCTTAGATTGGGTACCACCGTTGCAACTAATGCATTACTAGAAAGGAAAGGGTCTCGGTGTGCCCTAGTTACTACTAAAGGTTTCAAAGATATTTTAGTTATAGGGAACCAAAGTAGGCCACACATCTTTGACTTATCTGTCTCCAGGCCCGAGAAGTTATACGAGAGTGTAATAGAAATTGACGAACGTGTGACACTAGAAGACTATGTTGAAAACCCGAAAAAAGAAACTTCAACTCCTAATGGTGTGGACCTTGTGAAAGGTATTTCTGGTGAAGTCGTGAAAGTTTTGAAACGAGTGGATGTCGAAGAAGTTAAAACTATGCTTCAGCTGTTATACAATCAAGGAATCAGATCGATTGCAATTTGCTTAATGCACTCTTACACCTATCCTGATCATGAGCTCATTGTCGGTGGAATTGCCGAGAGTATAGGTTTCTCGAATGTTTCTCTATCCAGCCAGTTAAGCCCAATGATCAAATACGTGAATCGCTCAAACTCGTGTGTTGCAGATGCTTACTTGACTCCTGAGATCAAAGAGTACTTACATGGTTTTGAGTCCGGACTAAAGTATGGCTTGAAAAAAATAGACCAAACGGATGGTGATGACAATAAGGGTGTCAGCTGTCAGTTTATGCAGAGTGATGGAGGGTTGGTTGACGCTTCGAGGTTCTCTGGTCTTAGAGCCATTTTGTCGGGCCCAGCTGGTGGAGTTGTTGGTTATTCCCGTACATGTTATAATCCTAATAACCCAATTCCACTTATTGGATTTGATATGGGCGGTACCTCTACAGATGTTTCCAGATTCGGGGACGGGAAATTTGACCATGTTTTTGAGACAACTACGGCTGGCATAACAATTCAATCGCCTCAATTGGATATCAATACCATTGCCGCAGGTGGTGGATCAATCCTATCTTTTAAAAATGGCTTGATGCAAGTTGGTCCTGAAAGTGCATCGTCTCATCCAGGGCCTGCTTGCTACAGGAAGGGCGGTCCGTTAACTGTAACCGATGCAAACTTGCTGCTTCGCCGATTAATTCCCGAATACTTCCCCAAAATTTTTGGGAAAAATGAAGACGAGTCTTTAGATTTGGAAGTTACCAAAGACAAGTTCGAGTTATTAACCCGTGAGATTAATGCCGCTCATGATCACTTAGATGATAAATCTGTGGAAGAAATTGCATATGGATTTTTGGAGGTTGCTTGTGAGAATATGGCAAGACCAATAAGACAGTTGACAGAGGCAAAAGGTCACATCATTTCTACACACAGATTGGTTTCATTTGGTGGTGCAGGTGGTCAATGCGCTGTTCAGGTTGCTTCCGTGCTAGGAATCAAAGAAATCCTTATACATAGATACTCTTCGGTCTTATCAGCTTATGGCATGGCTCTGGCCGATGTTGTTGAAGAGGTGCAAGAGCCTTGTAACATGGAATTTACTATTGATAACATTGAGATCTTGAATGATAGATTGAAATTACTAGAAACTAAAGCAACCGGGAAACTAGGAAGACAAGGATTTAAATCTGAAAACATTGAGGTTGAGGCATATTTAAATCTCAGATATCAAGGTACCGAGTCTGCAATAATGGTTCCAAGAGAAGCTCAAGGTTTTCTGAAAACATTCCAAGCTATGCATTTAAGAGAATTTGGATTTTTGTTTGATGACAAACTCGTTGTAGTCGATGATGTTCGAATCAGGGCCAGCGGTAAAGTCAAGCAAAGATCAGATGAATCTGTTGATGAGCAAATACTAAAGCTTCACAAAGCAAACGGCTTTAAGGAGGCTGATCCAAAGAGACTTAAATTTGTTAGGGATATTTATTGGAAGGTTGGGGACGACTTAAAATCTATGCCAACAGAAATTTATCGTTTAGAGGATTTGAAAAATGGAACTTTTCTTCATGGCCCAGCAATCATTGCGGATGGTACACAAACCAATGTCATTCCACCAGGTTCTGTTGTCACTGTCTTAAAAACACATTTATTTATCCAAATACTGGAAAAGGATGCTAAGGGCGATCCAAAGCAAAACTTGATGAGTAGTGTCGAGAAGAAAGTTATACCTGATGAGATCAAAATTGAGCCTGTCCTATTATCTATATTTGCTAATAGGTTTATGGACATTGCCGAGCAGATGGGCACTTCACTTCAAAAGACATCGGTTTCAGTCAATGTCAAAGAAAGGTTGGATTTTTCCTGTGCACTATTTGATTCTGTAGGAAATTTGGTAGCAAATGCTCCCCATTTACCTGTTCATTTGGGATCAATGTCTGCTTGTATAGCAACCCAGGCAAAATTATGGAAGGGAAAGTTATCGCCAGGTGATATACTAGTTTCAAACCACCCTTCAGCTGGAGGTACCCATTTACCAGATATAACTGTCGTAACCCCAGCGTTTGAAAAAGGTGAAATAATTTTTTACGTTGCTTCACGTGCACACCATGCAGATATTGGAGGTTTACTACCTGGTTCGATGCCTCCAAACTCAAAAGAGTTATGGCAAGAGGGTGCTGCCATTTTTTCGGAGCTCCTAGTTAAAAAAGGTAAGTTTCAAGAAAAGCGGATGGTCGAAAAACTCTTGATAGAGCCTTCCAAATATCCGAACTGTTCTGGTACTCGCAGACTATCTGATAATCTTTCGGATTTAAAGGCACAAATTGCTGCGAACCAAAAAGGAATACAGTTGATAAACTTACTTGTTGATGAATTCGGCCTTCAAACAATCAATGCCTATATGAACGCGATACAAGATAATGCAGCCAGCACCGTCACTCGAATGATTGATCAATTGGTGGATAATGATGAAAGTAAAAAACTCAGTTGTGTTGACTACATGGACGATGGTTCTCAAATTGCTCTTGCTGTCTACAGAGATCCTGACACAAAGAAAGTTGTATTCGATTTTGAAGGCACTTCACCTCAGACATATAATAATTTCAACGCTCCTACTGCAATTACATATTCTGCGATCATCTACTGTTTAAGATGTCTGGTTGACCAAGATATACCATTGAACCAGGGTTGCCTACGCCCAATAGAAGTGAGGATCCCTAAATCGTCTTTACTTTCACCTGCTGATGGAAGCGCAGTTGTCGGTGGTAATGTCTGTACCTCACAGAGGATCACTGATACTATTTTGAAGACATTCGATGTCATGGCTGACTCCCAAGGTTGTTGCAATAATTTCACATTTGGTAGTGGTGGTAATGGACCGGATGGTAAGTACGTGCAGGGTTTTGGGTATTATGAAACCATTGCCGGTGGACATGGGGCATCAGAAAAATGGGAGGGTGTTTCAGGTGTTCATACGAATATGACAAATACGAGAATCACAGACGCTGAAATCTTTGAGAGAAGGTATCCTATCATATTAAGAGAATTTTCAATTAGAAAGGGATCCGGTGGTGTCGGTAAGCACAATGGAGGTGATGGTGTTATAAGAGATGTGGAATTTAGAATACCTGTAACTGCCTCCATATTATCTGAGCGTAGGGTCATCGCCCCTCATGGTATGCATGGAGGTGAAGACGGTGCAAGAGGAATGAATTTGTGGATAAGACACACTATCGACGGGGATGGCAACAAAGAAGAAAGAATTCAAAATCTCGGGGGTCGTTCTACTGTTGATATTAGTGCTGGCGATAGAATTATTATCAAGACACCGGGGGGTGGTGGATGGGGTCATGCCAGTGAGAAAGGAATTGAAACAACCAGATCTCTGCCGAATAAAAGAAAACTGCTCAAAGATGGAGGCTCATTGCAAAAGCGGAAAAGACAGCAATTAGAAAGTTGAATTACTACTTTACTCACAGGTCATACGACACTCTAAATTTGCACTATCCAACTTTTTATAAAGAACTTCATTGCTATCTCGTTTCTTCAAATAATTGAAGAACACTATGTAATTTAACTAACATTTCATCCCATTCACCTTCATCGGTACTCAAAACAGTCAATGCACCTCCTGCACCACATCTGTAAGTATCAAAACCTTCACAACATTCTAGGTCATCAAAATACCGGAACAAAGAACGAATAATGACACTCCAATCAGCGTTGTCGTTGACTGACCAATATCCACATATACCAGAATAGAGCCCACGGCGCTGTTGCTCTTCAAGTTGTTGTAAAATTTCAACTGACCTTTTCTTTGGGGCTCCAGTCATGGAACCCGGAGGGAGAGAATTTCTCAGTACATCGATACCTTTAAACTGATTAGTAAACTCACCCTCTATGACAGAAACTAGTTGAAAGATAGTTTCGTATTCTTCAACAGACATCAACTTTGTGACATTTATTTTTTCCAGCAAGTAGAGCAGGTTGTCTCTGATCAAATCCACAATCATTAAATTCTCGCCGATTTCCTTTGGTATTCTCAAAAGTTGACAAGCCTTTTCGTAGTTTAATTTAGGGTGTTTTTTCAATGTTCCTTTGATTGGACGCATTTGACATGACTTTGGGGTCCAAGAAATGAATCTTTCTGGTGATGTTGATAACAACATAGATGACTCGAAGTTGATAAATGCTGAATAGGGCGATGGATTCTTCTTGACCAACGATTTATATACTTCCCAAGGCTTGATTGAGTCAGGAATTTGAACAATTGTATTGTAAGTTAAACAAAGCTCGTAAGAATCTCCAGAGTGAAGAAACGTTTGACACTTATGGAAAGTGTCAAAATATTTACTCTTATCCGGCGTTCTAATTCTCGTCTTTGCAAACAACTCTGTTAGTGGCACAGCATCTGATTTTCTTGTGTTAGACAACAGTATACGCTCAATATTTGACAGGAATTCGTCATCCTTCTTTTTTATGGAGACTATAAATATGGATTTCTTTGGTGAGATTGCAATAAATCTATCAATAAAACAGAGCTTTGTATCATCAATGTCGGACTTTGTTCTTTTTGAGAGCTTCTTAGTATCAATAAAACTTCCTTCTTCGTAGGATACATAACCTACAAGCCCCCCAACAAAGGGACAGGATTTTAGCTCAATGTTTTCCATTTTTGGATTGTAAAATTTGTTCTTCATGTAGTCTGCCAAATATTCAAACATATCGTTTGTATGAATGGTTGAGGGAAGGGAATCCGACTTCCATTTCGACAGTTTTACAACATCAGCATTCTCTGTTGAGTGTGTAATAACCTCGGATTCTCCTATAGTTGGTAATGCAATTATTGACCATTCACCAGGTGATGACGCCGAATTCAACAGCATTATATCATTCTTTTGCGCAATCAGAAGGTCACATAGATCCAAAACATCGATTTGACCGTTGCTGAAAGCATCCAGTGTAAGAGTCTTATAGCTGATGTTGTAATCATTTGTAGACTTAAACTCACTAATTAAAGGACTCGAAGTTACTAGATGTTTATCATGGGATAGTACTGGCAGAATATCATTAGAAGGTGTAGCCTCTACCAGCTTCCAGAAGTTTTGTATCAAATCTTTTCCAAAAGTTGAGCATATTGACTCGGGGTGGTATTGGACTCCAAAATGCGGATATTTGGTATGCTGAGCAGCCATCAATACTTTGCTGCTGCCAGGCTTGTGATCTGTATAATATGCCAAAGCTTTGATAGAATCAGATGGCGTGATGTCACTGACGTATATGGAATGGTATCTAACCGAATCTACTGAGCTTGGGAAATTTTGAAAGATTGACGAAGCATCCACTATGTCAATCTTGTGAACTTGACCATGAATTGGGTCCTTGAGGTAATCCACGTTGCATCCATTCACCAAGCAAAGAATTTGAAACCCCAGGCAAATTCCAAGAATAGGCTTTGACTGACATTTTTCAAAAACATAGGGTATGATCCCAATGTCAGAAGCAACACTAGGCGATCCCGGACCTGGACCGATAACAATAGCGTCTACGGATCTTAGCAGAATGTCCAATTCTGTTTTGTCTGACTCACTACTCAAGTCATACGAATCATTATGCACTGTGATGACATGTGCATTAGTTGATTGGAGAAGAAGATCTCTCAAATTGTAAGTGAATGAATCGTATGAATCAACCAAAAGAATGGACATGCAGAGAGTTGGGAGTATGAGGTTGTTGCTGGGCAAGCATCTGGGATTTTTGAGTAATGTAACATGGAGATCCACCTGTCATGTAATTATGTCACAAAAATAATGGAGATCCGCCGCTTAACGTTTTCTGCACCCCAGTGAGGAAATTTTTTTATGGTTTTCTCGCCCAATGGCTTTAGTCACTGTGGCACACTGCGACACAGTATATGTTGTTGATGTAAGACGGACTCTAGTGATGACCACCAGCCCAAAGGTCGCTCGTATGAGATTGCCTTGGACTAAAGCTTTTTTGAATAATAGCCAACTATTTCATAACACTGTGAATCGAAAGTTTGGTTTTATTTGATTTGTACATTGAGGAGAACTTTCAAAAAATTAAATATTTTTGCAAGACCAGGACAGGTTAGATCAGAATATAAAAAGAGATCATTTTTTAAACATCGTTGAGGATTAATTACTCTATCCATAAACTGTGAAACTATTTTAACTGCTTACAGAGTACTTTCTCTTGCTTTATTCCGACCTCACGCTTGATGTATTGACTTACGTAATTAGATTCTTAGACGAAGTGATTATTCCCCAATTAGGCAACTTCCGCTTATCTTTGTTATTCAAGGAGCTACTTAGCTAGCTCGCTCGGCCAACACACAGGCTTCTAATATACAAGTTATTTCGAGGTTTACAGTAGAATCCATTGCAAAATGATCCGGAAAGCTTCACTAAAGCCCGCTTTTTTTGGAAAGGAGATGGGCCAATAATCATTGCTACAAATGTCAGGCAGTAAAACAGTTTTGGTTACTGGAACCTCAGGGTTTATAGCACAGCACATAGTTGACAATCTGCTCAATAAAGGATACAGGGTAATTGGAACAACAAGATCGGAGAGCAAAAACACGTTTTTGCGGAAGGAGTATCGATGTAGGTATGAAAATTGTCAATTGGAATTTGAAGTAGTTTCTGACATATCTGTTGATAAGGCATTTGACAAAATATTCATCAACCATCCTGAAATCCAATACGTTATACACACAGCATCTCCGTTTTTCTATGGTTCAGAAAAACCGCTCGATGAAGCTTATTTGGTACCTGCCTTGAAGGGAACGTTGAACATTCTTTTAGCTATTACACAGTTTGCACCTCAGGTGACAAATGTGGTGATCACATCTTCTTTCGCAGCCATGAAACAGATGGATGAAACATATACGACTCATGTTCATAACAATGAAACATGGAATCCGATCAAATGGGAAGAAGTGAAAACTGAGAATGATGCTTATGTTGCTTCCAAGACCTATGCGGAGAAAGCTGCCCGAGAATTTCTTAGGGAAAATAATCCGAACTTCAGTCTTGCAACAGTCAATCCACCATATGTATTTGGACCCCAGTGCTTTGACAGCTCTGTGGGGCTTGTACTGAATACTTCAAATGAAATCTTGAACACAGTGACAAAACTGGATCCTTCTCTCCGATCACCACAAGTCATGTTTGGAGCATTGGCAATCGACGTCAGAGATGTTGCAGAGTTTCATGTTAAAGCCCTGGAAATTCCTGCTTTGGCGTCTGAAAGGATATTTATTGCTGCAGAACCTATCACTGCGCAGAAAGTTTTGGATGTTTTGAACAACTGCTGTCCAACATTTTCTGGGAAGATTGCCAGGGGTGATCCATCACAAACCGCAAATTTGCTTGAGAAGTACTGTCCTAAGTACGACTTGACTCATACTCTGCGTTTGATTGGAGATTACAAATTCATTTCTCTCCAGCAGTCACTGACGGATGTGTATTCACAGTATTTTAAAGTGAACACTTATCAGATAGATGACAGAATTAGAAATGACAGTCGTTTTTAACTCCACTACCAAAACATGATTGCATCAGGTTTTCGACCCCTTACCTTAAAATATAGTATTCTGATAACTAGAAAAGTTTGTGTATTCTTTATTGTTGGTTTTACGGCTAAAAAAGTCATACCGACCTACACCTTCGAGAATACGAACATTAATTTCTTACGCGCCCTTGTAACAGGAGAACCTAAACTGCTTTTGATTCAAATTTGTAGACAAGTTCAATTGGATAGGAAAAAAGTTGTTAGTTAAAAGAGATTTGCCCTTTTCCGCCCAAAGACTATCCAGTAGATGCCAGCTACTAAAGATACACAAACGCTAACTGCAAAAATCAGTCCTGTCTTTGGAGATGAGTTTGAGGTCGCTGCAACTTTACCACATAAACGGCCTAGCTTAAGGGAGAGAAATCGTATTCCGATATCATTACACCTTAGTAAAGTAGGAAATAACGCTCCTCTAGGATGCTACGTATACACAATAGTAGATAGCCGAACAGGGAAAGTTTATCAAACTTTACTCAACAACAGCGAGGAGCAATTAGTTGATATGACCAGAAAAATCGGTGGTCTTGTGAGTAAAAAGTTTTCAGTTCCCACCTACATAAGCATGTCAGGAGACTGGTCATTAGAAGACATGGTGACAACAGTAAAGGAAGTTGTAAAGTTTGTCGATGAGTCGTTTTAAAGTGTTTACCTGTACAAATATGAAATCCATCAATATAGAAAATTAAACTTGCAAATGAATAATTCACGCAATCATTTAAAGTCTTTATATGACCACTTCTCTGTGATCTTCTTCTTTCCTTTTTTACCTTTATTGATTCTTCTGGTCTCAATCATACCCTTAGATTGTAAACCCTTCATTTGGTCGTATAGGAGATTACCTTCCGGCTTCAACTTTCTTAATGAGTCGCTCAATTCATTACTAAGCTTGACCTCAATTGGGCCTTCTATAACTTCAAATCTCGAGCCAAGCTTCTTCCTACCTTTCCTGAGTTGCCTGTCATCTTTAGTCTCGGTGCTAACAGTTTTTTTACCTTCAGATTCAATCTGCTGGAGTATATCAGGTAACTTCTCAAGTTCTTTGATTCGAAGTTTGATCTCTTTGAGGTCAGTTTCAAGTTTTTGTCTTTCCTTATACCTTTTTTCTTTGTTTCTTTGTGCCTTCGTCTTAATGTTCACTTGTGTTATCGGATTGATAGAGAGTTGGAGTCCTTCAAAGGTCACCGCCTTGTTGGCATCTTCGTTTTCGTCTGCGCCATTGTCTTCAACTTCATTCTTCTTTTCATCGTCGGTATCCTCTTCATTCTCTTCAATCTCGTTGTCCTCGTAGTTGGAAATCAAAAATTGAATACGATCTCTATACTCTTCAAAAATAAGCCTTTGGTCATCCTTAGACTTCTCCTTGAAGTACTCTTGTTCAATCAAACCCTTCCAATTCTCAAAGGAGGGATTGTAGGACTTACCAGCGTGCGGTAAAATCTCTAGTTTACTGACTTGGATTGGAGCTTCTTTGAGTGTCTTCGGTACAATAGTAGCTTTGGTAAAGGATATGGAACTACTTTCTTTCAGCACCATTGGTAGTTCGTTTAGTTTTCTCTCATCTTCCAGGACTGTATTCCACACGTCATACGCTTCGGCATTTATGATACCTTCTTTGGCCATTCTTTCGTCTGTCTTGTCATATCCCTTTACCTTACCAGCCAATTTCAACAAGTGAATCATCTCCTTCTTATCAACGCCCTGAATTTTATAACCATCATTCTTTTTGCTCTTACTCACTTTGCCCAACAATGCTGGAACCTTGGACCTGTTTTCCAAAATTTCGGTAGATTTCAGCTTTTTACCGTTCTCTTTGATGAGTTTTTTCTCTACTGCCTCATCTGCATCTTCATCAATGATGAACAAATCTTCACTTTCTATTTCACTCAACGGTTTACCATGTTGGATAATTTCTTCTCTTTGCTCTTGCAATTTCTTTTCGATGTCTGAAATATCTACATTTTTTCTCCATGAACGCTTCCCTTTTCTAGAAGTTTGGGTAGACGTTTGCGGTCTTCCTACCTCACTCATTTTTGATTGGTTATGCTGTACTTTAAATTGGTTTTTGATAAGTTGAAAAATCATACAAGTTCAGATAAACCAGAAGTTAGAAGGAATCAAAAATAAAAATTTTCAGGAAAAAAAAAGTACAATTTCCCAAAATGGAAAGACAGCCATCCGTGCACCATATCCAATGATCTGAAACTGTTATCAGATGAACTATAGTTCAAGAGGTGAACAGACTGGTTTGCTGATATTGGAAGTTATCAAACAACGATAATTCAGCACAATTTAGCAAGTTTGTCTAGGTCTAGAAGTGAGATGCCTTTGTTTGACCAAATTGCGGAAGAAAAAGCCGTTTGTAAGCTTTCTTGGATTTCTTATTTTGGTGGTTTGGCGATGCGCATTGGCGATAGTATCGAGCTGAATCAGCCGATTTTGAGAAGACAAGCAGATGTAGGAAAAGTTGGTTTTGCTTCAAAATTACTCTAAACATCGTGTAAATCAAAATGCCTTCTTGTAGATACACGTAGAGACAATGATGTTTACACAGTACCCTGACTCGCATCATCACAAATGGCATGGCGTACTTGGCGTGCGTCTGGCACGCTACAGAATTCCACTCTTTTGCTTGCTTGCGTTATGCATAGTTACGTTTGCTATTTTTGGGTTGTCCAATGAAGAGATGTACTCAGAAGTGGCAAAGGGCGAAGCTAAGACGTATAAACCGAATCACATGGGTATTCTACAGCAAGAAGCAGTAGAAGTGACAGATACTTCCTCAAAAAGTGAGCCACTTATTCAAAACCTTATTATTTTACCATGCCATGCCATCTTTGCTCCTGAATTGAACAACAAAATTACAAATCATGATTATGATGACAAGTTTGCGATTGGTAAAGATGCCAGCAATTGGATTATGGAACCTTTCCAATTGGAATCGGATGACCACTTGTCATTTTTTAAGCATCTCGAATTATCGTTAGCTGAACTTGAAAACATTGCTAATTCTGTCTTAGTCATATCTGGTGGGTATACAAAATCCTTAATAGAAAAGAGTGAATCATCGAGCTATCTCGATCTAGCTGAAGCTGTTGGGCTTACAAAAAACCCTTATTTCAAAATTGGTACCAATATACTACTCGAAGAATATGCTAGAGATTCGTATGAAAATGTTCTCTATGGAATTTGTACATTTTACAAAAAGTTCAAAAGATTTCCAGCAAAGATAACAATCATAGGATTCGGGTTCAAGCGTGAAAGATTTCTGTCATCTCACCTGACAACGCTAGGTTACTACATTTTGCCAACCATTGACAATGCTGAATTAAGTATGAACAATTTACCAAACACGAGACATGTGAAGTATGTGAGTGCTGGTCCTTTCCTTCCCGCCAAAAAGGCAGGTATCACAGAAGCTGAGTACGAGGAGTATGAAGACGAATTTTGGAACTCATTGTACCAAAATGAAAGGGCTAAAGCATTGGATTTATTCAAGTCTAATCCATTTGGATCAAACAAGTCGATTTTGCATGATAAGAAAATGAAAAGAGATCCCTGGAATAAACGGGAAGAAGTCTATAGCTTTTATCAAACAGGAAATGATATTCTGGACTCTTTGGTTGCGATCGACAAGTTTGACATCAAAAATGCCTGGAATATATATCAAAAAAAGGTTCTTCCGAACTTTCCATTATTCGAGTAACTGGGAAAGCAATGTGAGAAAATCAAGAGATCAGCCTATCGCTTACCTTGGTTTAGTTTCAGAGCCTTAGAAATTGGGCTGGAAGGCTGGGCATCTTTTGTTTACTTTCTTTGTTCGTGATATAAGAAAAGAATACATACAATTAATCCGTAGCGAGCGTGACACTGCGGTAACATTAAAAGCATCATGTCTATTAAACTTTTTCTCTAAAAGTTTGAAGCTATTCATAACCTTCTAATAAATCCACCAATTCTAGCTTCCTCTTTTTCATTTCATTTATCTTACTGATTTCGTTTTGTAAATACTCAATTTCTCCATCCAAAGTTTCAAACTTGCTTAAATAGTCCTCATCGATTTTCGAAAAAATGCCATCACTATCTTCGACATCATCCTTTTCTAGTTCCAAGATATAGTCATGGTACTTTATTAAGCTCTCTCTGTTACTGATAGTGATCAATGTAAACCCACGTGTTTTTAATAAATCAAAGAGAATGTCTTCATAATCATAACTAATTGCACTGGTTGGCTCATCCAAAACAACCAACTTTTTATTATGATAAAGCACTCTTGCAAAAATAAGCTTTTGTCTTTCACCTCCGCTCAACAAACTATCCCAATCAGTTTTGCCATCAACACTACCACCCACATAGCTATCACATAAATCCACTTTCTTATCGTTGACATTGATTTCTTCGATCATCATACCATGACCATGCGGATTGTACTCTAAACCAAACCTATCCACTAAGTAATCCAAACCAACATCCTTCAATATACTTTTTATCTTTGAATCATCGTCACCTTTCTCAATACACATTTTCCAGTTCAGTGGGTAAATAACTTGATCTCTTAAAGAGCCATTCACAAAATACTGTTTCTGGCTGACATACAAAATATCCGAGTTTGCCGGTTTACTCAACAAACCGTTATTAAATAAAGGCCATAACTCACAGATAATTCTAATAATTGATGTTTTTCCACAACCGTTCTTGCCATGGATAATCAAGTTCTCCCCTTGCAAAATCTTGAAGTTCAAGTTTTTCAAAATTGGTTTGGCAAATGGACCTTTAATTGAAGGAGGGATTATGTCGATGTGCTCAAATCTTAATCCGGGGAAGTTCTTTTGAATGGTACCGTTTTCAAAACTATTTGCGCTGCCACTACCAATCATACCTCTAATCTTGGACCTGGAAGCAAAGGACGACATGTTATAGGTGGACCCAAATCCACCTGTTGGCTTGCTTTTATTAATATCAATGTACCCATACTTGAAGTTTGAGTCATGTACTTGATGTAAATTGACTAAAAGAGTGAATATACGATCTGTTAAACCATTTAACCTTGAAATGTCTTTGATGGAATACATCAAACGTGAACCAGCATCTGCCATACTAAGAATGAGCCTCTTGTTAACGGTAAATGACTTGATATTGGATGAAGCCAAAGACTCTACTGGGGAAGATAGTGAATCAAATAAGATTGGTAAACTTGCAAAGAAATACCCAAAGGCTGGCCAGATTGATTTTAAAATGTAATCTTCCAATAATTGGAATCTAAACCTTTGGTTAATCTCAAAATTCAAATGCGAGATCAACTTGTTAAAGATCTCTTCCACTTTCAACCTTTCAAAACCAATGCCTTTGTAAAAAGAGATCTCTTCACAGTTGTTGATGAGGTTGAGATTGTAATTGTAGTAGATACTCTCAAAAAAGCTTCTGACTTTCCAGATCTTACTAAAATCCGGGGAGTAGTTTTTCAATATCAATCCTGTAACAAAGTAGTTCAACAATATGCCGAAGATCCCCAAGTTGCCAATGTTATCACGCAAATAAATTGCAAAGAAGATCAAGTCCACGGTTGGTTTACCCACGTTAGTGAATAAGTTCGTCAAGGAATCACAGAATCTTTTGATGTCCTCTGTAACGTACTGATTGAATGTCTGATGGTTAAGTTTATACTCTTCTATCGAGTTGTTGTTATACTGCAGCTTATAATAGACCAACTTGGAGTCCATGTAAAGATCATGGCAGTACCTGACCAAGTTTGTTCTGAAATTCAACGATATCCTTCTAGTGAGATACTTGATGCTGGAGTTAATGTAGGAGGCGGGGACCGCAAACAAGAACCAGTATATCATGTCCCTCATAAAGTATTTGATGTTGAAGCTCATTAGGTCTTTTGTGATCTGTCCGTCCAACTTTGTCACAAGTAAGGTCAACCACGTTCTGGCAATCAAGAAGGCGATGTGCGAGGCCAACAAATATGAGTTCTTGTCAAAGACTTTTGGAATGAGAATTAAGTTCCAGATGATCGAGATTTTCTCAAAGAATTGAAACCTCATTGCTGGCTGGTACCGATGAGGGAGGGTAGGGGTGCTAGACTTAGACATGTTAAATTCATGCTCTCTCATGAACTTTTTGAAAATCAACTTGTCACGCTCGTACTTATCAGCATTGGGCGTTTTCAACTTTACATCAATGAACTTGTTCTTGTAAGGAACGTGGATCACTCTCGTGCCGGTGTTGCTGGACGTAAAGCTGCGAATATCCAGGGCGCCTTTGATGTTCAAAAAAGAGTTGGAGAGGTTCGGGTGCTTCTGGAAATAGTGCTTGTACTTTGGCTTCAGAAGAGAAAACAAACGCACAAAATGATACGAGGATACTGACCCCACAATGACCAACATTGTCAAAATAAACAGCCACACGGGTTTGGCGTGTGGGCTTATGTTCAAGTACCGAAGCACCGTTGCATACCGTCGCCGTATTCGTTCCTCCGTCTTCAACTCGTGCAGGAGGAAATGGTTGATTTGTCTGAGCCTCGCCCTGAGCAGAAGTAGGAGATCTGCTGAACTCATCTTTGGTACTGTGTCTGTGCTGTTCTTCCTGTAACAGTTGCTTCGTGTTACCTTTATAGACACTACAATGGCCCCATACGTACCAAAAACCGTTCTACGTATACATCAACTTCACACTCAACATTGTATGGCTTGCGGCAGAGAGAATGCCTGGCTTATATCCAGACCTCAGTCCTTTCTGCTGCCCCTCTCCCTGCGTTTTCTCCGAAGCCTCCTCCCTCCTTCCTCCGTGCTGCCCGTGATCCCCATCCCGTCCTTCGGCATGATCCTTTCCCTCTGTGGCAGGTGCCCCACTTCTCTCGGAGTAACCGAATGCGGCAGTTTTTGTGGGGTACACAGAGGGCCGGAGACCGCGGTCCGCGGCCACTTTCTGCCCACCGACGCAATCGACGCGTCGATCGGCAGAGCAGACTTTGCCCACGGGCAGACGTTACTCCCTCGCTCTTCCGGTCCCCCTCGTCCGACCTCGGAGCTTGCACCCGACCAATCAGCAACAGGTGTTTTTTGCTTACGCCTGCGGTGCACAGGTGCAGGGCGATAGTGCACCGTACACACACAAAAAGATCCCTGGGCCTAGTGGCTGACCGCTCTGCCGTGTCCTGCTATTGTGAATGACTGGCCTCACTATAGAGTATAAATTGGATTACGTTCCTTGCTGGCTCCATTCACTTCTTCCTGCGGCGTGTGGTATTAGGGCTCGCTGTACCTTTGATAGTACTTTGGTGAACCAACACAGTCTCTAAAAGAACAAACTAGCATACACTAAACGTATTTGCTTTGAAATACAACAGAACACTAGAGAAGAACCGGATTTATAAGAAAAAAATAGAAACAAAAATGCTCAATCGTATAACCTTTGGCAGACCAATATTAAGACACGCTCTTGCTAACTACCGTCTTCTCAACACATCGAGGGCAGTCAAGAACCCTTCGGTGGGGATGACTGCGGCCTCGCAGAACTCGACGCTGGTGTCCCACCCGGTTTCATCGTACTCCTCTGCCGCCACAGAGTCTGCCTCCCCTGCCCCAAAGAAGTGGGCCAGACACGTCATATCATCCAAGCCGCAAGCGGAGTTGAACAACACCGAGAAGCAGACGTCGGCGGAGAAGCCTAAACGCCGGAAGAGAAGAACGTTGAAGCCATTGAAGGCTCCGATCACGTTGACTCCTAACGCTAAAGCTCACCTACGTGCGCTCAGCACGGGGCCGAACCCAAAGTTGATCAGAATCTCCGTGCGTAATAGAGGATGCTCCGGATTGACGTACCATTTAGAGTACGTTGACAAGCCCGAGAAGTTTGACGAGATTGTTGAGCAGGACGGCCTTAAGGTGGTGATTGACTCCAAGGCCTTGTTCAGCATAATAGGATCCGAGATGGACTGGGTGGACAATAAGCTGAGCAGCAAATTTGTGTTCAAGAACCCAAATTCCAAGGGTACCTGTGGCTGCGGTGAGTCGTTCATGGTGTGATGACCCCTTATCTGCATTCACTTCCACTATGGCACGCCACAGCATGTTAAGACTCTGCGCTTGAATACGAACTCGACCCCGCCTTCCTTTTCCTATACTGCGTATATATTGATTATATAGGGTATATGATACGATAAAATCTTTTCTAAGTAATACATTATTACATACATCATTAATTCATAAATCAAATACGAAGATCGAAATTCGCACTATTACAAATCAGTTTTATTTCAAATGTGTACTTTGATGTGTACGTCCTTGTAGTGTATTTGTTGTGTGTTTGTGTGTGTGTGTGCTTCGGTGTGAGTGTCTGAGTAATGTGTGGTATAAATGGATATATTGTTCAAACTATATAGCAGCGGTTTCTCTTCTCAACCAAGTCCATTCCCAACTCTTTTTCTGGAACCTGTGCTCAAACAACTCCCAAATGCTGTGATGATAATTGTTTATCCAATCTTTTTCCTCGACGGTTAACATGTTCACATCAATGAGTTTTCTGCAGTATGGGACCTTTGTAGTGGTGACAAATTCCAATGATCCTTTCTTGCCTTCGACCTCCTTCAAAAAAACCATGTTTTCAATCCTGATACCGTAATGGCCAGGCTTGTAGTATCCTGGCTCGTTACTTACTAAATGACCCTCCTTCAAAGTGTTTTTGTTACAGTATGCTCTGAAACCTATCCCAACCCCGGCACTGTGGACGGGTCCAAACGAGTCAACCCCATGGCCAGTACCATGCATGTAGTCCAACCCCTTGTTCCATAAGAACTGTCTGGCTATACAATCTACCTGGAACCCGGTGACATGGTCGGCAGGTATGACCAACTTGGCCAAAGCTATATGTCCTTTCAATACCAGCGTGTAATTGTCAATTTCCTCCTTAGTAGGCTCTGAAAAATGCAAGGTACGTGTAGTGTCGGTGGTACCGTTCAAGAACTGACTACCAGAATCACACAAGTATATTTTATTTGGATTGATAATGCTAGATCCCTCAGAAGGCGGAGAATAGTGGATGATTGCGGCATTTGCCCCCGTCGAGGAAATAGTTTCAAACGACAAGCCTTTGAAGTTTTTTAGTTCAGATCGAATCTTCAACAATTCCATTGCCGCCTCATATTCACTTATAAAAGAAGACTTTTGGATCAGTTCTTTCTCCAACCAAGAAAAGTACTTGACTAGCGCATAACCGTCTTCAATTTGAGCTTGTATTTGTCCTTTCAACTCAACTTCATTTTTTATTTCTTTCATGGACTTGATTGGAGACTCAATTTCAACGAAATTCTTAGCAATTATACAATTGACCATTTTCCAAGTTGCCTCCTCTGTCAGCAACAGCTTTTTGCCCGAGTTGTTCAATTGAGTTGCCGTTTTACGGATATCGAACCAGATCTCGTCATAAGATTTTATTTCACAATTGAGCTCTTTCAAGTAGTCTTTCAACTCTTCTTTACATTTGGTATCGATATCCGAGTACAAAGTCAAATTGTCAATCCCGTTAATTATCAAATAACTGTAAAACAACGGGTTGTATTCGATGTCACTACCCCTAAGATTCAAAAGCCAAGCGATCTCATCTAATGCGTTCAAGATCAGTGTTGAACTACCGTATTTCTTAAAGTAGTTTGCGTTCAATCTGTCCAATTTACTTTTCGCCGTTTCTCCGGTGTACTTTTCATCAAGTTTATACACCTTTTTGAACTCTCTGGTCGGAATTTTCTCAAACTGAGGCCATATTTTATCCACCAAATTATCTCTGACGGCGACCAACTTGACGTTATAGTTCTGATTTTCTTTGCACTTTTCGGCAATCAAGCTGTCAATGTATTTGACTTCTTTGAACGGGATCAACTTTGGGTCGATTCCAATGTTGACCACCTTTCCGGAATCTAACGAAAGCAGAGCCGCGTGGTCTACAGCACATTGCTCCCAGCTTTTAGTGTCTGGGGCGCCGAGCTTCAATAGAGACCAGTTGAAATCCAGCTCGTTGGCGGCCTGTGTGAAATATCTGCCGTCGGTTGCCAAGAAAGCCAACCCTTCAGGCTGGTCGTTCATGCTCGAGAGCTCTCTTGTTATTATCGCCACGCCAGCGGATCCACTAAAGCCAGACACAAAGGCCCGACGCTGATCGACATTCGACGTATACTCCGACTGGTGTGCGTCTTCCGAAGGGATAATGTACACGCCTAAGTTCGCCTCGCCCATCAACTCTCTGATCTTTTCCAAGCGGAGACTCGTGTTCAGTTCCTGCACGTCAGCACAAGACTCTTCAATGGACGATGGTTCCTCGGACAAAGCTCTTGCTAGGTGCAATTTCCGTGGAGAGGCAGGGTTGCTGCCACTCGAGGAAGGGCTCTGGTGTCTTGCTCCCGACGGCGACGCAGCAGCAGCAGCAGCAGCAGCAGCAGCAGCAGCAGTGTTGGAACTCGACATCATCCGCATCAAGTACATCGACGAGCGTCTGTTCCGGGACAGCAAGCCTGGTGAACAGGTACAATTGTTGCATCGGGCCCCTGCAGCTGACGTGGACGGCGTCCGGTGCCCCTGGGCGGCATCTCTGATTGTCGTGGCGCCCGCTATGCCGTTTTGCGAAATGAGAGAGAACATGGACGGCTTTGCCATGTTCGAAGCGTGTTGCTGCCTCATCGACATCGTTATTCTTCTGTAGTACAGTATCGTCTGGTATTGTCTAGGCGGCTTGATAAGGACGCAGACAGAAGATAAACGATAGCTGTGGTGGTAACGTGGCGGTAGGCGTAGCCGTAGCAGTGGGGAGTGTGCTGTCTATTTTCGTTGTGCTACTAGAAGCTCAGACCAACCGATAATCTACCCGGCACCGGAACAGCTTCCGGCGGTGGCAAACAGGGGCTTCCGAAGTCAGAAACCAGCCAACTGCTGTCGAACAATTTGTCACGACCCTCATTCTGGCTTCCCTGTCTCCCCTTTTCGGGTCCCCGCTGCCAGCCCGCACGGCCTCTCGCGGCGGCGGCGGCGGCGGCGGCGACGGCAGCATGTTTCTGCACCGGAGGAAGA
The DNA here is from genome assembly GCF_001661235.1 of Pichia membranifaciens NRRL Y-2026. Classification (NCBI taxonomy): domain Eukaryota; kingdom Fungi; phylum Ascomycota; class Pichiomycetes; order Pichiales; family Pichiaceae; genus Pichia; species Pichia membranifaciens. The sequence goes on along the minus strand of NW_017566983.1, from coordinate 2,601,209 downwards.
AGACATGCCCAAAGAGGCAGTTTGTTGGACAGTAGCGGCTTGGAGGAGGCTAAGAGGGCCACGTAGATGCCCATTTAAAGCCGGAGAGAGTAACTAAGGACGAAGATGCAGCTTACTATGGCTGTGACGCTCATAGAGACGCTATATGCGCCGAACCAGCGAAGTGAGACGATTCTGCATGCCCAGCAGCAATTGCAGAAGATGCAGAAACAGGACGATGCTGACAGGCTGGCACACGAGCTGCTGCAGAGCGGCGACGTCAATGTGCAGTTCTTCGGGGCGTTGACGTACACGGTATATATCACCACGCACAATGTGGGTCCGCCATTAGCAGAGCTGATGGCTGACGAAATCGTGGACGCCTACAGGCGGCAGGTGTCTGCGTTGGCGATCACAAAGCTCATCTCGAATCTGGGTAAAATCTACGCAAGGACGTTGTACTCGCCACTGGATACGTTGTTTGAGAGGTTGGCGCAGTTGGCTCTGGATGGACCGACACTGTTGCAGCTGGGGTTAGTCGCATGCCGGATCATAGCCGAAGAGTTGAACGCGTCAGAGGAACTCACGAAGGAGCAGAACAGGTTGGTCATAGACACGGTACTCGATGGCACTACGAGGAAAGCACTTGATGCGGCAATCCCACTTATTGTGCAGAGTGCAGGAGATGGGACTGTGACGGGGAACGTAAAACGGCTGTGGCTTGAATGCTTGCAGACGTGGACGGTGTATGCGAGCCGCGTGGAGTTTGACTTCGCCTTCACGGTTGACTTGAACGAATACTACGGCGTGGCTCTGCACCTTTTGGCTACGAATTCCGACGTTGAGGCCCTCGATCTCATTTCCGACATCTACGACACAAACTCGCAGCTTCTCAGTCACGATAACAAAAGCAAACTCGATGCGCTCATCTTCAGCGACTGGTGCACAGCGTTCATATCGGCAGACGACCTCGACGACGTGTCCAAGTTGAGCAGGTTTGTCACCCTATTTTTAGACGCGGACATGATCAACTTGGCATCGCGAATGATTGACGCAAACTACGACTACAAGTTCCAGTACCTACTTCACCTCACTAACCAGCCGGGAAGCCCTATCATCGACGAGTCCTTTTCTGTGGATTTGCTAGACTTCTGGATTCTGTTCACAGAGAGTTTCATCAATGATACGGAGAGCATACACGCCATTTTGAAGAATGACGTAGAGAAAATTGCAGTCTTGAACCAAAAGGCACACGACTATTTTCTTCATTTATCCCAGATTTATTGGCACAAATGCCACATGCTCGATGATATCGACGGGATTGAAGACGAGTTTTATAGTTTTCGAAGGGATATTGGCGAGTTGTTTGAGTCTCTTTTTTCGATAGCAAGAGACTCGATTTTCAGCGATCTAACCCGCTCAGTTATTGGCAATTTGAGCGACTCCGGCACCTCGATAAATAATGAAAAAGCCAAGGACGTTGAAGCATCATTCTACTTGTTAACATCAATATCTTCCATATTCGGCGAAAGCAGCGTGACTCCTCAATTCCTAGGTGGCCTAGACGCCTTGTTTCGATGCAAATTTCTAGAATCGATTTTACAACTAAGCAGCACTACTGGAGTAAGTAAAGAGATGTATCACCATTTGATTAGAATCACCATCAAGTTTTTATCAGAAATTAACTGGTTTTACGGAAACGAAGCAGGCAAACCTTACATCAATGGAGTACTTATTTTTCTTTTTCAGAATTTGAATTCCAGAGCCTATCAAGAGCCAAGCTCAAGAGCTATATTGCTTATAACAGATAGCTGTAGAGATAAACTTTCGGGACTCTTAGATGATTTTGAAGCAGCCGCCAATTCTATGATTGTCAATAAATTTGAGGTTGAAATTAATGTTAGAGCAGGGATCATCAGAAGCTACGCCAATATCCTACAGACAATCAAAAACACAGAATTACAGGCACACAAGATCTCGAATTTGTTAGACGTGATATATTACGAATCTGTAACTGCATTTCAGTCTATTGAGATGAATCTATCCAATCCAGAAGTTTTAGAAAATATCAACAGTTTTTTGGTGTCAATGATTAGCTCACTTGTTGGTCTTGCCAAAGGATTACAGATCCCGGAAGACTGGGAGGATTATTATGATCGAAATGGGAAAGTGGTCCGGGATGTTTACAATTACTGGCAATATGAAGACATCAAACATTTTCAGGTGCATGAGAAGTGTCTCAAATTAGTTTCCCTATTTTCCTTTCCAAGAGAAAATTTAACTAATTCAATGAGCCTAAAAAATCTAGATCCTCTGATGTTGGAACAAGTGTTTCTTTTTTTCAAATCTGGTTTGAGTGAGCCCTTCCCAGGGCCCTTTGTTATTGATTATAACTTGATTATCGAATATATCCTAAAGTGTTGCCGATACTGTCAAACTGTGGATTTTTCTACTTCAGTTGAACCTCCTATGATCAAGATAATTGAGTTGTACGGTTTGGTTATTGGAAGTAACCATACCTTAATCACGATTTCGAAGATAACTGATCTTAAATTAGGAACGGCTGACTTGCAGATGGACTTAGTATTGAATGAGATTTTTTTCAAACAGATTGATATAATCATCAGTGAGCCGGATATCATGCAGGCGGTTTTCAACTTACTTGCAGGAATTTTGGCCAAATATCCATCCAATTTAATTCAAAACGAGCACATGATTAGAATCATTGAGATTGGGATTCAGCAATTATACGAGAATGCACAACAACGTTTTGTTGTTATGGCGTTGAGCAAACTGTGGTCTAACTTAATATATTTGCGCAAGGGTAAACAGAAGGATGTGGAAAATATTCAAAGAATATTAATAGAGGAGAACGTCGGGGCTGTACTGGTATATGCGCTGATGAAAGGTTTCATAGTGACATCTCGATCAAATGTTGAGTTCTACAGTGATATAATCAGAGCATTGACAGCGAAATACAGCAAGTATTTGAGCGGTTGGATAATGGATTCCTTTGCAAAGATTAATAATGAAAGCGAGAAACAGGTTGCCAAAGAAAACGAGGTAAAAACGTTCACTAAGAAGTTGATAGTAACTAGAGGCAGCCGTGCTGCAAATCGTGTGGTGCAGGAATTTTGGTATACTGCTACCGGGATGGTGGACTACGGCATATGATTATATGTATATGTAAGTTTGACGTGTAAATATATATGTAGATGCGAAATACAAAAGAAGGACAACGAATACATAGAACACAAAAAGAAAATATACAAAGGACGGGAGAGAAAGCAGAAGAAATAAAGATACAGAAGTTAAGAACAAGAAACAAATGTAGTAGACTTGTTCACACTTCTAACTTGTCCAATTGCTCGATCAAAGCATCTGATTCTGTTGATGGGTTTATAGACGATAGGGAGACAGCTTGGAAACGAGCTCTATCCACACCTTGGTAGGAGTCTAGACGAGCACGGACTCTAAATGCATACTCTCTGAAGAGAACTTTTTCTGTTAGATAGTTTTTCAAAAGGTTCTCGTCGCTAGCTTCTTTCATTTCGAGAAGCTTTTTTGCATCACATCCAAGAAGTGCTTCACCTTGCTCGTTGAACAAATTTAGCCACATCTGCCCGGTTTCATCGACAACACTGATGGTCAAGATGTATCTGTGGAGGGGCTCTGGATGATTGACCGAGCAACGTTCACAGCGCCATGTTCCATCACTCTGTTCAATGACCTTTTTGGAGCAACCTTCCGTGGCACAAGCAGGATAACTGAAGTTATCCGGTTTAACAAATGAGACAGACGCTTTCATGGAGAAATAATCTGGCTTTTCATTGAACCCCAACTTGGTTTCGTTAGCCGTGGCAATTGTAATTCTTTGTAGGATGCTATCTTTCGAGTTCAAATCGGAATTGCCATTGGATGTATTACGCAAACTCTTGTAGGATTCGGAGGCTCCTTCGTTGTCGTACCAGCCTTTCAATTTGTAAGCATCGGGCAGGTCTGGATTTGCCATGACGATTGCTGAAGGGATCAAAGAAAGTTGTTTGCCGTTGAAGTCGTTGACTTTGCAGCCTTTGATGGCAATGGGGGTTCCCGGATCGAGATTGAAATCACGGGCAAGTTTGTTCCACAATCCGACATTGATGGCAAACTGGGACTGATCCACGATGGTGATATCACGACGATCGTAAGGCTTCCCTGTTGATTTAGAGGTTATTTCGCGTTTCTCCTCGACGTTCTTCACTATACCGAGGACGTCGACGATGGTGTTGTTTTCAATATTTTGGATCTGGTCTAGCTTGGTGAAGTTGAACTGCATTTGTGGCACGCCGGACTCGTCATTGGCGGGTTCGACAAGGGAATCTTTATCGAGGTTGATTTCGTTGTCGTTGGCAAGGTTGGAAAACTGCTTTTTTGCTGTCTGGATGGACGCCTTGGTGACGTAGTAGACGCCGTTTTCTTGGAAGATGTCAAAGAACTTTTCAGCAGCGGTGTTGAAAGCGGTGGCCTTGATCTCTCCGGTCTCGTCCAGCAAGTGGACGCTGAACAACTTGCCCTGGCCACGTTGGTTGGACCATGTTCTCATGTCACCCTTGTAGCTGACTCTTGCCTTGATGGCCCACGAGTTGTGGTAAGGGGACAACTGGTCGATTGTCGTGAGGCCCTTGAATTTGGCTGGCACGGCCGCCTTCCCGTTGCTACTTGCGCTCGGGGTGTTAACTCTGGGCTTTGTATCCGTGTAGGGGTTGGAGTTTGACGGAGCTGGAGACGCTGCTGCGGCTGGCTTGGTCTCGGTACCGACGGCGGTGCCAGCGGCGGGGGAGACGCCAGACGCGATGCCCGAGTCTAGGCTCTTCTGGAAAGTGTTTTCGTCTGGATGCTCCTTCAAATAGTGGTCGAGGTTGGAGAAGTTGGCGTCGACACGCTCTGGGGAGCCCACGACCTCGCACTGGTTCAAGAGAATGAAGTACTTGCCGTTGACGCCCGAGATGGAGTAGTTTGTGACGTGGATGACCGAGAACTTCTGGAAGTTCTCGAGCACCTGCTGGTGCTCCGTGGGCTTGAAGACGGCGTTGAGAAACCACTTACCGTCGTTCACCATCATACGGATGCGGTTGGCGCCCTCCGAGAGCGTTTTCGCCTGGTGCGCCTGCACGTATATGGGTGTCGACGTGTCGTTGTTCTTGAAGATGTTCAGCAAGGCGCCGGGGGTGAGCTTGTCCATTGTGGCGGGGGGATGCGGCTGCGGCGGCTTTCTGCTGTGTTCTGCTGCTGGTGCTGCTTTCTTCTTTGCTGCAGGCCTCTGAACACGCCCATAACAGCTCTTCCGTCCTCAACGCAAACGCCAAACTCTTGCGTGTCTGAGCATCTGTGTGTCTGTGTCTGTTGCCCTCCTCGCGAGCTTAGCTGAGCATTCATTTTCAACTGACGCGTCTCTCTGCGTCTTCCCCGCTCCGCCGCCGCGACGCGTCGCCTGCAACCCTCGCCACTGAATCTTACGTTACCTTTTTTTTGCCTTTTGATTTGTTGCCCCTTTTCCTCTTGCCCTGTCACGCCCTCGCCCGCGGCATTCCAGCACGAGCCTCCAGACCTCGCACGCCACGCTTTTGCCCTCCGCCAGTCCCCGCTATTGCCCTGTTTAGGCCGCTATTTAGGCGGCGACGCGTCGACTGCGCGGCTTCGCAACTCCCATTCGTTCTTCTCCGAGTGATTATCACGGGCTCGCCTGCAGAGTTGCCTGCCATATGCCGGGCCAAAGCACCTCCAGCTAAGCCTCGATATTCGGGCTAGTGGTGCCGCTGCTGGATAGGGAAATGTAATTGTGGTATTCCTGACATCGCCAGGGCACCTGCACGCAGCCAAACAAGCAGAGATACGCCCGTGGATGCGGACCTGACGATTCTGGGGTCAAGCCTTCTCTTTTCCACCTGTGTGTATCGTCTGCTCACTTACGTGCCTGCCTGCACAAGACAATTGCTTGGTTCGTCACTGTCTCTCAGGCTTCTCCGCTCTTGAAAAAGCATCATCAAGCGCAGTCTTTTGATATATCTGTTTCCCAGACATCTCGCGGTTCCCGATTCGCAGCTGTCCTAGCCCGAATCCGTTCTCTAGACCACCTTGCAAAGACATCTGCTAAGACATCTGCCAAGACATCTGCAAAGACACAGGTAATCCGCATTAGCATCGGCATTTGAACACCAGTTCCTGCATCCAACATGTCTGCAAGCAACAGAGTGTCAGATCTGGAATCCTCTGGATACCACTACAGGACGCCCGTCAGTACGCTGCAGTCCTTCTTCGACCCGAAGTCGTTGCGCAACTTCATCCAGACGTGCAGCAGCATCCACAGCTTGGCCTCCGATCTCAACACAGACCTCGACGACGGCCTCCCCACCGACAACAACGACGCACGCGAGAGGGTCGCCAGGTATGGCAAGAACCTGATTCCGCCGAAATCTCAGAAGTCGCTGTTGGCGCTCTGCTGGGAGGCTCTCCACGACAAGGTTCTCATTATCTTGTCCATCTCCGCAGTCGTGTCCCTAGCGTTGGGTCTTTACCAGACCTTCTGCCAGCCGCCGGAATACGACGACGAAGGGAACCCGCTCCCGCAGATTCAGTGGGTCGACGGTGTTGCCATTCTCTTGGCCGTCCTTATTGTCGTCGTTGTAGGCGCCTTCAACGACTATAACAAGGAGAAACAGTTTATGAAGTTGAACTCGAAAAAGGAAGACCGCAAGATCATCGTCTACCGCTCGGGCGAAAAGCACTACCTCTCCATCCACGAACTCCTTGTAGGCGATATTCTATATGTTGAAACAGGCGACGTGATACCCGCAGACTGCATTCTCGTCTCCGGCGAATGCGCCTGCGATGAGTCTTCTGTCACCGGCGAATCCAAAACAATTGACAAAAAGACTATCTTCCAGGCCATGGATTACTTCAATGACGAAATCAAGAGCTTGAACTCTGGTTCAAACACTGATTTGAACTCCTCTTCCTCATCCTTTCAATTCGACGTCGGCGACGACGGCGTCTTGGACCCTTTTCTGATCTCAGGCTCAAAGCTTTTGTCCGGCCAGGGCAAGGCTTTGGTCTTGTGCGTCGGCGAGAACTCTGTAAATGGAAAGTTAATGAGAGCTTTAACTAATGATGATGAGGCAGACGATGTTACTCCACTCCAGCATCGGTTGGACCTGTTGGCGGACGGTATCTCTAAGTATGGCTTCTTAGCCTCCATTGTTCTTTTCGTCGTGTTGTTTTCCAAGTTCGTGTTCCGACTATCGACAGACATGGACGACATGACCACCGCAGAGAAACTCGCAGATTTGATCAACATCGTTATTACTGCCATCACCGTCGTCGTTGTTGCCATCCCCGAAGGCTTGCCTTTGGCCGTCACCCTGGCGTTGGCCTTCGCCACTACCAGAATGACCAGCGACGGAAATTTGGTACGTGTTTTAAAAAGTTGCGAAACCATGGGCGGAGCAACCACCATATGTTCGGACAAAACAGGAACCCTCACCATCAATAAAATGACAATTGTGAAAGGATTGGTTGGTTCAAATAAACTATTTGATGATCTTGCCAACCCATCTTCAGATACTAATCAAAATTTGAGCTCTTCCGTCAATGTCTTGAAAAACTGCTCCGAAAAGCTCATTGGTTTTCTGCTACAAAACATTTTTTTGAACTCTTCGGCTTTTGAAAACAACCAAAACGATGATGATGATGATGATGATGATGATGATAATGATGATATTAATATGGATCAAGGCAGCCAGAATAATACATTCTGGAGTAGGCTACCTTTCATGAGAAGCCCCAAGTACAACCATTTACTACCTTTATCAGCTGAAGATGAACACGGGCACGACGATAACGAAGATCCAATGGCCACCGGATTTCACGAGCGTAAGGATGATTTTGTCGGTTCTAAAACCGAATGTGCGCTTTTGTCCCTAGTGAAAGATAAATTTTCCCAATTTGATCACTCAATTCCTACTTTGCATCAATACAGAGAGTCAAATGAACATAATGTTGTCAAGGTTATTCCTTTTGAGTCTTCTCTCAAATGGTCTGGTATTGTTTACCATGATCCAACTGATGATTCCTACACTTTCTACATAAAGGGTGCAGCTGAAATCGTCCTTGCCAGCTGTCACTACCTTACAGATCACAATGGCAAAGCAATAAAGTTAGATAAGGATGGAATGCAGAAATTGCAGAGTGTTCGTGAGGGAATGGCTTCAGAGGCTTTACGTGCTGTTTCCTTGGCTCATTACACTTTCGATAAGTCTGATCTCTTGAGCATTGATTGGGACGATGTGACCCCACAGAAATTGATATCATATCACCTCCATTTAGATTTAATGGTTGGTATTCAAGATCCTTTGCGTCCAGGAGTCAAAAATGCAATTGAGCAATGCCATAAGGCAGGGGTTGATGTAAGAATGGTTACCGGTGACAACATTCTAACAGCAAGATCGATATCCCGAAATTGTGGTATTTTGAACGAAGAAACTTTCGATGATTCTTCTTATTTCATGGAAGGGCCCCAATTCAGGAAGCTATCCCATGAAGAGCGCCTCAAAGTTGTCCCCAAATTACATATTCTGGCAAGATCAAGCCCGGAGGACAAACGGATATTGGTACAGACTTTAAAAGAATTGGGCGAGGTTGTTGCGGTCACAGGTGATGGCACCAACGACGCACCTGCGTTGAAATTGGCAGATGTTGGATTTTCAATGGGATTATCTGGTACTGAAGTTGCCAGAGAGGCAAGTGATATAGTTCTCATGTCCGATGATTTCACGTCCATCGTCAACGCAATTAAGTGGGGTCGTACTGTTGCAGCTTCAATCAGGAAATTTGTCCAATTCCAGTTGACAGTTAATTTTACTGCTGTCATTTTGACCTTTGTTACTGCGGTAGTTAGTGAGGAAAACTCTAGTGTTTTGACTGCCGTACAGTTATTGTGGGTTAATTTGATCATGGACACTCTAGCTGCGTTAGCATTGGCTACAGATAAGCCAGATGATGACGTTCTTGACTCAAGACCGGAAGGCAGAAATGATCAGATGATTTCGACCCAGATGTGGAAAATGATTATTGGAATGGCAATTTTTCAACTAATAATTACACTAGGTCTTGACTCCTACGGCAGTTATCTGTTTTACGGGAAAGGTAACGAGGATTTGAAGATGATAGAGGAAATGATGTTGAAATCAATGACCTTCAATACATTTGTTTGGTTACAGGTTTTTACATTATTCGTCTCTAGAATATTAAACGAACCACTTGAGATAAACGAACATTCTACTTTGATGCAAAGACTGTCTCATAAAAACGTAGGATTTTTCAGACATTTAAGCAGAAACTTTTGGTTTATCGGTATTGTTGCGTTGATCTCGTTTTTGCAAGTAGCAATTATGTTTTATGGTGGTGCAGCCTTTTCTGTTGTTCCACAAACTGTATCAATGTGGCTCACTGCGTTGATTAGTGGTTATCTCATGATCCCATGTGGACTTTTACTTCGTGTTCTACCAAACGAATGGCTACTCAAAGTACTTCCAATATCGTCTATCAAAATGTTTATTGATTATTTTGAGTGGTTTGTGTTTGGCTGTGGCATGAAATGTTTTAACGGGAGCGAGGACGATGATAATCACCGTATTTCAGAAGCTGACGAAGGTAGTGATGGCGACCAAATAATCTCTCCTACAACAGGAAGTGATGATAACTCGTATGACTATTTCTCTCAACATACGGCGACTGGGAACAACAAATCATCTGGAAATATCAATCACCATGATAGTCACAATCCCGATATTGTGATAAGTGGGACCCCAAGCCCTTTGTTAGATACCGAAGTTTACGGTACTACTGAAAATCATAAAATGGCCCGTCTTACTGAAATACTATCCAGTTCAAATACTAGCACATCAAGCTTAAGTAACGTACCTTCTACCAGGGCCGAAAATACCAAACCTAACCTCAAGAGTGGTGGCTTATCACAGGAGCATTTCTTTGAGGGACCTACTAGGAATACTAGTTACACAGACACTAACTCTACTGCCGTGAGACCAACCTCTGAGTGATTGAGCTTTTCGTAAATATACTTCTTGCAGCCTATATTCAAAACTCGATTTCTTTCCTTCTTTTTTTAACAAACAATTACATACTTTTATCGCTTCTTTTTAAAAATGTACAAAGGCAGCTGTTTTTTATAATTAATCAAAAAGATTCAAATAATTACTTTTTTGCTCTTTGAGAAACTCTACAAAAGCAGCGTAAGAAGACTGGAAATTGAGAAAAGATTTAAAAATTGGCTGTAAATTGATCATGTTGTCAATGATTTTCATCAGCTTTTCATTTACTTCAGCTGGATGACCATCTTTCTTTGAGTTGTTATACAGATCAATTTCTTGAGATAGTTGTTCTTGCATTAATTTGCGTAGTACTGCCAACGCATTTTTGAATTCTGCAACTGTTATTCTATCACTCTTGAACGTCGCAGCATTTTGGAAATCTTCCCTTGCGTCTTCAATTTCTGAACTGGCAACCAACGATTTTAGTAAGTTGAACGAAATTTTCACCTCCTCAACTCTTTTTTTTACCAAAACCAGCTTCTGTAGATCATCTACAGCGTTTTTGTTGGTTTTTTTAGGATCTATTATATCTAACTTCTCTCTTGTTTGTTTTAAGTCATCAAGCAATGAATACATTGACGTATTCAAAGTAGCCAAATGGTATTGAAGCCTTGTGACTATTTCTTTTGATTCTGCTGTAGTATCATCATCTGATGATTTCAAACTTAATCCTAGCTGATTTTGTCCATCATAAGAAATTATTTGTGATGATGACGAATGTAGCTTTTCATAACTCTGATCAAATCGTCTGACAAGTTCATTGGTGTACTCATTAAAGTGCAAACTCAAGGCTGAACATCGTTTGAATAGTATTTTTAAAGAAGAGGCAGAGTTTAGCTCTAAAGATTTGTTGCTTAATGCATTTGAAATGGGTGCACTGGCATTGAGAGAAGTCATGAAAAGCGCATTGATGTAATCTGAGGGATTGAAGTCCTGATCGAAGAACTGAGCTAGCACTTGTGCCTCTGACGGTAACCCCAAATCAATGGTAGATACAGGTTTTTCATTGAATGACATAATGATTTCCTGGTATTATAACCAGATCGGAAGTTTAAAAGAGCAGGGGAGATAGAGGACTGTGGCTGCAACTGATAACAGACAAAGTGATGGGTATTGTAAATAAAGGTTCGGGTCTCGCTCGCATTTTTTCTTTTAAGTATTTTAAACATGTATTTTGGTAAAAGTATGAGAAGGTAAATTACATGAAGAAAAACCTTGAAGGAAAAAAACCACATTCCTAGGAACCATGTACAATGCCCCACAAGTTGAAATACAGTCAGATGCATTGCAGATTTGCTTTGAACTTGCAAAAGAAATCTCTGACAGGAATCCCAATACTGTGTGGTTAAGGATTGGACAGAATTCTTTTAATCTCCATGTTGCCAATGGCTCAATGATTGACAAAGAGCACGATTTAAAGCTAGTGCAGGAAAAGAATAGACCCACTTGCTATAAACTATTTTACGGTCAAAACGAACCGTTCAATTTGGTATTTCCTAGCGCTCACTTTGTGCTAGGAGTCGACAAACATTTGAACCTGACACGCATTTGTGGTCTGCCAAATATGTTTGTGCTTGGAACCAGTAACGGAGATTTGATCAAATTTGGTAACCCCATTCCCTTTAATATCAGCAAGTTTGTGCTGAAGGAAAACGCCCACTACGCTGATGTGACGCATGTGCTGAGCTTTTCAAGTGGCTCGGTTCTACTCACTATTGGAATAGATATGCAAATCAAAATATGGAAAAATGATTCAAAGGACCTTGATTTTGGAAGTCCGATTAGGATACTGAAGGGAATTCATCAAGGGAGAATTACAGACTGTGTAATGATTGGGCGAGGGAGAAACATCGTTAGTTGTGGATTGGATGGACAAATCGTTTTTTGGGAATTAGGTAGCGGAGAAGCAGTTTGGAAAGGCCGTCGAATACGTGACCTACATGATGGCTGCACCTCTTTATGCATTAGCAAAATAACTAGTGAGGAGACACATGTCAATTCAGAAATGTTTTTCGAATGTGATGGGAAAGTTTTGTGGTCCGGACACGTTAGTGGAACTGTGTCAGTATGGGACTGTTCGACCAGACTAAGTTTAGGAGAATTTCCTACCAATCAAGATGGATATCAGGTCCAACAGATTGAGGCTTTGGAGACTATGAACGGTGTTATTATAGGGCTGAATAATGGTAATGTAATTTTGTTTACATATGATTTCAATCAGAGGAAAGCTATTAAAGTATGGGAGGTTAATGTGGAAAAACCTGAAAATGAGGATGGTACTATCGATATCAAAAAGATTAGGGCTCATAAAAGTCTGATTCTTGTATTAACTGATAACTATCTTGCCTGCCTTGATCTTAAAACTGGACATTTGATTAGTTCGTTTGTTGGCTATGATGACTCGGTCAATGATTTTTATGTTAGCGACATGGGAAATACAAGCAAGGTGGTTGTTGCTGGTAAAAGAGGTTTCCTGTCTATGTTCAAGCTTTAAGGAGTCCATTCTACAGAACAAAAATTTTTTTTAGTTGAAAGTAATGTTTACTAAAGAAAGTTATATATTTCTTTTACTGAATGCATATACATATATTGTACAGATATTAAGAAAAGGTGGAAATTAATTGTAACAGAAATGAGAATAAAGCATATAAAAGAAAGTATAAGGATATGAATGACCTACTTTTGATTCAAATTCAGAGGAGGTAATGATAAAGCATTAATCGAAGGTAACACAGTAGACTGGTTTTGACTTTGGTCTCGATTTTGAGCTTGTGAATGTAATTGTTGGTTAGTTGTGCCTTGATTTGAGTTTTGGCTCTGAGTGTGAGCAGGCTGCTGTGGTTGTGTTTCAATCTGCGATTTAGCAGCAACATTCATATCATAGCTGACTGGTTGATACTCAAGTGGTGTTCCAACCCTGCTTGGATGCATCTGATTTGTAAATATGGATGCGCTAGTAGTGTTTGTGCTTGAAGAGGCTGCAGTATTCGGAAAACTAGGTTGTTGTGAAACAGGGAATCCATTTGAGTTAGAAAGGACATTATTATTGAAGTTGAAATTGTAATGCTGAGCCTGCTTCTGAACTTGTTGTCCTTGCTGATCTAAACCTTGCCCCATCATTTGATTACCCGGATACCCTCCACTCATCGAAGCCATCATATATGGCTTACTATATTCTTCACTTTTAGGGTATGTGACTGATTGCTGCGACACAGAGTTAGGAGATGGTATACCCTGATGCTGGTGGGAGGACTGGTGATGTTGCATTGGGTAGAGGGATTGCAGATTAGAAGTATAAAAAGGATTGGAGGGCTGTGAAGTTGGAGTGGGGGTTCTGATCTGCTGAACCTGTTGGGATAGCTTTTGAAAGTTTGACAAGTTCATATCATTGAAAACCGGGTTTTGCATTGTTGGGTTAGCATACTGAGATGCATAGTCAATTGCTGACATTTGATGTTGCAGTTGTAGTTGCTGAGGTGGAGAGATTTGTAACTGTTGTTTTGAGTCATGTAATTGGGAAGGCGATAGTTGCTGTGGAAGTTGTTGTTTATGAGAAGCTTCTTTCTGTTGTTGCTTTTCCAACTGTTTCTGTTGCTGTTTCTGTTGCATCAACTGGTGGTGATACTGCTTTTCAAGACGTCTCTGCTCCTTTTGAGCTCTGCGTTGAGCAGCCTTTTCAGCCATTTGTGTTTTCAAATTTTGTTTATAAACGCAATAATCACACTTCTTCTTGTTGTTTCTCTTTGGGGTATACTTATAACCAGGATATTTTTCAGCATGCAACCTCTTCTCCTCTTCAGCAAGGTTATTCCAATAATCTTTTTCAGCAGGTTCTAAAGCTCTCCACCTTCTTCCCAATTCTTTGGAAACTTCTGGATTGGATTTAACCTGGTTCCCTTCTTCAATTAAAGCGAGGTGGTGCTTTTGTCTGAATAGGATAAAAGCATTTCGTGGTCTAGGGATTCTCTTTGAATCGTTTTGTTTACAAGTACATTTAGTAGGTATATTAATCTGTGGTTCTGACTGTGCTTGAAAGTTTTGCTGTAAGTTATTCTGGTGCTGCATTTGACTGATCGCTGGACTAACATGATTTGAAAGTTTTTGTTGAGGATTACGATAGTCGTAAGGTGAGCCTGTCAAGACTTTGGGCTGTTGTAGATTTTGATAAAAGTTTGGGACCATAGGAGATTGTCTTTGTTTCAAGTATTCTGCTGCTGAGTCCAAAGAATCTAATTGATAAGGAGAATTTGACGGAACGGAGAACTGTGCAGGTGAATTAACATTACTTGTGTTCGACTTCAGCTGGTTCATGGAAGGATACATTCCTGTCGAAAACTGACTATTTGAACCCTGAAACTCATTAAGCGATCTCAACATAGTAGGTTCAATCATATTGGGGTTATTGGCATGGTAGAACAAGGAAGATTGCTGTGCCTGTAACTGTGGCTGGCTGTTTTGGATGTTTTGGATGTTTTGGATGTTTTGAATGTTTTGAATGCTTTGGGCGTTCTGGACATTCTGAACATTTTGAGCACCTTGGACGCTTTGAATGTTCTGGACGTTTTGAACGTTTTGTCCATTTTGGACGTTCTGGACGTTCTGGACGCTCTGGAAGTTCTGTGGTTGTTGTTGAAGATTTAAGTTAGCAGTTGGCTGTCTTGGAGAAATCATTTTTGATAGAGGTGGAAGTGAGGTTTTTGCTTCTTTGTCATAGTTCATGATTAGCAGTTACGGATCGACTATTATAATGATGCTTCACCTGAGTAGTTTACTCCCAACAAAAGTCAAAAGAAGGAGAAGAAGGTAAAACAAAGGTGGGAGAAGGACAGAGAGAAAAAAACAACAGCAAACAATAGTATCAAGACTGATGAATCAATGACTGGATGTGAAAAAAACAGACAAAAAAAACAAACGAGGCTAGAGCAAGTCGGTTAAGCTTTGGAAAGACTGAGAGAGGGGAATTCCTTCGACTGGTTGCAAAGAATGAGAGGAGGAGGAGAAAAAGAAAAGAAAGAAGGAGACGATAGGAGAGTTCCACACTTTCTAAAACAAGGAAGATGAGGTAAGAGGAAGGAACAGGAAGATAAAAAGCAAGCAAGCTAAGAGAAAAAACAGTATCATAAACAAAGGAAGGAAACAATACCAAAGTCAAAATGCCAAAATACGCACAATATTGAGAAAAAATTCAGCCAACCCAACTGTAGGAGTCACAAACCCGATACACGCTTGGAAACCAAAAAAAAAGAAAAGAGCTCTAGAATTGAATCTAAACCATCTGTACTAGCCACACCATCACGACGAGGGTGGGAAAAGTTGGTTAAGGTATTAATAAAGAATAATGCTAAACTCTCACAGGCGAACAATTGCAAAAGTGAAAACGGGGGGTTTTGTGGGAATGGCCGAATACTCGTACATTTTAGGCTCCTGCTTAATAATTATTCATGGGTGCGCAGCAACGTTTGCTGCACTAACTTTGGGAATTTCCAAACGCAACGTTGGAAAAAAAAAACCAGCCTTGACGCTCGCTAATTGGAGGGTCGAGCCTATGAACAATCCTAGTTTCCGTCGGACCCTGCAGCCCCTCCTCTTTTTTTCCTCTGCTTCTCGCCTGCGAGCGTCAAAACGGAAGGGGAAAAAAAAGAAACGAGTTTTCGAGGGGCAGCGGGGGACAGCAGGGAGTAGTGGTGGGTATCAAACAAGACTAATTGTGCATATGCAACAAAGGAACCACGCACACCTGCAAATCTGTTTCCCGTACGTGCATATACGAGGCTGGAGAAGGTGGAACGGGTAACTGACCCGACAACGCCACAATAGGCATCTGTACACCACTAGGAGCTTTCGCTGGTGGGCGAAAACTGAGTTCTATTGTGGGGACCAGATGCACATGGTGCGATTTGCAGACGTGGCCGGCCTTTGCGTATGTGCAGGCGTGGCCGGCCTTTGCGTACGTGACGTGCAAACATGCGTCCCTGTTTCCAATAACATTTACGAAAGACACAAGATTATTGACATTGAGGCTTGACGTGGAAGTGGACAATAAAATGGACATCGGCCTAGCCCTAGCCATGTCCATCGGCCCGGCGTCGGGAACTGGCTCGGCGTCAGCGCTCCGTGTTGTTGTGGCCGGCAAGCCACCCGCCTGTTGCCGAGTGGGATTCACGCAAATGCCGGGGAACAGTCCCATTGTGCCGGCGGCAGCGAAAAAGCACCCGACTTACACGTCTTTGGAGGAGCAAACAAAGGCTATTCCAGGGTCCACAATTAGTTGTTAATCCAGCCTTTCGAATAGTCAAGGGGTGGGGTTTCAGGTCGGGATGTGCGTGGGTGGGGGAATGTATAGAGAGTGTGTGCATGTGCGGCGTAGATGCCATCCCTATTTTTTCTTCCTCCTTCCCTTTTCCCTCCAGCTGCCCCTTTGATCGTCCCGCACATTGCCCTCTGGTCCACAAGGGGATCGCATCACTGCTCTGTCTTCCAACCGCCCCTGCAAACTTGCTCTGGCAGAAAAACATAGCCAGATGGGGAGAACAATAGTAGTGTAAGTTGCTAGAGCAGACTACATTCTTTCCCTCGTATGCACATCGTCTTTACACGGAAGCCGGTGCCTGCTAAATGCTGCGATTGTTCTGTCCGCTGAAGAGAGTATTGTCTTTTTTCGCATACGTCACAGGATACTCTTGCCATCGGCGTGTGCATCTGCAAATGCACGAGACTGGAAATGGAATCAGAAGCGCAGCCGCGGAAACACCTGCAGCGGATACACAACCACCCTTGATCTCTAACCACCCGTGCACCGGGAGTCGGTAGTCTTTGTTTACTGCTCCGCAATAATGTGTCCTTGGCACGGCGTGCACTTTTGAGCAACGGTTCTCGCAAGAGCGAGCCATCACACCGAGGCAGCCAATCAGCGTGGAGAACGTTTTCCCGATTAGGCCGCTCCACCCCTCCACTTGAGGTTGCCATGGCACAACTGGGCTAGCGCCGCACATTTTGTTTACCTCCCGCTTTGACAGATCAGAGTTGGAGGTCTCCGTCTATCCGTTTTGGGAAACAAACCAAATACTTTCACAAGTTTTCACTTTTTCAGCAATATCGCCGTCTATTAGCCTAGTGGTGTTAAGTTTTGGATGGCAGCTTCGACGGGGTGTGGGTACAAGATAAACCAAGTTTCGCTCAAGCGTCCTTGGAAGATTATAACGAAGCTAATATGGCATGCCGTTCCAGTAACCTGTAGGGAAAAAAGGGCCACAAAAGAGCCGCAAAAGAGCCGGAAAAATCAAAACAACAATAAATTAAGATTAGGAAAACGGTTTCCCAGTTTGGAAATATGCTCTTCGGGCTCGGCGAATCACAACAAACTTTCGGCTTTGCATAATAAACTGAATGTCACAGCTGCTAAGATTCTACCCTGTCTTTGTTTACAACTGACGAAAGCTTGTTCGCCTTTCGGCTTTCGTCTCTCTGACGAGGGATCTTCCGACGTATCTCTTCTTTTCTTCTTTGATCTGTTCTTGGCTTGTTTTGATTGAATCCTTTTCAGTTTTGAGTCCGCCTGACTACTTCTGTTTGTAACTCTTCCATCCTTTCAACACCTAACAGCAATAAAAACAATCTGCCTTTTGTCAACTGGAAGCTAGCAATCACTCATTTAGTGCTTCTTTCAAGGCCAATATCGAGTTAACAACATAGTAAATCATCAATCTGATTTTCTCATCCGTACCATTTTAGTTCTTCTGAAACAGCAAACTCACCTTAGTCATTCCTTTACACCCTAACTTTGCTGCTTTCATTTCAAGAAC
Source organism: Pichia membranifaciens NRRL Y-2026 (assembly GCF_001661235.1). Lineage (NCBI taxonomy): Eukaryota > Fungi > Ascomycota > Pichiomycetes > Pichiales > Pichiaceae > Pichia > Pichia membranifaciens. Next base: position 2,583,280 of record NW_017566983.1, on the reverse strand, counting down.
TATCTACCTATAACTTATAGAACTCACTGATACAATCTTTTGTCGAAATCGCTTAAAAAATATATTAATTCCATTAGTCTTATTTTATTTCTACCCTTAAACTACAAGATGTTATTGAAAAACTTGCTACTATCAGCATTATTCTCCAGTGCAGTCTCAGCTGAGTTGACAACAACTTCTCAGGTCACAATCACACTCACAGAAACTCTGCTGACACCTTCCCAATCCGCTGAAAGGAAGGCAATAGATGATGCTTCCATTGCTTCAGCTGCATCGGCTTCTTCAGCTGCATCAGCTTCATCCGCTTACGAAGCGTATGTTGCTTCGGAATCCGCTGCTGCTGCATCAATGAACATGGAACTATCCTCTTTGTCATTTGCTTCGATCGCTTCAGTTGCTAAGCAAGCCTCCTTTGCCTCCGTTGCTTCAATGTCTGCTTACGAAGCTTCTGTTGCCTCTGCTGCATCGAAATCATCTTACGATGCAATGATAACATCTTCCGCTTCAGCAGCTTCCTACCAATCGTACGAGTCTGCTTTAGCTTCCTCTTCATACCGTTCAAGACTTTCAGTTTCTTCCGTTTCCGCTTCCCGTGCTTCTTCCGCTTCCCGTGCTTCATCAGCATTATCCGTTTCTTCCGTTTCTGCTGCATCGTCTCATTCCAGAGTAATTGCTTCCGAATCAAATGCCTCTCGTGCTTCATACTTGTCCTGGAATTCTCAACAATCTGATATTTCAAAATCAAAGGCTTCAGCTTCCTCAAAATTCATGTATGCTAAAACCCATACTATTTCGTCTGTTTTGAAGGTTAGCTCTTTGTCAAAAGCTGATGGACATCGTGCCGTCGCTTCAAACACTTCGACTTTGAATACTGTATCTGTGTCCACGACTAAATCAGTTTCCAAGATTTCTTCCACTTCTCATGCAGCGGGCAATGCTTTGACTCCAGTTACTGGGTCATTGTTTGGTATTGTCGGTGTTCTTGCTGCTATGCTGATCTGATAAGTAATACACATCAGGAATTTTTTTTTTCAACTCCGTTCACTTGAATATTTCCACTAGTGACATTTTTTTTTCTTTGCTCCTTTTTATTATTACTCTTATTACTCTTATTACTTTTTTCCTTCCCTTTCAATGTATATTTTAGGTGTACTTATGCTATCTGAGCACATATTTACCTCTTGCTTCCACATTTCTGAGCAAATGTGAAGATGAATGTATTTTTTCTGATAAGCATATACTCAGTGCACCAGTTTTAAATGATTTATTTATTTTACCTAATCGTTAATAGTAGATGTATTTTATTTCAACTGTTTAAATGTATTATACATGCTTTACTTTTTCAAATTGAATATACAGGTAAACAGCACATTTCTGGAGCCAGGTAGAGACTTGATAAATCTGCTGAACTTATGTTCCTTTGAAAGAGTGACATATATTCTTAGCTGCTCGTTTTCAGTGTCTTCATGGCATGCAATTTTGGTTACCACACCATTCACTTCAATACTTTCTAAAAGTTCAAAGCCCCTCAAGTACTCGTCAAGTTTCCAGATCTTCAAGCTTCCGTCCCATGAACCACTAATAAAGATATCGGAATACGGAATAGCATATATGCTCGTTATCCAGAACGGCTGAGGTTCTGGAATTTGTGCCTCTGCAAGTGGTTGATCTACTTCAGCACTTGCATGATCGGCTTTGGATGCAGGTTGAATGCCATGACTTATTCTCTTAGTGAATAATGGTTTCTTCTTGTTCAAAGACCACAATGCTATGTTACCATTGTCAGAACCGGTCACAAAATGAGAATCATCAATCATTGACACACAATCAATGCTTCCTTCAAAATATATCTTTTCTTCTGGTTCGGTGCCACTACTTTTGGAGTTCTCCTCATTTCCGTTATGCTTTTTCTTCTTGCCATATTTCTCATGAGAATCACCACCTCTGAAAGTTAACCTTGTCTCATCTGCAATCTTCCAGAGCATAGCTGTACGATCCCTTCTACCAACTGTGACACATCTTTCGAGTCCAAGAGCAGAAATATCGACAACAAGGTCTTGGTGTCCGTACAAAGTCTCTAGTTGTGCTAATTGGTTGATACTGTAAGTACGGATCTTTAGATCAGCACACGCCACGTACAATTGATCTGAGTTTCTTCGGAATGTTAAACTTAAAACTTCACCTTTCCTATTTTTAGTTTCTAAGACTCTAATGCAAGATAAACTGTTAACTGACCAAACAATGATTCGACCATCCTTACCACCAGTCACCAAATACTTACCATCCGGACTCACAGCACTGGTGTATATTTCATCATAGTGCCCATTTTCTGCGTGCTCTTTTTTGAGTTCTTCGAATTCTTGCCCTCCTTTCACAGTCTTTAAAATCTTTGGATTCTTGGTAGGGTCTCTGATATCCCACTTACTGATTTCAATATCTTTGGATGTGGTAAATAAGTACGGGTAGCTGACACTGACCGATGTCAAGCATTTGTTTGGCACTCGAGTAAGTTTCTTTTTAAGAAGTTCGTCGATTTCTTTGGAATAAAATTTGTAGACCCACCCTTTCTGTTCTGCAACATCTTTGCGCAATCTTGAACTGATGATTTCGTCATCCAAATCCTTTGCGTTGAAATCATAGTTACCACTGCCACCGTTCTCGCCTCCTTCTTCTGCACCCAACGAAGCTTTCAAGTCTTTTAGATACTTCTTGGCCAATCGACGTCTTTTGTCAGCCTCACTTTCATTCTTGAACTCCTCTTCTTCGTCAGACTGAATGTTTTCGTCTATGTCTTCGACCTCATCGTCGCCTACATCGGCAAAAACATCACTATCAACTTCTTCCTCGTCTACATCGTCGACACTTTCAGTTTCGCTTTCCACATCTTCTGTGCTTCTGTGCTTGTTTCCTGAGGCATGTTTCGAATGTTGCGCTCTACTATTGTTTGCAGGTGTTTTCTGTCTTTTTTGATTAGATCTGACTGTTGATGTGTTTCGGTTATCCTTATTTCTCCGCTTCTTTTTCGAAGGGTCCACAAAAAAGGAGTCCACCATGATGTATATAGCTTAAAGTTTTCTTGTTTGGACTTTAGGAGTACCTCACTACACCCACTTACTTGTAACGCTTGATCCTTTACTCATAATTCAACTACTGATATAAAACTTTCAGGGAGGTAATGAAAAATTTAGATACAAAAAAAAAATAACTTCAAGAGATAAAATCTTTGAAAATTGCGGCGATCGGCGCTCCACGAAAGTTTCACGTTTCATACGAGACACGAAACGTTCAACATGGGAGAATCTGTTTGCTTATCTCAAGAGTCCTCATCCTAAGGCTAGCATCAGTCAGCTAGAAACAAAACACAGGACAACACTAAAGTGGCATTGGAAAAAAGACATGCATTTGGACGATAAGCTTACTCCTGCTTACTTTCAGGAAACTGCTGTGCAGGTTGCTTCTACCTCAAATACTCTCTTCACAGCATCGAATCTGTCAATCAAGGTTTTCAACTTGAAAAATTCGTCCAGTGAGCCTGAAATTGTGAATACACTTGATCAATTGAAAGGAATTGATATCAAGGTGTTTAATAGCAAGACAAGTGCGCTAGTCGCCGGCGGATTTGACTGTGCCTGGCACGATTTGTCAGATTTCATTGTTAAAGATAATGGTGATAATGCCCACGAAACCTTTGGGATCTCTGAAATGAAAAAACTGTGGAAGAGCAGTTCCCGGATTACTCAAGCGATTTTTACACACGGAGGTCAACGTGCATGTGTTGGCGACCTAGCCGCTAATATGGTTATCCTTGACGTATCCAACCCTAAAGACGAAACTACTTTTGGGAGAGTTGTTGAGAAAGTCAAAGTGTCAGGTGAGATCACCGGGCTGGCCTACAGCTATTCCGTAGACTTACTTGCGGTGACTGTTGCTGATGGGGGCCTTACGATATATTCGTTGAGCTCGAATACGCCCGAAAAGAAAGCAACTATTGGTACTATACTGGCCGATAAAAGAATCGCATTAACTCATGAAATGGGCTTGGTGGATGACGACTCCGATATGTCAGATTTTTCGGATGAGGATGACGATTCAATGGTAACCGAAAGCACCCTTGGGGGAGGCAAAAAGCAGAGAGATAGCAAAAACAATTTGCTCAAGTTTGCTGCATCCAAAACAGTGTGGAACCCGGTAGGTGATATCTTAGCTGTTCCAAACAAAAATTTCAAAATAGACTTTTACAACGTTGTTAACTGGTCTGCTCCCACATTCTGCTTATCAGCAGGGCCTCTACATCACAAAGATTACGTGAGTGCTTTGGGTTTTTCTCCAGACGGAAAGTACTTTGCTAGTGTCAGTTTAGACAAACTGCTACTGATATGGGATCTGGCAACTAAAAAAGTAATCGGCAGAACCAACATACCAATCATTGGTTGCGATATCACATGGCCTGATGATTCAAGTATTATTGTTGGTTCTAGCAAGGGTCAAATCTTGACCATTGATAAAGATACATTCAAGACGTTAGTTGGCCAGCGCCCAATAAGAGAAACAAATGATGAGATTGAGGAAAAGGTGAATGGTAAGATAACAGCTGAAGACTCAGATGATATGGGTGATGATGTGTTGCAATCTAATGACGAAGAAAATGAGGAGGATGTAAACTTAGATCGGCCAACGTCGCAGGATCTTGACGGGTTTGTTATCGATGATGATGACAATCAACGTTATTACGGGGAAGAGGACAGCAATAGAAGAAACCATGAAACCATGTCTGAATCAACAGAGTTGACCGACTTCAACAAGCGTGCAAGAAAAGAAAAGGCAGGCGACAGTCATTTGTACAGATTGAGTGTCAAATCAGGATGGGGCAGATCATTGACAAAACCATTTTCCGTCGGTTCCACCCCATGGGCAGGTTCAGATAGAAGGTATTTGGCTATAACATCTGTTGGATGTGCATACACAGTAAAAACCCAGGATTTCTTTAAGATTACTGTTTTATTCTTTGATGAAGAGAATCATAGAAAGTATTTTTTTGACGATTTAGTTGGATACGATATTTGTTCCATCAATGACCAGGGTTCGGTGTTTGCAACGAGTGGTTTTAAGAAGAGTAAAGGCTTCACCGCCAGGATTGAATACAAAGATCATAGTAATGGCAGAGGTGGAGAAACACAATGGATTAGGGAAGTGACCATGAGACCTTATGAATTCATCACTAGTCTTAGCGTATATGGAAACTTTGTTTTCGTCTGTACCAACAAAGGTTTTGTGAGAAAATTCAATCTTTATGGACGGCTGCTCAATATGTCGATGATGGATTGTGTGGTGGGAATAATGAACAACAATTATTATGTTTTTACAATTATCAAGCGAAGTATAGAAAGTGGATATGTTTTCAATATTCAGAATCTTGATGGTGATTATATTCAGCAAGAGGTTGGTATCCCGTTGATAACTGAGAACGATTTGAATGATGATGCAGCTGATGTCCCTATCAAAAGCATGTTTTTTTCTGCTGAAGGTGAACCATGTGTCATAAGGAATGACAACTTATTACTTGTTTTGACAAAATGGCGAGATCCATCCAATGGACCTATTTGGAAACCATTATTGGACATCCAGGAAGGTGTTTCAAGGGCAGGTAGAGGTAGAGAATTGAAGGCATGGCCATTAGGTTTGTATGGCGACAGTTTCACCTTTGTTCCCTTCAGAGGTAGTAAGAACTACCCTATATTTCCACTCTTGACACCAATGAATGTGGATATACGGATCCCACTATCATATGAGGATCCTGATAAGAAGCCAAGACAAAGAAGGGAAGAAGAGGAAGATGCTGGACTTTTTGGCGACGAAAATGAAAATGAAGGCCCAACTACGAATGGAGATACTGAAAAGCCAGAAAATCCAGAAGAAAAGTTTCTACGTACCCTTGTTCTTGCTGAAATGCTTAACGACGCAATCTCAAACAACGACGCAACTGATTCTGATACTATTGAGAAGCTACAGTTGTTGAGTCTTGAGTACGACAAAACATTGTTGATACAAATAGACGACGCATGCAGTAGTGGTGATTCGGATGACGCTTTTGAGTTGTGTAAAATGATTAGAGATTTCCGGGCCCTGAACGCTGCACAAAGGTTGGCCGAAGTGAAAGGTATGGCCGGATTAGCTAGAAGAGTTAGAGATTTACGTGAAGCCAGGATGGCAGAGGAAGAGGAGGAAGCGGTAGAGGAAGTCAACTCAGATGCTGATCTTTAGCCGTAAGTGCATCCTCCAAACACAAACACACATGTACTTTTAATTTATATGCCTAGAGATTCGTAAAATCGAAATGTTACAAACTTACTTACGCTTACGGCGAGTCTGTGGTCCTTGTATCTTGGCAATATCATTGGCAGATAGCACCAAACCATTTGGGGTGCTACGTCCAACAGATTGTATTTTCAAGCCTCTATCTTTAGACTTGCCTTTGTGTGAGTGGCCCCTACCAATCAACTTATCCTTTGAAATAAACGCCCTATCGTTATCAATTTTTCGGAACTGTCCCTTTTTGTTGATGCTCATAACTATGCCGTTCTCCTTTGCTTCTTGTTCGTGCTTCAAGATTCTCGCTTTCTGAGCTTTGATCATCCCTTGCCTTATTTTCATTGGCATTTTCTCAAGCTGGGTCAATTTCTTCTTGTCGCCGTTGATACTGGAAAGTTGGTTCATTCTTGCGTCAAGAGTTCTTACTCTTGCCTTTCCAATGAGAGGGTCGTCCAAGGTTCTCAATGTGAGCTCTGCGCCAGAAGCTGTATTTCGACGTTCATCTGCAAGATTCTTCAAAATGTGCGATTCGTTAAGGAGCCTCTGCAAATCAATGTCTTCTTTCAGTTCTTCAGCAGATGTCCCCTCCTTTCCCTTGCCAGCTGTCCCCTGTTGTGCTTCATTTTTCTTCTTTTTCAACTCTGCTAATGTGAGCGGTTTGCCCGATTTTCTAAGCTTTTTCTCTGTAGCGGTTGGCTTTGCCACTGTTGCGGCAGAGTACTTGTCTTCAAACTTCACAACTACTGGTGCCATGTTCCGCTCCGTGTTTTCTTTTCCTGGTCAAAGGTTCATTCCGAGGAATACGACGGAGTTGACAAAGGTATTAAAGATCTGAAAAATAAATCATGTAAAGAAAACAGACAAAAAAAAAATGAAAAAAAAGTATGGGCACCAGCCACCTCCGGTACACCAGCCACAAATGTCTGGAATGGACCTGAAAAAGTTGGCAGGTAGGGATTCCACCGTGAGTCAGAATTGGACAAGGGTGATGGAGGGATCGAGAAACCATCCAGTAAGCCAAAGAACCATGACCAGATACGTTGGATGTATAGATCTTCATGCTGGAAAGGTGAAGCAGATTGTCGGCTCCACTCTAACGACGAACGATAAGTTACTAGCTACAAACTATGTCTCTCCACATACCCCAGCATACTACGCCGAGCTCTACAAACAAAACAACGTTTTAGGAACACACGTCATCCAGCTTGGAAGCAATAGTGAAAACAACTGTGCAGCAGAAGAAGCGCTCAGAGCTTGGCCAAACAAGCTGCAAGTTGGTGGTGGAGTCAATTTGGAAAACTGCAAAGAATGGATTGCCAAGGGTGCTGACAAGGTGATCATTACCAGTTGGTTGTTCCCTGATGGGGAACTGAGCTGGGAGAGATTGAAGCAAGTCAGTGAAGCTGTTGGAAAAGAGCATTTGGTGGTGGATGTGAGCTGCAAGCGTGTGCCGAATGCCGAGACAGGCGAGATCACATGGGTGGTAGCGATGAACAAGTGGCAGACGCTTACCCATACGACGTTGGGGAAGGAGCTTTTCGAGCAGCTGAAGAACTACACCACCGAACTTCTAGTGCATGCTGCTGATGTGGAAGGTCTTTGCAAAGGAATCGACGAGGAATTGGTGAGCAAGCTTGGAGAATGGTGTGAAGACTGGCCCGAGGCCAAGATTGTGTATGCCGGCGGAGCCAAGAGCCTAGAGGACCTGAACCTTGTCGACAGGCTCAGCGGCGGGAGGGTCGACTTGACATACGGGAGCTCGTTGGACATTTTCGGCGGGTCCGTCAAGTACACCGATTTGGTAGCGTGGAACGCCCGGTTCGGCAACTGAGCCAGTCCGCCTGTTCAGGCCTCTGGCTTTTTATAACTAGAAAATATGGATACAAAGGTTTTATACGCATGTACTCACTCGGACGGATTAAGGAAAAATATCGTTCTCCCGGTCGATCTGATGAAGGACACCAGCGAAACGCCAAGCGTGTGGCCCTTCCTCGCAGACACGGTGACCAGCGGCCGTATGTAAAAAAGCAGCGACGAAAGCAAAAAGCTCTGGATGAACGGCATCACTATCTGGTCCACAAACAACGTCTTGAGAATAAGCCCTGTGGAAATGTGCTTGTCAATTTCTCCATCTTTGGTGGTATGCTTTGCCTGGTTTTCCTCGATTGCGTTTTTGATAAGCTTTGCCTTGAACGTCTCCTCAAAGCGCAAGTCCGGTATTGTCACCGGGAGTGACATTGTTTCGTGGCTGCTGATCTATTGAGACTCTTTTCTCCCCGACTCTGTTATTTGGCCACTCTTTCTGCCCTGTCTACCTATGAGATAGCCGTCATTTGACCCGTCTCCACCCAATCCGGCTTGCCAGGTGAGAAAAAAGGCATTTTCCGCCGATCGGCCTACCATATTTTTTTCCCGAAGCAGAGGAAAAAATGGAAATGGAGATGGAAAAGCTGAAAGAGGCGAAAGGACAAGACAAGACGGAAGTCTGTTGTTCCTTTGTCGGGCCGGAAGAGTTGTAGGAGCGCAGGAGTAGCAGACGTACCGGGTGTATCTAGTCTAGCGAAAGAGACAAAGAGATGTCGAAAGAGCCACAAATTACCATCAGGAAAGCCGGACGGGACGAGGTGGATTTCATATTGTCCGATGTGGACTTGGCGCTAGCCAACTCATTGAGAAGAGTGATGATTGCCGAGATCCCCACGCTTGCTATCGACCTTGTGGAGGTGCAGGTAAACACGTCTGTGCTTGCGGACGAGTTCATTACACACAGACTCGGGCTGATTCCGCTCGAGAGTGAGGACATCGAGCAGTTAAAATACACGAGAGACTGCACGTGCGAAGACCACTGTGACAAGTGTTCGGTGACTCTGGAGCTCAGGGCGAACTGCGAGACGGACGAGACGATGAACGTCTACTCGAGCCACTTCATCATAGTGTCTGGGAACTCGGGCTTGAACCTCGGGAACCCGGTGATCAGAGACCCAATGAAGAAGGGAATTCTTATCTGCAAGTTAAAGAAACACCAGCAGTTGCACGTGAAATGCATTGCCAAGAAGGGGATCTCCAAGGAGCATGCGAAATGGTCTCCGTGCTCCGCCATCGGATTCGAGTACGACCCTTATAACAAGCTCAAACACACAGACTACTGGTACGAGGAGAGCGTCGAGAAGGAGTGGCCTATGAGCGCCAACGCCGAGTGGGAAGAGCCTCCGATTTCGGGAGAAAAATTCGACTACATGGCCAAGCCAGAGAAGTTCTACATCAACCTCGAGACCACTGGGGTTTTGAAGCCAAACGAGGTTTTCAGCAAGGGTTGCACGGAGTTGCAGAAGAAAATAGCCAACATTGTTTTCGAACTTGGGAAGTTGGACCAGCAGTCGCAGAATACCGAGGGAAATCTGGAAATGACCAACGGCTACTACGGCACCAATGCCACTGCTGCCAACCCGAACGCTGCCAACAACTACGGTGGATACGATGGATACAACGCTCGTGGTCCCAATGGACAGGAGGGCCAGCGCACGACGTACGGCGGGGAGACAAGCTACGGCGGGACGCAGTACGGTGGCAACACTCAGTATTACAACGACGGCTCCACTGGTAGATGGTAGATGGCCTTGGAGCTTTGTAAACCTTGTCATAATATGTATAATTCAAAAACTCGTTCACTATAATGTATCTTTGTATAGTTAGTAATGTCTACTGCACCCATCCACCCAGCCAATGTTACGTAAGCTGCTGGCAAATTCGCTGAAAGAGCGTCATGATAGTCAATTGTTCTAAGTTGGACGGGGGTACCATCACCAGAGAAGAAAAGGGCAGTCTTCCCATATATTAGGACGTGCCACTTCTCAGCAGGTGATCATCATAGCAGTGATTGCCACGAGGTAAAGAGAGAATAGCACAGAACCTACCTATAGACATGGATGGAATTAGTGGGAAGACAATTTCGATTGTCATGAGCAACGACATCAGGTTTGTTGGTGTGATTGAAAAAGTCGACGCTGAAACAAAGATCATCAGCATTCTCAACGCCAGGTCTTTTGGCACCGAAGTCAGAGTGCCAGACCCAAGTAAGTGGATTTTGCCAAGTCCTGAGATACATCCTCGTATTGAGTTGAACGGTGATGTGGTGAAAACGTTGAACCTCCTTGAGAGTAACGTCGAAGACCTGAAGCCAGAACTCTTGCCTGGAATGTACCAATACAGCATGCCTGGGTTTAATGGTATGCCACTACAGGGGATGGGTGCTCCCTCTGGGTTTGATCCATCTGGTAATGCACAGTACCAATCGTATTATCCTCCACAGCCTGTGCAACAACAACCGTCGACACAATATTCAGCCGAACAACCAGCACAGCAGTCTCAGTCTACACAAGCTGCAACAACGGAAACATCACCTGCTAATACCGAACCACCTGCTGCAGCCAGTGAAGCTGTCGCTAGCGTAAGTACAGAGACACAATCTCAATTGACTACTCAAAATGACGAGAAGCCTGCCAACCCTGCATCGGATGGCAAGATGGGGGCTGACTTCGATTTTTCTGAGAATAACGCCAAGTTTGAAAGAGATGCAGCCAAACCGACTTTAGACGCTGGCACCTCCTACAACAAGAGTTCCTCCTTTTTTGATGATCTATCTTCATCTATCACTGACAGAACAGTAGATCGTATGACATGGAACCAGGAAAAAACACTGAATGAAGACACCTTTGGCCAGGCAAGCTTGAGAGGGCGTGGCAGAGGTAGAGGACGTGGAAGAGGCAGAGGTAGAGGCAGAGGCAGAGGTAGGGGACGTGGAAATTCCAACGGAAGAGGAAGAGGTGGATTCAATAACAATCAAAACGGCAGCACCTATAACACCCAACCGGAATGGGCATTCTGATTGTATGTGAAAGTTTTGTGTATTCTGGTACATTAATTAATACGATTTTGTAGATATATCTTGTTTTTTCTTATACTAATATTTGTCCCTGTCTAGCTCTAATGTCGATGTTGAAAAAGATGTAAAAAAATATGTCAAGCGAGTGATCTATTATTGTATGTTCAACAGTGTCTTTTTTTTTCCTTTTTCTATTCATTGTCGATCATATGATGTGAATCATCCCCCAGTCAAATAGGAGGCCGTTATTTTCCAGCTAAAATGAAGAGTATTCCCAAGGGCTTGTTACATTCACGCCAACAGCTTATACATGAATATCAAGAGTTGCAAAAAATTGATCGTAGTATCTACAGCAGGGAGAAGAAGAGCTTAAATCATAGGGCTGAGAACAGATACAGAGATGTGATCCCCTACGAGTCCACCAGAGTGAAAATGCAGTATCCTACAAAGTACACGGTTGATGGATACATCAATGCATCTTTTGTATCTCCGGATGGAAGTGATGTGCATCGATACATTGCATCACAAGGGCCTTTAGAGAATACAGTTGGCGCATTTTGGCAATGTGTTCTAGAGGAGATTTTTTTACATGATAAAATAGTGGTCAATGTGATTATGCTAACTGAATTGAAAGAAGGGAACCATGAAAAATGCTTTGATTATATTAAAAATATTGAAAGAGATGTCCCGCAGGCAATGCATGATGTTTTCAACGTCGACTTTGACCAAGTCAAATTTAGCGGACTACAGACGTTGAATGAGGGTGGAATCGAGCTTCGTGAGTTTGTTGTAACAACCACGGGTGGACAGGAGAAGATAGCTCGACATGTTTGGGTCAGAAGGTGGCCCGATTTTGGAGTTCCGAGCAGGTTAAGTGACAACAATGAATACGTTATCAAGTATTTGAGCGATGCGGATAGCAAAGCTGGCGTGAGTAGGAATGAAGTTAGCAGTGTTGTACATTGTTCTGCAGGGGTGGGGAGGTCTGGGACATATATTGCTATGGATTGGTACTACAACGAAGTGTTTCAAAAGCAAGATAAAGAGATGGAGAGTCGAGATGATGTTGTTTTCAGTTGTGTGGCAAATTTGAGGAAGAGCCGTGTGATGATGGTGCAAAGATTTGAACAGTATGAGTACTTGTACCATGCGTTAAGGGATTTCTACGGTTCGGATGAAGGTTTATAGCTGAATTGCGTACAGTCAATGTATACAGATCTAAATGAAAGCACAAAAAAACGTAGAGAAAGAGAACAAGAAAAACAAGAAGAACAAGAACAAGAACAAGAAGTACAAAAGAAGAGTAAGGTAAGCATGAAGTAGCGGTAAGAATGTAAAAAACGATTGTGATAATGATAACGGTTTTGATTGTGATTGTGATAGAATAGAGTGGATGTGTTATTTTGGTTTGACGTCTCTTAGTACCTGTATTTTCCTACGCCTGGCGTTGATAAACCAGTTTGAGAGCTGCTGTGCGCTAAGACCAGTCTTGCGCATCAAGTCTATCTTTTCCTTGCTGTTTGGGTAGGGGTGATCGAGGTTGTTGTTCAACCAGCTCAGTAGGATCGAAGTGGATTGCTTCGGGAGGTTAGAACGCTTCTTTTTCGACTTACCGCTCAGCGATATAGAAGAAGAAGAAGGAGATGAGGAGGACAACGAAGAGGAGGGTGAGTCCGAGCCCCTATTAATCAGGCTTTCGCTTGAAGAGGTGGCTGGAGCCGAGGTTGAAAGAGAGGAGGGAGAGGGGGGAGATGAGTGGATTGTGTATTTTCCCTCGGCTTCGCTGTCCTCGGACGTCTGGGAGTAGGAAAGGGAGTATTTGTGATGCTGCTGATATTTGGGTATGGAGTAGTCCGGGTAGTTTGTGTGGTTGGAGATGTACTGCGAGTTGGAGAAGGAGTTTTTAGGCATCTGGAAGGAGGAGTTGCCGAACGACTGCTGTGCGACGCTGGTCAAGGTTTCCAGGGAGGTTGAGGACGGGTTTGCGGTGGACGTTGCGTTTGTGATGGTGTTGAGGCTGCTGCTGGAGAGCGGCGGGTTGTAGAGCAGGGAGTTTGACCTGGAGTAGGAGGAGTCCAGGGAGGAGAAGGACTCGGACCTGCTGTTGTTGGAGAAGGAGGGGTTGTGGCGCAGCACGGGCGGGGAGACCAGGAAGGGGCTCTTGGAGGCCAGGCTGGTTGGCGAGGTGCTGACGCTCATGGACGGGGAGGAGGAGCCGGACCCGTTGGACGATGCGGACAGGAGGGTGGAGATCGACGGGAGCTTGATGGTGTGGGCGGCGGATGGTGCCGCGGCGGCAGCGGGGGCCGGGGGGTTTGCAGTGGTGGGGTAGGAGTAGGAGTATTTGAGGAGGTCGTTGGAGAGCGCCGAGGACGACGAGAGCAGGGACGGCGGGTTGTAGAAGGACGCCGGGTGTGGTGTCTGCGGGGACGCGGCGGCGGAGGCGGGCGATCCCGAGAAGGGCGGGCGGTTGAGGTGGTTGCGGTTGAGGCCGAGGTTGGTGGTGCTGAGGTGGTGCTGGTGGTGCTGGTGGCTGTGGAGACGGCGCCCGAGGTGCGGAGGGGGGGCGGCGGCCGCCTCCGCGGCGGCCGCTGTGGCGGGCTGGGCGGCCATGGCGGGGGGTGCAGGCGGGGGGATGCTGATGCCGATGTTCAGGGTGTCGTTGTTGACTTGCGACTGCTGGAGCATGGTGGGGACGTGGGCGAGGGTCTGTGCTGCGTGAGCGTGCAGGGCCGGGATGCGGAGGGAGGGGAGGACCAGCGAAGCGGTGCAGACGTAGGCAAGAGAAGAAGAAGAAGGAGAAGACGACACACGCTACACAGAACAAAGAACAAGCACGTTGAAAAGAACGGTGGCAGCGGAATCCCGGCGCCTGGTGGAGGAAGGAAGGACGCAGGACACAGACGCCGGCCGCAGGAGGAGATAGGCCCTAACGCCAGCCGGCCTCGGCGGTGGCAGCACCGCAGCTGCGCTGCCAGATAGCGAGATAGCAGATAGGCCGCGATACCAGATAGCGGGCCCGGGGCATGGCCGGTGTTGCTCGCGACAGCCAACGGGCGGCGGCGGGCGCAACGGGCGGCGGCGCTGTCAGTGTCACCGACTTTGACAGCGGGCGCGGTGCGGTTGGCCCGCTGACAGGCGGTGTGGCAGCGGCGCGGTGCAGATAACGGCGGGCATTGGGCTGCACGGGAGATAAGCGCGGCAGCCAATCAGCGGGCGCGGGCGCGGCGCGGCGGGCGGGCGCTATCACAGGTTGCTGGTGACGGTGACGGTCTTAGCGTTGAGCAGCAGCGTGGCCGGGAGACGCTCGGTCCAGAGCTCGAGGTCGACGACGTAGTCGACGCTCTCCACCTCGCTGCGGTGCAGGCCCACCTCGGGGGCCGGGAGCGTGCTGAAGAGCAGGTCTGTGCCTGCGGCGGACTGCGCACGCATCATCTCGTTGAGGATGAGGAACTGGCAGCGGCGCGTCATGTCTGCGAAGCGCACGGCGAAGCAGCCCTCTGCGGCGGGGCCGGCGGCGTCGGCGTCGACCTCGACCCCGTAGCCGTCGAGGCTGTCTGTGTCGGAGCGGGGGTCTGTGTCGGAGGAGCCTGGGTCGGCGTCGCTGGGGCTGGGGCTGGGGCTGGCGGAACCGGGCTGGGCGGGGCGGACGTCGCCATCGGCATCGGCAGTGCCATCGCGGGGCTGTGGGGCGGGGCCTGTGGGGCCTGTGGGGCCCGTGGGGCCCGTGGGGCCCGTGCTGTCTGCAGCGGCCACGGCGCCGCCGCCAGCAGTGCCACTGCCCCCGCCACCGCCACCGCTATTGCCCTGGGTGCGGCTGGCGCGGCCGCTCCTGCTATCTCCCGCGTCGTCCTCAAACATGATGGACGCTTCGTTCCCCTCCGCGTTCTCCTTGATGGTCGAGTTGGGCATCCGCTCCGCCGTGAACGCACTGCGCTTCATGCGGCGCAGGCTGCCGCTGCTCTTGGTGTGCGCCACCAGCGGCCTCAGGCGCTCGGCGTCGTCGTCGCTGGCGTCGCTGGCCACGCTGGCCACGCTGGCCACGCTGTGCACGCTGTCCAGGTCGCTGACGCTCACGTCGTCCGTGTCCGTGAGGTCCTCGCTGCGGCCAAACACGTTGCTCAGCTCCTTGGAGCTGAACCGGTTGGGCTGGAAACTCATGGTGCCGAAGCTGAGCCCCAGCTGGTTGATCCGGCCCATCGTCAGGTGTGCGGTGCCCCGGCGCACGCCGCTGCGCTGGACCGCCGACAGCCGTCTGCGGGCGCCCGCCCGCGGCCCGCGGCGCACAGGCACCGAGAGGCTCATCGCCCCAGGCCGGCCAAGCACCTGGTCCGGCGCCGGGTCCTGGCCACCGCCGGGCCCCGGCAGGATGTCCACGCCCCGGCGGCGTGTCCGGCACACGTCGTTCCACCACGCGTCCTCCTTCAGTAGCTCGTCCACCCGGCTCCGGGTCTCCGCACGCAGGCCCTCCGCGTCGCCCTTGGAAAAATACCGGTAGATGGCCAACTCCGACGCGCTCTCGAGACAGATCACCACGATGCGGGCCTCCTGCATGCGCAAGATCTCAAGAAGCTTCTTCAACCGCACATGCTCCTCGGCCACGTCCTTCTCCTGCTCCACAAACACCACCACACGCAACACGTGCGTGTGTTTCCAGTTCGGCACGGTGTGCAAGATGGCTCCCATCTGGAGAATCAACGTGCACGTGTCGAAGTTGGTGGTCAGCACCCCCTCGTCGGTGTCCAGCCGCTGCGCCATCTGGATCGGGTACAAGTCGATGTAGCGCTTGTCGTCGCCACGGCTCTCGCCCGTGGGAATGTCCAGCCGCGGGAAGCCCTTGGCAACGGCAACGTTGGAATTGAGCAAGCTCAAGTCCTCCAACACCTGGATCCACTCCGTCAACTTGATCTTGGGCGCAAACTTCGCGCGCCTGTCTGTCGGAAGATCGTTGATCTCGATCTTCACCTGCTTCTGGAACTGGTTCGTCAACGACTCGAACCGCAAGCCCTTGGGCACGCTGCATGCCCCGCGGTACCGGGCCAAGTCGTAGAACGCAATGATCGTGATGTTCGGCTTCATCCCGCCCAAGCCGCTTCCGAGAAAGATGTTCCGCACCCCCCACGTAAACGAGGGCGCTATCGAGATCTGCACAAACGCCTTCACCTTCGTAATGTCCCGGATCTTCGCCCAGTTCTCCTTCGACCGACTCAACTCAGTCGCGTTGTCCTGGAAGTTGTTTGTGATGAGCACGTGGCCCAACACATAGAGCCCTCCCTTCTTCAAGTTGTTGCAGAACGAAATCAACTTCCAGCTCGTCCTCGGATTGTCCACTAGCAACAAGATCTGCGGCCTCCAGTATTTGACATTGTCCTGTCGTAACTTGAGCAAGTACTTCCGCACCTGGTGGTAGATCAATGACTGCGACACGTCCCCCCACGATTTCGGCGGCGACAAGAAGTGGATCACCAAGATCAACAACACCAGCGTGGCCATCACAATCGACGCAGAGAACCCATCAACAACAAACATAGCAATGAAACAGCTGAACGTCCCAGCAAGCGCAGTCTTGGTCGAAAAATACTTGAAACTGGGTCTGAAATTGGGAGCAGAACCGATTTTCAATAGTGCACACGACATGTTCGTCACAATGAACGTCATCAAGAAAGCCATTGTGATGAGCGTCGCGATCTGATTCAAGTCGGCAAACAGAAACAACTGACAGATGATCCACGTGAGAATGATCGCCTCCTTCGGATCGTCCGTCTCCTTGTCTCCATTTCCGAAAATCTTCAAACCAGGCAAAATCTCATCCCTCGCAATCGCCTGCAACAATTTGGCGGCACCAACAATACCAACTATGATCGAGAAAATCGAGGTTGACATCTCCCCGGCCAATATGATGAATGGAGAAATGTTGATCGTCTGTAAAATCTGGGTGTCTCTGTATAATAATGCCCTCGGTATCGAAGCACCCATAGAAATGATGACTATGAGGTATGAACTGAAAGTAATGAGCAACCCGTTCAACGTACCGTTAGGTATAGACTTTGACGGATTTGCTAAGTCCCCCGACATGGATGCACCAGCTAAAATACCGGCCGTTGCAGGGAAAAAAATACCAAATAGGTCGTTAAAAGTCTCAACACCTTTCATTTGCGATCCGGCTGCTCCCTTAGTGAAGTGGGGGAACAAATTATTCTTTAAAGTCTCCCATGAAAGCCCCGAATACTCACCATAGTCAGAGTCAAAAGGTCTCACACACAGCGCTGAAAAGGGGATCGACAGTGTTGACAGGATCAATATGATGCATAAGTATGTGCCAGCCTTCGACACAGCACTAGAACCAATCAAGGCAACAATAATGCACAGTAGTAGAAACACTGAACAATATGCAAACTGCCACCAGTATGAAGTCGGCAAAATTTGCATCAAAACTCCATTGTCCTCAGAAAAATTGTACAAAATGGGCTCTATAACACCCGCAACATTCATTGAACTATTCAAAATTTGCCCAATGTAGAAGATAACACCAATGGCACCGCCGAATTCCACTCCTAAACTCCTACTGAGCATGTAGTACGCTCCCCCACCTTTGACTGTTCCATTTGTTGCAATTGCAGAAATACTCAGCGTCGTCAAGAGATCGATTCCGTAGGATGTAAGAAGTAAAAAAATCGTTCCCAAAATCCCCATCTGTCCAATAATGAACCCAAAACGTAAGAACATAAGAATTGACAACACATTGAGAATAGTTGGCAGTGTGACACCATTCATTGTGCCGAGTTTACTCGACGTTTTCGAGCTTCCAGAAACTACCTTCTCATTGTTTCTCAAGTCTTTTCGTACTTGACTTGTCGTTCTATGGCCCTGTCTCTTGTGTGTTGTGGTTGGGTTGCCACCAGAAGGCGGTTGCGGAAGATATGCGGAGGTCCTCACCCCTTGGTTTTGTTTTGGCGTCGAATATAAGTTGGGATTTCGTTGGATCGAACTGTAGTTCCTTAGCGAAGACGCAGAACTCGTGTTGTTGTTTCTGCGGAGAAGCGGTGAAGATGACATCAATTAGCTGGCACTGCAGAATGCATGCAAAGACTTGGTGTTCCAGAGAGGTTAGATGCCCGTCCCTTCAGATCACCACTCCAGGAAAGTAAAACAGAAAAGGTTTTTATTTTTCTTAGCGATGGCTGTTTCCGATAAGCGGGGGGGGGGGGGGGGGGGGGCATTTTGTCGTACTCAACATCTATGAATTTTTTTTGATTTCTGAATTTTGTCATGTATCCTACTGTCTTTTGCATCCTGGCGAAACAGCAACTAAAAGCTAAATTTGACTGTATACTTCTATTCACTGACATATAGCATTACCCATGAGTGGAAACTATAATAGACGTGGCCCCGCCAGAGGTGCACCAAGAGGTCCCTACTCGCAAAGACCGTCTAACGGATTCCGTGGCGGTAGGGGCAGATATCAAGGGAACTATGCAAATGACAAGCCATACAATATGCCAAACAGAAACCAGTATAACAATCAGTATAGTGGGAACTTCAATGAGCAATATAACTATCATCGTTCCAACCAAAATTCACCTCAATACTCTTACCAACGTGGCGCTCGTGGACAACAACCGCCATATTCAAGAAATAATATTAGTACAGGCCAATACACACAGACATATAATCCCCAGGGACCAAATAATACTAACGGACACAATGTATCGTATGATAGTCATCAGCACTTACCACCTCAGATCTACCAGAACCAAACCCGCGTAAGTAATGTGCAGTCGAGAGACAGCAGCAATGAACCTTTGCCTCCTTCAGTGGGACCTAACAGAAAGTTTCCGGAAAAAGATTCTTTTTCACCCGTTGTTCATAGTTTCAATAATGGTACTACTTCACTGGATAGAAAGCAAGCCAATTCTCGACAACCACAACTACCATATCCTCCAAAAGCCAGCAATACAGTAAATGAGCCAAAAAATGTTCCTGACGCAAAATTGATGAAGGAAGGAGAACAAGAGGAAGAGATCACTTCACGTAATATAGAATTAAGTCAGCGACAAAGTAAAATCCTTCAATGGAAAACTCAAAAGGAATCATCTGCTAGCAATGGATCTGTGAAAAAGAAATCTCTCATGAAATTCAAGAAGAAGGGAATTAAAAAGATGACTGATTTGCTAGCTAACAAAAAGGTCAGTGCCAACATATTGGAAAATGATGTAAATCTGGACATTGACGATGAAATGCCTGATCCAACAAGCGTAAAGAAGGAGAGTACAGAATTTATCGCACAAAATGATACTGTAAATGATTTCGCCGAGCCTAATGCCAAAGAATCCAACCCTGCAAATGGAGATGAAACTGGAGAAGAAACGGAAGATTTGGATGAGTTTTTGTCAACATTACAGAATAAAGAAACTAACAATATTAAAATGAATGTTATTGATGATGATGCAGATACTCCTGAACAGATCATAGATGAACCTGAAATCACTGTTGATGACGAAGCCGCTAAGTTATTGAAGTTGTTAGGCGGCAAGAACAAAAAAGAGGTTCCGGAACATGAATTTTCTACTGAACCGTTTAACAAAAAGTTTTATAAAGAATCTGATTTCATCAGTGCGTTGACTAAGGATGAAGTCCGTTCTTTGAGGGAAACAGACTCTGTACATGTCAAGGGTAAGAATATGTTGAAGCCTATTTTAGAGTGGTCACAATTAGGGCTTCCCGCATCAATTTTTTCCGTATTACAAAGCTTAAAGTATGACTCGCCTACGCCGATCCAATGTGAAGCATTACCACATGTTATGAACGGAAATGATTTCATAGGTATTGCGCAAACCGGTTCGGGTAAAACAATTGCTTTTTTGCTTCCGCTGTTCAGACAGCTTTTGAGTAATGCTCAGACTCAGGACCGGAACTCTCCCGGTGCATCTCCAAGAGCTGTATTAATCACCCCTACTAGAGAACTAGCCTTACAGATTGCGAAAACTGCCAAGCCTTTTGCAGACAAGTTGAACATGAACATTTGCAAGTGTTACGGCGGCCAGAGTATCAGCAAACAGATAGCAGACTTGAAGAAGCGAGCAGACATTGTTGTAGGTACTCCGGGTAGGATTATCGACTTGCTTTGCACCAACGGAGGTAGGATCTTGAATTTCAGCAATGTGACATATCTTGTTATGGATGAAGCGGATCGGATGTTTGACATGGGGTTTGAGCCCCAGATCTTGAAGATCTTGAAGGTCATCAGGCCAGATAGACAGACGGTTCTTTTTTCGGCAACGTTCCCGCCAAAGATCCAGGTGCTAGCGAGAAAGATTTTGAAGGACCCAACGGAAGTCTTGATTGGTTCCAAGAACTTAGTAAACGAGAACATCGAGCAGCATTTCGAGGTTGTGCCGGACGTGGACGCCAAGCTAAACAAGTTGCTCCAGATCCTCGGTGCGAAGTACAATGAAAATAACGGCAAGGTGTTGATTTTCATGGAGAGACAGGACGCCTGCGACAAGATGGTGAGGAAGCTCTTGACAAGAGGGTATGCTGTGATGCCACTACACGGCGGGAAGGACCAGACGGAGCGAGGCGGCACGATCCGAGACTTCAAGAACGGCATCATCGACATCCTCGTTGCAACGTCTGTGGCCTCACGCGGGTTGGACGTCGACAACTTGAACTTAGTGATCAACTACGACGCCCCCTCACACGTTGAGGACTATGTGCACCGTGTTGGGAGGACAGGGCGGGGTGGAAAGACCGGAGAGGCGTACACAATCCTCACACCGGACGAAGAGAAGTGTGCCTCGGACCTTGTGCGTGTATTGCGGGCGTCGAAGCTGGAACCGCCTGCCGAGCTCGCCGCGATGGCCGAATCGTTCGAGAGTAAGCTCAAGGAAGGCGACGTCAAGTTCGGCTCCGGATTTGGCGGCAAGGGTCTTGAGAAGCTCCAAGCGATCCGGGACAAGCACGAGAAGCTGGAGAAGCAGGTGTACCTGAAGAGCGAGGAGAAGGGTTCTGGCGAGGACGGCAAGCCTGACGCCGCCAAGACCGACCCCGCTGCCGCTGCCGCTGCCACTGCTGCCGGCTTTGATCTCGACGTGTTGAAAAACTTCAAGGTCGAGTACTCTAGCAAGGCCCGAGGCCTCGAGGCCACCTGTTTCTACGCCAAGTTGAACATCAACGACCTCCCGCCCACCACCCGTTGGTACGTCACAACCCACGAGAACTACCTTCGGGTTATCGAGTTAACAGGCACCTCGATCACCACCAGGGGCCGCTACTACCCGCCTGGCCAGGACCCCGGTCCTCGGGACGACGCCAAGTTGCATGTCCTTGTTGAAGGCCCCAACGAGGTCAGTGTCAGCAGGGCCGTCGGTCTTTTCCGCGAAAACGTCCTGCGCGGGCTCGAACGCGAGACTTCCGCGGCCGGCGACGACGGCAGCGCTTCCGGAGGTGGCGGCGGGCGGTATGCGATCGTCTAGTGTTGCAACGGCTAGTGTCGCATTCTGGCCTGGCGGAGTGAGCCCTGGCTGATAGGAGGGCGGGCGCCCCGTATATAAGAGGGAGGGCATGTACTCCCTGTTGCCTCCATGGAAAAATACACAGCTGAGCCTTAGATACTGGAGCTGTTGCCACTGGAGCTGCTGCCAGCGCAGACAATGTCGTTGGAGAAACCGCTAACATGGTCACAAATCACACATCTGGTGAAGACGTATCAGTTGGAGAGGCTCGGGCGGTCGCAGTCGCAGTTGAAGTCGTACCATGATTTCAAGGAGCAGATGGCGCAGCAGGGGATATGCCTGACAACGAACCTCCTGGTGAATACGATGCACTGGCTGCCAGCGGACACAGACATCCGGCTGCCGGCGGAGGAGGCTGTGCAGCGGGTGACGTACAAAGACGCCCGGTTGTTTGCCGCGGCGGAGGACGTATACATCTCGATCAACGAGTTCCCCTACTACATCCAGGAGCGGACCCTCCACTTGTTGGTGTGGGTGCGGTCGCCGATGCCGCCGGACCCAGCGTCCGATATTGGCGATATCGACAGCACGACAAAAGAGACGATCGAGCGATACGTCATGGCGACATTCGTGCGCAAGGCGGGCGTGCCCAGGGACCACCTCGTGTGGTGGAAGAACTACACCAAGATTCAGAGCATAAAGGCGATCCCGCACGTGCATGTGTTGATCAACTTGGCAGACGACGTCGACGGGGAGCTCGAGCGGAAGGCACGGGCCATGATAGGAACGGCCGGCGTCGTGCTCAGCTACGGCGAGTCGCAGGAGGCGAAGTTGTAAGCTGTGAAAAGTACATATATGATTCGCCGACTCTTCGGCTGTATAGTAAACAAAAGATAAAAATGTTAGATACACTTTAGTGCCGTTGGAACTGCACGTTTGCCGAGCCGGCACTTTTGCGTCTATAGTGAGAGTTCACACAGTGCCGAAAGTACTCGAGCTGGAAACTATTTGCGTCCAGGGGTCCTCCAGAGATGCTGTTGACTCGCTGGCACTCCATGCACACAAATTTGGCCTCGAAGTCCTTCTGCACAAACACGGGCGGGCTCAGCTCCTCGCCAGACCCGTAGACGCCGTGTTTGCGGGCAAGATGTGCCTCGTACGAGCAGCTCCGCAGGTTGAAGAAAAGACTATCGTACCCATTGAGGCGGTCCTCGTGTTGCATGGGGCAGTACGGACAGAGTCCCTCAAACCCGAGCCGGCGGCCGCTCGAGTCCGTTCTGTAGCGGAGTACAAGCGGCTCGAGGAAGTTTGCCTGCTCCCCCAGCCACCGCAGTGGAAGCATTTCCATTTTCTGTGCCGGGTTGGTGCTGTAACTCCACCCATAACGCCCATGGAATTCCAAAAAGTGGCGAAGAGTGAGGTTGTTCGGAATGATGGCACCAATGCAACCCATCAAGCACGCCATGCTCCGCATGGAATGGCATTCATTTAGTCGGTATATCATCCTCGACTTGCGTTTGTTTTCCCTGAAGTATGGACTCAGAACAATTTTCCACCAACACTGCTGCTCTCTTTCGGAAACCACCTCTCGGCAGACCCCCCTTCCTTGGTTCGAGTTTGTGTTGTCTACCCGGGCCAACTTCTTCCTGTACCGGGCAACTCTATTGTACTTCCCCTCGCTGATGGCCACCTGCCTCTGGGCGAGGTTGTCAAACCCATGAATCTTGAGTCTGAGTTTTGTCTCTACTAGGCGGTTCAACCGTATCATCGATGGCTGCTTTGCCAAAAACTCGCTTTCCGGGAAGTAAACCTTGGTAGGTGCCTTAGGCATAGCATCGAACTCCGTCAGCAGCTCTTTACTTTCTTGCTGCACCTTTTTCTCTTCTAATTCTCCATTACTGAGCGGGCAGTTGAAGCTCATAAACAACGGTTGAAACGTCGCAGAAGCTTCCTCCGCCTGCTTAAGAAGTTTAGATGGGGATATACAATCACCGTTAGGTTCAAGCATCGTATAATAGCCGCGTTGAATATTCTACGCGAAGTCTTATAGTCATACCTCTGATAATCTATTTGCGAAATAATGTTTATTCTGGTTGTATCTTATACATTTTCACGTATACAGAACACATGGAATCTGGAAACGCAACTCAAAATCTGTAATCAAATGAGTTGCCCAAAAGGGAAATTCTGTTTGCATTCATGTCATCAATTTTCGCGTGGGCTTTTCCACAGTTCTCATTGCAGTTAAATCGTTACACATAAAGCTGAGGAGTGACGAGCGGTCATGCTAAAACCTGTTCGGCAAAGTGACACATATTGTTGGAGCTGCTACATTTGCGAAAGCTTCCAAAAAGTAATCTGTCTTCAAACGTCATCTTCCTTTTTTCGTCCTCTGGTGTCATATAGAGCGGCTCCGCTGGCTTGAAAGCGTTGTAGTGAACAGCCTCCAAGTCGTACTTGACATAGTGATACTTCGGATACTTCTCCAAAAACTCGGGGCTGGGCCTGCCTATGATTTGCGGCATCAAACTCGGACCAGTATCCTCAACAGGATAAACGGGTCTTGCATCAGGATGCCCGAGAATAACATACTGTGTATGGACTGTATTTCCACACACTAATATATCGCATTTTTTTGCCAGTTCGTTCAAAACCGCCTCATTGATGCATTCTAGACATCTGTATACCTCGTTGTACTTCCATCGGAAAGTCTGTGTTGGCACTCGCCAAACGATAGGCTTTCGCCAGATTGGGTATTGACCTTCCTTCATCAACTCATGTCTATCGATGTAGTCATCGACAATGGAATCAGCATACTTCCTGCCTCTAAACCACTCCCAAAATTTTAGATCGTAATCATCAGCAATCTCTTTCCTAATTTGTTCCCAGTACAATTGGCGATTCGTTTGTTTCCTGGTACCGCTCAAATCACATATCTCCAAGAACTTTTCCAAGTTCTCACGACTGAGTGTATTTGTCAAACTACTCCGGATCACCTCCGGATAAATTGGTTTTTCAAAAATTAATGGATGTGTGTTTATGCAGCATGCAACTTTATCCCAGTCTCTTATTTTGTACAGCATAGTTGATATATCTGTTTGTCAACCCTGTTTCTAGCGTAAAGTAGGAAAGACATCCGAATTGGCATAAGCATAAACATTTTTTGAGTGGATAAACGTCTTCTATTTATATCAATGATCTATCTAAAAAAAGGTCTAGACTTGTCGTCTGCGTTTAATGAATAGCTCTCTTTATGAAAACTCTATCATTTGCAAGCAACAAAAAAAAATCACCAAAAATGTAAAATTTCCCATTCGGGCAAAATTATCTGATTCATGTCGCGAATGTATGGATGCTTACCCTTTTTAGATATCCTGTTGGATTATTTTTTTTCTTGGAAATGATCAAGTATCATGTTATTCTGTTCTGTTTGTGACGTGCAAAGAGATCACAAAACGAAACTATACCATAGGTTTTCTAATAAAAAGTCAGTGGGTCTTGTTATGGGATTTATAACACCCGGTGTCAACTATGTGTTCAATAAGAAACGAATAGGGAAGAATAACAAGGCGACTAACAACTCAATCCACCCAAATGAAAACCGAGATTTCAACAAACGATATCCTCATTATTTACATATGAGAGACATCAGTGATGTTCATATGTTGTACCAAAAAATACTTTCTATTTTGACTAATAAGGACGCAAAATTCAAAGATAACCTTAGTTTATTGCGATCTAACATTGAGAGATATGTTATTTTGGTACATGAATTGGAGATAACTGTGAAGATCAAAAATGTTTTTCCACTTCCGAAAGAAGAGGCCATGAATTTGTTGAAAACTATCATCAAAATCCAAGGAAGGCAACTACTTCATGGAGTACAGAAAAACATGAGCTCATATGAAACCCCCCCTTTAGAGGCAACGTTTAACAAACAGTTAAACTTGATAGATGGTGGCTGTATTCTTTTCAACAAATATCTTAACAAGCAATTGACCATTGAATTGAAAAACCCTGATTACTACAAGAATATTTATGACAGTGACTACACAAGACCTGAATTTTTTAAAACTGAAGAAGATGTTCAAAATAGCATATTAAGCGACATGTTGAATTCTGAGAGGATAAAATTGGTTGATCTACCCGGAGAAATATTAGTGAAGATACTATCAGCTTCAAACAATATTGACAATATAGCTTTAACATGTAAATTTTTTCAGAGGTTTGTTTTGACACACAAGCAGTTTATTTCTTATGAATTCATTGTAAACAAATATGTTCACAGATACAAGTTAGGTTTGGACTCAAACTCAGGATACACTTTGCCAATCTCAGATGAACATCATCACTCCAATTCACACAGACTTAAAGTCTCCGAAATCGAAAGCCTGAAAGTACAGAACGATAATTATCTGGGTAGTTCAGACTTTCGTGAAGATGTTAATGGGAACTATTCCTTGACGAGGTATAGAGATCCCGACACATTAACGGTGCTATCGTCACACGCATTCGAGACGCCATATTTGACGTACCAGATATATAAGTCACTAGGCGTTGATCATGTTATTCCACCTTCTGCATGGCCTGACCTACAGGAGAAATATAACGATGAACTTGCTAAACTGAGTGACGATACCTGTGGAGATGCTTCGAGAAAGGTGGAAAAAAAAGAGTTCATCAAGCTGTGGAACGAGTTGCCAATTGATTGCCCCTACTTGGACGTAAACAATCCGGAAGATATAGAATATTTGAAAAGCGAAGCTTATGTGGATAAGTTGCGTGTAATAGTGGACTTGATGATATCGAAGACCAGGTTCAAAAACAACATTGAGGACTTGTTCCATCTCATAGTTTCCCTCGTGGTGAAAATTGAGGAGAATGTGGTTAATGGCGTGGAACATTCCATCATACCACCCCAATTACTAAAGAACTACGCAGCATATTATATGTTGGAACAGCTGATTGAAAGTGATCCTAGCACTATGGAGGATGGGGATGAGGTGAGCAACGAAAATTTATGGGGTCGGCTACATTTCAAGAGCCCGTCATTTTACATCCTTTTGAAAAGCAGTGCCAATGAAGAGCTTGAGGATTTGCTATGTCCGTTGTTCTTTGGCGATCATCTCAAAGAGGACACAAATTTTTGGATGGGATTGAAAGTTAGAAACGAGATAGAGTTAATCGAAGAGTTGATAAACGATCAGGGCACCAGTCCCTCGACCTATATTTTGAACATGCTTGCGTTTTAGTCCAGATGACAATGTAACTGAGGTAAACTACTAAAAATTGCTTCATTCTGTACACGCGTCTGTACTTACATAAGTATACATATTTATTCCCGACGAAAACGACCTGATAGATTCGTTTGATTATCAGTAGTTATATCCCTGCTGCGCCATGATATTATTGTTGCTGCTGGTATTGCTCTGGTTTGTTAAATCAACGTGCTGCTGTATGTGCGATGGCTCGCCATATATTTTCTGAGGGTTGTTGTACTCGTCGAACCAAGGATGATGAAGTGCTTGTCTTGCACTTAATCGCGTATCTGGTCTCATTTGCAATAGTCCCTGCAGAAGATCTAGAGCTTCGTTATCGATGTTTGGAATTAGAACACGCAAATCCTGCGGTATGAACAAGGCAAAATTTGACTTGTAGTTAGGATAGCCCGAAACCCCGGGCCATGTCCGCTCGTTTGGCGTACCCATTATCCTAAAGATCTTCAACAGTTGGTCGTCGTTGGACGAGCCCGAAAAAAGCGGTTTCCCCGTGAACATCTCGGCCAATATGCATCCTGCTGACCACATATCAATGGAGGTCGAGTAGTTTCTCGATCCCAAAAGCACGTCCGGTGCTCTGTACCACAAAGTGACAACCTCGTTGGAAAAGGTATTCACAGGTATGCCAAAAGCCCTGGCAAGACCGAAATCGCCCAATTTCAAGACACCCTTGCTGTTTATCAAAAGGTTCTGTGGTTTCAAGTCTCTATGGAGTACTCTGTTGTCGTGGCAGAACAAGATTCCTCTCAGCAACTGGTACATGAATGACTTGACTGTGCGTGGGTCTAAAGCACCACTTGAATTGTACCCGTGTATATCCATATATCTTTTCAGATCATTATCCATGTACTCGAAAACAAGCGTAAGCTTGTTTTCCGTGTGGATAACATCGTATAGTGTCACGATGTTCTCATGCTTGAGCTCCTTCATGAGGGAAATTTCCCTAATTGCGGTGGACGGAGTGCCTTCCTCGCTGTCCAAGTTGATCTCCTTCAGTGCCACATATGTTCCAAGAGTCCTGTTTTTACCTTTGTAAACGGTCGCATACGTACCTTCTCCCAATTTCTCCAGTTGCTGGAATTGAGACGACATTCCTGACATGTTACACGTTGCTTTTATATTTCGTGTCAATTATGAGCCAGCTCAACTTGTTTTTCTGCTCCTGTTCCTGTTTCTCGTTTCCTTGGCCCCGTCTTTGCGAGTAGTCCCTTACGTATCCTGGCAAGTCACAATAACACTAAAATAGATGGCACAGACTTTGTCCTCCCCCCTTGAAATGGTGGTTACTCCACTATCTGCTTCCTTCTCTTTTCCACGGAGCAACCTCCCGCCCCTTTACACTGAAACACATGAAAGTTCGGCGCGCCCGTCCGTTTTTTACGTCGATCGGGCCTTTGGCGGGGGATTGCCTACAACATGTATTTGGCGTTTCGGAGTGAAGAGAAGAACTCCCAAGAGATAAAAGATAGCATAGAAGGGCCTCTGGGAACGGAAAAAGAGTGCAGGTATGGCAGAAGAGAACGACCGGGAGGCTGGTGAGTTCAAAGAGGTGGAAATCAGATGCACAGATGCGCAAAGAGAGGTGATCACCGCCGAATCGATGCCAAACTCGTTGATTAACGTGATCTCGGGACCCGGAACAGGAAAAACAACAACACTATGCAACAGAATTGCCTATCTGCTTGGCACAGGAGTGAGGCCGTCGGAGATTATTGTGTTCAGCTTGACAAACCAGTCGGTTAATGACGTGAAAAATACGTTGGCAGGCATTCTCGGAGACACGTTGGCGGCGGGCGTGCAAATAACTACCATCCACTCATGCGCAAACAAGCTTGTGTCGCTCAACTCTGCGTACTGGCAGGTCACCCGTGACAAGAGCAGCTTGGATCCGAAGATACTGGACTCTTTGCTTCGGTCGTTGACGGTTCCGGACCTCAGGAAAGAGCGCAACGGCTCTCTTGTTGGGAAAGACAACTCTCTTGCTGCCAAATTGAGCAGCCAGGAAATCAGAAAAATCAAGATGACGAATCCAACTCTGTATAAGAAGCTGTTGGGCTATGAAAACCCTGGAATTTCTACTTTGGTGAAGTCTGATAACGTCTTGTACGATAAAATTGTGTATGAAGCCACAAAAATGTTGCACAGAAACCATACCAGCATGCAAGCCTCTACGACCGACGTTGCAAGCACCAATGTAAATATACCCGCTAGCATCACGAATGTCAAAGAAGTGATTGTGGATGAGTTTCAAGACATTTCCTCTGTGTTGCTAGACTTCATTTTAGAGATCTCCAGGGGTAGACAGCTAACAGTGGCCGGCGACATCGACCAATCTCTCTACACCTTTAATGGTGCCACTCCAGACGAAAACATCAAGGCTATATTACCAATATACAAGCAAGATGGATACAATTTGAAAGAAATCATACTTGACGAAACGTTTCGTTTTTCAAAAAGCATACACAAGCTTTCTCTCAACTTATTGGGAACGGAGTATTCCCTAATCAAAAACACTGTAGAGGAGGAACCAATAAACATAATCCGAGAAGAGTTTTTTAGTACAGCTGATGAGTTCGAATTTGTATATAAAGAAATCAACGATTTAATCGATGCTTCCAAAGGCTTTCTTTCCCCAAAAAATTTTGCAGTGCTATCCAACAAAAACTTCATTTTAGACAGATTCAAAGAGTATTCTGACAACAAAAACTCCAATCTCAAAGTCAAACGTATATTTGGCTCCCAAAAATGGCTAGATACAAAGGCGTCTTCAATAGTATCATTTCTGCAACTTCTTGATAACCCTCACAGCGACCCATCCATGCTTGTCGCTATCAGTTTCTTGGATGGAATTGGCCCCAAGATGACAATGCAAATAAAAAAAGAAGCAGAAGATCATGGAAACTCTATTTATGACTACCTTATTAGCTCCGAGAAGTATGCTAAGAAAATTGATCGGAACTTGTTCAGTCGTTTGGAAAAGTTGACAGGCGACGTAGACAGAACAGACCCCAGCTCTATTGTTGTCTGTCTGATAGAAATAGGTAATCTTTTCAACTTTCCTAAACTCCTAGGCACAGAGGTTGCACATGCTCAGTATAACAAAATCCTTAAAGAGCTCTTCGAAAACCTTAAAGTACTAAAAGTGATCCATCCGTCTGATGTAGACTTACTGTCATACTTTCTGAGCAACTACCAAGAAGAGTTTTTAAAAGAAAGTGATTTGGAGACGCTGGATACAGATAGCGTCGATGATTTTGTCACTGTTTCCACCATTCACGGTGCAAAAGGGCTTCAGTGGGACATTGTTTTCGTTCTGTCAAACTTAGATTTTTCTAACCTTGCATCGTTCCCACTAAATTCTAGGACAAACTATGTTGCTGCAACGAGAGCTAGACAGTTACTGTATTTGAATAAGGCTGTCACTGAGAAAATGCTTTACGTGGATACATATAAACGGGATGAGGCAGATCAGAGTACAGTGAAAGTAAACTATAGGAAAACTATGGTCGACTATATTCCCGAGCTAAAGTTGAAAGCTCTTCCGAATAATCTCAAAGAGTTGCCGGAGTATGAGATGCCCATTGGAAGAACTAAAAATATGGAACTCTTGGGGAGGCTTTTGGGAAACATGGCAAAACGTAATGTATTACCTGTGCCGTCGTCTATGATGGGAGTAATGACGCATCTTAAAAAATCATGTAGAAAGTTGTAAAAGCTCAATGGTGTATCATACATATAGACTTACAATAAAGTGTGGGCGCACACAGTAATATGACATGTCTCAAACAGCTGCGAACATCAACTTCTTCCCTGTGTGCACACCAGCAAGTTTTGAGTGGGGTCTATAGTATTCAATAATATTATAAAAGGTGATGAAGCTGCCCACTGCTTTTCGGATGATAAACCCGGTTGTTTATTGTGATATATTAAGTTCAATGTCAAAGTCCAGCAAATTTCACGAAAAAACACAGTAATGGCCAAATCAGCCAACAATAGTGGTCCATCTCAGGATCAACTGGACGCTGTATTAGAAGAGTTTTATCCGGGTACACTGCTGAAAATAAAGGCAAAACAGGAGTTAGCTGGAATAAAAACTCTTTGCGACAGAATTTACTATGTGGTCCAATTAGCCAAAGAAAAGGTGTCCACTGAAGAAATTTTGATATTGAGTACATCCAAAGAATCACTGGCTAGCATTGACTTCCACCTTGGAGAAAAATGTTCCAAGACTCAGAAAATTAAAAAAATTACTTTTACTGGACTAATTGCAGAAAGTTTGTCTCAACATTTTAAAAACTGGACAATTCTCAAAGAGGAGAAAATTAAAGAGATAGTAAGAATCTTGGGTGGTAAAGTTGAAATTCCATATTCTAAACTAAAAGGCTCAATACAGCAATTGAGTGCCGTTACAACCAAATCTTTGATGCATATGAATGAGCATGAAGTGATGGTAAGATTCGGCTTGGACAGAGAAGCAGCTCTTCAAGTTAAAAAAATTGTTGACAATGTTTTCTACGTTCCGTATTCTCAAGTTATCAAAGAATCGACAAAGATTCCATTATTTTTCACAGACTTGAGCAAGTACAAAGTTATATGTGTGGCCAACTTTCATCACTTGAGAGAAGAAGAGGCAAACTTTCTTATCAATCTAGGAAATGGTAAACACATCACGATTTTGGCAAATGATTCAACAAAGGCAAAACCTAAATTGTTTGAACAAAATTGGAAACTAATGTCAACCGCTTATAAAGACGGTAAAATTAAAGAGGTTCATGTAAATGGTGATTATGCACCTGAAGATTCTACCAATGATAATAATTACGATCAGAAAGATAATAGTCTGATCGACCAAATTCTGAAAAATAAAATATCTTTGTTAAATTTCGAAGAGCTTATTGAAGTTATGCTGAAAGTTTTGAACAACAAAAAAAAGAACCTTCCCTTTTTACAAATGCTTTCTTTGATACCCGGCTTTGACAATGCATTCCTAAAAAAGTTTTGCAAGCTCGTTTCAAGTGAAAAAAGTAGCGTTTTTGATTTCCTTATCAAATACCAAGACTCCCTTAGTAACAAAACTAAAGCCAAGATACTACCTATTTTGAAATACCTTAGCAAGATAGAGAGTAAATTGGACACATCAAATGCTAATTCGATAATGATACATATGTTAAACCTTTGCAGAGCATTAGGTGTTGACACTCAAGCTACTGAAGATATGAAAAAGCAATTTGTTGATTTGCATCTTTGGTTGAAGTTCCTGCAAAATAATGAACAGCTTCGGATCTCTGATAATTTGATTGAATGCTATATTGCAAACGGTACATTCAAATCAAAACCAGCTAATAATTCCTTATCGCAATTTAAAGAGGGTAAACCGATGGAGGCGACATTAGACATCAAATTTCCCGTTTCA
Source organism: Pichia membranifaciens NRRL Y-2026 (assembly GCF_001661235.1). NCBI lineage: Eukaryota > Fungi > Ascomycota > Pichiomycetes > Pichiales > Pichiaceae > Pichia > Pichia membranifaciens. Next base: position 2,550,943 of record NW_017566983.1, on the reverse strand, counting down.
ATAGCAATGAAAGGCCGTATTGAGACCAGAGAAGGGGATTCTGCAGAAGTCAAAATCGAAGATATGCCATTAAGACGATCTAATTCCAGTAGATACAAGGCAAGACCTTTAAGTTGGCATGCAGGTGCAATTGCTAGTGCTGCCAGAAAGCTCAAATAATTTATTCAAGTCACATCATAGAAGTTAGCTTGAACTTTGCTTGACTTTATTTTTTGTTGTTTAGTTGATTTAGTTAATCTTGTTGTTTGTCTGGCTTTCTCGTTCTGCCGACTATTGGTATTTCGGTAAGTACGAATTTCACGTTCATATTTAGTTGCTGCCGTTCAATATTATCCAAAAACCCAACGCTGACGTCGTCTACACTGGAGTTGACCACTGAAGATATAAAAGCATCTTTTTCAATGAATCTTCTTCTAAGTGCCATAAACTGAAGCTCATTCTTCTTACCTACTGCAGAAGAGAGCCTTTTTGACGAACCTTTAGGAAGGGTAACCAATTTAACCTTTGCTAAGGCACATAATGTCGGCAAATGCAAACAAAGTAGTCGACACGAAACATCTGACTTACAAACAAAAAGCATTGTAATATCGTTACTCTCGTTCTCAATTTTTTTCTTTAGCTTCGATTGAACTTGTGCTTCTAAGGCCTTCATAATCGAGTTGAAACCAGTAAGAACATCAGATTCATAATTGTTCGACTCTGAAAAAACTTTTTTCTCTTCTTGCGTTAACTGGTTGTACTGCTTTACTGGCGGTAGAATAGTTGTTTCTAATGCCTGCAGTAGATCTGTTTGTAACTTAAGGTCAATTTTAGGCCATGCATTTTTCCTGGTGTATGGATTGGTCAAAAGAGGTTTGAATACACTTTTTTTCTGAACCTCTTGAGCTTTAAGAGAGCTGTTGACTTTTTTCTGTTTCGTGTCTATATTCAAAGACATGAGTTTGCAACCAGAAAAACAGTAATTTTATTTTCCTGTGCTACAAATCAAGAGGCTATACACACACACAGGGGGGGAGTGTCAAATGGTGGGTGACATGAAAAAATTATCAGATCTGATGAATCTGCCAGCGCTTACGTCAGCGCTTTACTGTATTTTGGTGGCTGCTGAGGTAGTGGTGGAGCAGAATCTGTTTCTGTATCGGTATCGGTATCAGCATCAGTATCCGTTTCCTGTTTGTACTCCACGTAGTCAAGTACAGGCGTAATATGTGGCTGTATGTTCGTAATTGGGACAGCAGGTGCGTACTCCGGTGGCTGTGACGTTGGAGGTGTATCTCGCTGGTATGTCAGCAGCGGTTTTTGAAGTGCCACCAAGTTTCCGTTTGGGTCGTAAAATCCAAAATCGTTGGATGGATCTGCACTTGCTGTGTACACGGGAACTGGATTTAGCTGCTCTACGTCAGAATCGTGATTTTGGAATATGCTGAAAGCTGAGCTATGCGGGTAATAATGATGGTGCTGGCCACTCTGGTCCTGTTTCCTTACCCATTTTACTATCATGGCAATCACCATTGTGGCCACAGCCAAGGCAAACATTATACCAACTATGGACGGAGAGTGCACATGCTTGTGCTGGCAAACTATGGCGCCATTTGTGTATATGGCGCCATACTGGCACATTGACTTAGTGCCAGGGTGTGCGTCGAGCTCTTCTTTTGAGAGTGTAATTGCCATTTTTGAAGGAGTGTTTGGATATTAAAAAAACATTGCTTCTCTTTTTACTGGTCGTTTTTGTAGGCACAGTGTGGATCCTGCAGTAAGTTACATGGGCTTCGTAGCTATATCAGTAATCTACGCAGTAAGCAGAACATGATAACGATAGAGGACTTTCCGCTTTCGGCAGAACACAATGCGCGGAGATAGAAAATATTTTTTTTTCAGGATCATGATAGAATATTTCGCTAGTAGAGCATTGTCGGAGCAGAAACAAGACGTTGACAGGTACATAGCAGAGTATATAGACATTAAGGTCGTAATAGAAAGTGATAAAAAAAGTGAATTATAAACATTAGAATGTAGTGTACGATGGAATGAAAGGAGGCAAAAAGGTGGAAGAAAAGAGGAGAGTACAATAAAGTCACAGAATGTTCACGTTGATAGTGGCGCATTTGGGTAATTTCATGATTTGTAGTGGGTTGGAGAAGGAGCCTCTGGAGCTTCGTATGGAGGCAAGTCATTGTCGGCAACCTTGTTGGAGGACCCAACGGCAGGGGCTTCGGGAGAGTTGTACACCTGAGAGGGAGGCGGTCCGCTTGGACGCTTGTAACTCATTTCCGAGACGTTCTGAGGGTCGTTTATGCCCGGCTCCTGTGTGTGCGCCGTTGGCAGGGCGTCGGTGGCGGGCACGGCGCCACCAAAGGGGTTGGAGTTGTTGTAAGTGTTTGGATTTGTGTTTGGGTTGGAGGTGTCCAGCAGCTCGATGCTGCCGTTTTCGGGGTGCGCTAGGTTCGAGCCGTTGGACGCGTCTGCTGTGGTTTCTGCAGTGGTGACGTTGGTCGGGATGAAGTTGCCGTTCTTGTCGTAGTAGCCGACGTCCTGCTGGGCGTTGGGGGCCGGGGTGTATGTGGGCAAGTTGGTGGCAGCCGTTTCGCCGCCGTAGGCGGCCTGGGACTGGTGGTAGGACGGCGGGGACAAGTACGACGAGATGACCGGCGCCCTGCCGCTCTTCAGCCGGCGGGCGTTGACCGTGCAGATCATCACGATGAAAATGATGAAGGCGGCGGCGAAGAAGGCGAAGAAGGCGTAGCGCCCCGGGTTCGAGTTGCCGTAGAAGCCGTCGTAGTCTCTGCGCTCGAGCTCGTGGTTGAGTCCTGCAAGCAGTTTCTGGAGCTGACTGCCGGCGTCGCCGTCGGCGCCGGTGTGTGGGGGGGGTATCGCTGGCATTGGGGACAAGGTGGATGGGTCGATCGTGGACGCTTCCTTGGTTCTGGGCTACTGCTAGGTTGGTGTGTTGAGTGTTACTCCGACAAGTCAATCTGCTTGCCAAATCGTGTCCTGTTTTGTGCTTCGCTGCTTCGCTGCCTTGTTTCTTCCTGTCCGTGAATGTAGACTGTGTCTTAGCATCGTCTTTCCTTTTCAATCTGATCTGGCTGAGCCGGCCGATATAGCCGTCTCAAGACAAAGGGGCTGGTGGCGAAACAGTCAGGCGGGGCGTCGGCGGCAAGGCGCTGCCGCCGGGTTGAGCCCACCCCTTTTCTGGCCAGCCCACGACACCGCCAACTGTCGCGCCCGCTTGCCCCGCGTCGATCGGCCTTGCGTCGATCGACCCAAAAAACCCAGGCGCAGCCGGGGCTCGGACTCCACCGGACTCGAGGGTTCCCCGCCCGCGGCCGGAAGAACCCCGCGGCGCAGCCGGACGCAAACTGCTGGGCTAAAACGGCGAGGCCGGCGGCATGCGCGGTGTCTGCCAGTGCCAACGGCGGCGGGGCTGTTGGCCTGGGCCTCGCAAGTGGCGGAGCGGGGCCCGCCGAAGGTGCTGCTCCGCCCAGGTCACAGCAGAGTTTTTCCGGACGGCGTGCCCTCGGAGTGGTCTGGGACAGAGGCCTCCTGATCTGGGCCTTCTTTACTTGAAAGTAGTGGTCCTTCTTCTGGTGTTGGGGACTCACGGGTGTGGTGGGGGCGGTTTTGAAGGGATCAGGCAAACACGCAGCAATGCCGATCCACAGAATCAACCTCCCGCTCACTCCGACGCAGTCCTTCTGCGGGGAGCAGGGCAGCAGCAGCAGCCAGGGCCCTGTGTCAGATAAGGCGCCTGCGTCAGAGGCGTGCGTGGCCCGCAATCCGAGCTCGAAACAGCTCTTCTCGACGTGTCTCTACAACAACACGGTGGCGGACGAAGGCATGCCACGAAGACCGGCACTCAGCAGCGGTGTCGGGGGCGGCAGCAGCAGCAGCAACCACATCAACTACAACGGGCTCTCGGCGAGGTCCGCAGCACAGTCGTCGACGTCGCTTCTCTCGATGCTCTCGAACCAGACGGCGACGACCGAGTACTCGCCGAACTTGATCGATAAGGAGTGCGGCGACCTCCTCAAGATCATCGACTTGGACATCTCGGACACGGGCAACAGCAACGACAACGACAACGACACCGGCAACGACATCGGCGCCAGCGACCAGAGCAAGAGCAGCAGCAACGGCAACGACGCCACCGTCTCGGGCCTCCCGCCGAGCCCAGGTCGGCGGCGGACGCACCGCCGCCTGCGTGAGAAGGTGAGCTTCGACCTGGCCCCTGCGAGCTCCGAAACAGACACGGAATCGGACACAGACTCGGAGGAGCACGACGCCAGCGCCAGCACCACACACAAGGTGGCGCCCACCATGGAGAGAGAAAACACCTCTGTGGACCTCTGTGGGTGCCGCAACAGGAATTCCGTGGAGGCCTCCGACGCCCCGCTTGATTACAACAACCCGGCCCGTTGGGACTACAAAGAGAAGTGGATTTTCGTGCTCATCGGTCTGCCCGCGTGCGGCAAGTCCACCATGATCAACGACTTCCAAGACTACGTGCTCAGCCAGGCATCCGATAGGGTCAGAGTCAAGTCGTACAACGCCGGCGACGTGAGAAGAAAGTATGAGGCACAGTGCCACAACAAGTTTGATTTCAGCGACTTGCACAATTCAAGAAACCTGAGAAACACCTATGCCTTGGAAGCCCTGGACAACTTGGCGAACGACCTTGTCCACGACAAGATTGACATTGGAATCATGGACGCTACCAACACCACCAGGGACAGGCGCAAGTCTGTTTTCGATTACATCCGCAACGTCTCCAAGACGTCCAACGTTGTCATCAACCCGCTACTTTTTGAAATTAAGTGTTCCAACAGAGCCTTGAGGCGATTTAACATTGAGCAGAAGTCGAAAAACAAGGATTACGTCCACATGAACCGGGACAAGGCCATTGGCGACTTCCTCGAGCGTATCAGAAACTACGAGCTGTCCTACGAAAAAGTTACCGTCGAAGAAATCAAGCTCTTAAACGTCAAATACTTTGGCATCGACAACGTTGGAGACACCATCTACTATGACTGCGGACTAAAACACCACAACAACAGCCGCCATGAAAACCTTTTGTTCAAAAGCATCGCCTTGAACCTGCTCTACGAATTCCTAATTCACTACAGAACCAACTACGCCGCCCAGTACCTCACGGACGTCGACGAATTCTATACCGGCCGTCATTACCGGCCCATAAAAACAGTCTTCTCTAGACCAGTCTCTCTTGAGGAGGTCAAGAAGGTGCGCAAGGCCTCGATACAGGAAACAAACCCGAAAACAAGGCAACAACAACAAAATACCCAGGACACTCTCGCACTGCCCAAGGTTTTATCATCGTCTCGAATCAACGTTTGATGAACCTTGGGCTCATCTGTCTCTCGCAAATCATATCTTCTCTTCTAATTTTCACAACTATACATTAGGTATTAAATATATATAAGTATCTAAAGAAAGGCTTTTCTTTTTCTTCTCTATCTCATTTGTACACTATAATATCAACGCTAACTGAACCCCGGAATACTGAACCCTGGAAGGACAGACCCTTCTGTAGCGTCGCCAAGATCTGCCCTGCTCTCAGTTCCGCTGACCTCTCTCGCATCATCGACCTTGGCAACGTTTGCTGCAGCGGCTCCCAAATGTGCAGCATCGTTAAACCCAGCTTCGTCGCCAGGCCGTGCCCGGCACCAGAACCTCATGGACTTATCTGCACCTGCCGTGCATAGCATGTGGCCCAACGGATGGTATTCCATCGTGTATATCGCTCTATCGTGTGCATATGGGATCGAATGCCATGCGTCAGAGACAATCGGGGCACCCCGATTCACATAGGTATTCAAAAGATAGTCCGGCACATTGCCACCACCCGATTTCGATACTGACCCCGATGTCTTGTCGCTGTTAAGCTCGGACTTTGGAGCAGTTCTGCTGAATGCCTCAATATCGGCCGTCTTGGAAACGTCATAATGTGACAGCGACCCGTCATAGCCTCCTATGGAGAGCATTGTCGAGTGTATTGGATGCCACGCAAGCGAAGTCAAATCCGTCTCCTTGTCACTTTTAATCACACTAACCGCTCTCAACATACGCAAGTCAAATATTCGTGTAGAGTGGTCTCTTGAACATGCTGCCAAAAGTCGCTCGTTACCACCTTTTTGGAAAACAGTCTTACTCACCGTGTGTTTGAAGTCATGTAGAGTCGTAATGCACGTTCCGTCCCGAGGATCCCAAAGCTTCACTAAATTATCCTTTGATCCAGACACGACCAAACCAAGTGACGAATGCCAATCGCAACCCTTAACATCCCAATGATGACCCTTCAGCGTACACTCCTCGGTGGCAGTACTAAAATCCCACACCTTCAGCGTCTGGTCATCTGAACAACTTAAGAACTTCGAGTCATTTGGCGAGAAGGCTAATTCGCCGACTGTATTCTCGTGTGCCTTGGAGAGAATGTTGACGTTGTTGAAATTTGGTTGCCAAAACTTGATACAGCCTGACATATCTCCACTAAGCAGCCATTTACCACTGTGAGAATATTCCAATGAAAAGATGGGCACATCATGAGCTTGCATAATAGACTCAAAATTAAACGTTAACCCATTCCAAAGCGTGAATTCCCCACTATAAGACGACACGAGAACTCTTCTTGCATCGGGCGTCCATTTCACTGCATGGATGGCGTGTTTGGATTTATTTGTTGAAATGTGCACAAATTTGCTGCTCAAATCCACAATCGACGGTGAAGATATCAATGATGGTGGCAGGTCAGTGACATATGAGGCTGCTGGTCGTATTGATCCAATGGGAAGCGCACGTCGACGTCTACGGTTGTACACGTTCTTAGTGATCATGTATTTCCCGACAGGTGTGAAATAATCAACGGTTCTCCGTTGTTGCAGTTTTTTCTCCAGTTCTGATTCTGCATCATGGTTTCTCCTTGATAGCCCACTCATTAGCTTATAATGGTTGTCAGTACAGATTAGTATGTAAGCTCAACATTGTTAACATATTATCAAGCATTCTGGACAGAAACCTTAGCCAACATGAATTTGCTTGCTTTTGATTTTCTCTCGCCGAGAAATTTTATTCTACTTGAAGCTATTTTTCTACATCAATTTTTTTTTAAGGTGAACGAACATTAATTTCTTCGGTCGGCTGGTTTTTGAGAAGAGCAATAAAAAGCAAACAAAACCACAAACATGCATCCGGTTCAGCACATGGGACCAGTTTGTTCCCTGAAAGTATTTTCAAATAAATGGCTGTTCAGTGGAGAAGGCCCAAGTTTAAAAATATATGATTACGTTACAGGTGAAAAACTTTTTGAAAGAATAATCTTCAAAAGAAATAAGATTCATGGAATAGAATATATCGATTCCAATGTAGATGGTAAAGTTGAATCCGATGTTAAAATAGTTGTTTGGGGAGGAAGATCCCTCAGCATTCTCACCCTTGCTCAATTAAAAAATCCAAATTTTGAAATTCCACATCAAGGAGTTGGTGACTGGATTTTCCATTGCATCTTTAAGGATCAACATACTTTGCACATTCTTAACTCACACAACATAGTGCATACCATTTCCACTGAAAATGAGAAACCTCAGCTTTTGTCGTCTAAAAGTTGCGACTGGAAATCCATTCTTTATTCCGGAACGCTCCACAAAAATACAGAGACAGGTAAAGTGACGGTTTTAGCAGGAACCGTTATGAATGGTATTTTAATTTGGGACTTGAAAAGTGGAGAAGTTCAGAATAATTTAACACAGCATGAAGGATCAGTATATTGTGTTGTCTCTTCACCAGATGGAAAGTACGTCGTGAGTTGTTCTGATGATAGATCAATCAAGGTATGGAATAAAAAAACAGGAAAGTTGCTAGCCAATGGGTGGGGACATGGCTCACGTATCTGGGGATTATCAGTCTACAATGTTACCGATTCTGGCTTCAATATTTTTAGCTCTAGCGAAGATTGCACTTCACGTATATGGACTTTCAATTACTCTGGAAGTGACGAGCTAACACAAGATAAAATCATACTAGGTCACACAGGTAGGCATGTCTGGAGCGTTGCTGTGGACGATCAAAACAAGATCGGTTTCACGGGAGGTGCTGATGGTAAGATCCTTGTGACAGATTTAGCAACTGATAAGAGGGAGGGTTTTTGGGGTCACAAATGGGAGCTAAAAGATGTATCCTGCGAAACTGGATACAACTTTATCAAGGGTGAACTTATAAAAGAGTATGTTGATTTTGGACATGGTCTTCTAGCAGTAACCTCAGGGGGTAAGCTTATGATTTTGAAGCATTATAAGAAATGGTTGCCTTTATTCGAAGATTCGAAATTTAAAAGATCCTGTCTTTTGAAAGCTTTCAAAGAAGATCCTATAGCTGTCATTGGAAACAAGCATGGTGATGTAATTATTATGAAATTTAATGAGAATTGCGAGCTTGTGCTGAAAAATGAATTAAAGCTGGAACAACATTTCAGTAGATTGGGCAATATTTTGATTAACCAGCATAATAATAAATTGTTTGTGCTTTTCGAATCTCCGAACCCTAAAGATTGCATTGTTTACAGTGAGATTGATAGAGAAAGCCTAACTGTCATGTCTGACAAGTTATTGCGCAAACCAATTGATAAAATTATACTGAGTTCTGTTGCATACGATACTCAACGAGACTATCTTTTCATTGGTTGCAGGTTTGCAACTTTACTTGTCTACTCCATGTCGGACAATCAAAACGAACCAATCGCAATATTCAAGAATTTTTTTAAAGGGGATACAATATCTTCCATAGAGCCACTTAACGAATCACAAGAATGTACACTATATTTGACGGACAGGGATGGGTCATACCATTTGATTAAAATCAATGAGGAGCTAGAGTACGAGTTTTTGCAAAGTAGTAGAATTCAGAAAGGTTTCTTAGAGGGTATTATTCGGCTTTCTAATGGCGATACTATATTTTACGGTTTCAAGTCTGACAGTTTTTTTGCTTGGAATGAAACAAAACAGTATGAGATTATGCGTGAAATATGTGGTGGTCCTCATAGACGTTGGATGTTCAAGCACTGGATTGACAAAACGAGTAAGAATCTGAAGTATAGGTTCGTTTATACCAGAGCCTCAGAAGTTCAAATTATTGAAATTGGGGACTCATATGCTGTTGAACTATTAGCAGCAGGATTACATGGGAGAGAGATCAGAGACATATGTTGGATTGATGCTGTCAACGATAAAAATGAAAAGGTCGTGATAACCGGTGCCGAAGACACAACATTGAAGATTGGAACATTGAAGAGCAATGGAGAATATACATTACATTGGACATATAGAGAGCATGTTGCTGGATTACAGTCAATTCACCCAGTCAATAGCGAATATATAATGTCTTCGTCAGCATTAGAAGAGCTATTTCTCTGGAAAATTACCAAAGCTGATGGCAAAAAATGCATGGCATTACACGGATCACTCCCTCCAAGTGAAGAAAACCCAGATTTGAGAATAATGAATTTTGATACAATCGAAATAGTTGACTCTGAAAAAAATCTTGTAGGATTTTTGCTTGTTTCAGCCTACTCGAATTCTGCTATTAAAGTATTCCAATATACGTACTCTACCAAAAAGTTCACACTTTTGATTGATGACTACTACATGAAGTGTTGCATTTTCCATGCTAAGTTTCTCTCGCTGAATGGAAAGCTTTACATCCTAATCGGATCAACCAATGGACATATTACACTATACAATGTTCAGACCAACATTGAAGACAGATACATTACACTTGACGTAGAAGTATGTGGAAAGGTCCGTCTGCAAGAAAAAACACCAACAGCTGATCCGAAACCTTCGAAATTGGGTAAGTGGACCATCAACCAACAGATGCATCAATCCTCGATCAAGGCGCTCGAGCTGATACAGGTGTCCCCCGATAAGGTAACCGTTCTTACAGGAGGTGATGATAACGCATTAATAGTAAGCAAGCTCCAGAGTGTGGAAGGTACCGAGGTAGTTACCGTTGATGTTAAATCGTTCAATCCTTCAGCTGCATCCTCAACGATTACTACAATCAAGGCTGTTGATCAGAATACAGTGCTAGTTGGGGCTGTAGACCAGAGCTTGAGACTCTGGGACATTCGCTCTGATTTAAAACTTGTTGAAGACAACTACACAACTGTCGCTGACACCGGTTGTGCTGAAATTGTTGACTTTGGTGATGATAAGAAGCTTGCTTTAGTTGGCGGATCCGGGTTTTCCATAATCAAAATTTGAGTATTTACTCTTTCCACATAGATAAACCCCCAACCCCCAAACCTTGTAGATTTTAGACATGTTTATAACTAAAAGTAGAATTACCAGACTCTTTTCACACATTTCGGCTTCGAAGCACAATGCCAGGTGATTAAGCTGTGGTGAAATGAACCTCGGAAGAGATCAGAAAGACTCAAAATTGTGAGTGTAGTATTAAGTGTAAATATACAAATAGAATATATACCAAAGAAGTGAAATTCAGGGAAATTCTTGAAAACCTATAGACAAGAGATGTTTTTTTTTCATTCCGTAAGCGTGAAGCGGCATATGCCGTAGCATATCTAATGGTATGAGATCAAGCTTGCTTTTGTTTGTGTTTTGGATTCGCCTTGCAGAGAACATAAACTCTTCCCTTTCTTCTTGCAATGTAACAGTGCTCGCAGAACTTCTTAACTGCAGTTCTGATCTTGTATGTTCTTGACATGGAAGCCAAAAACGAAGGTTGGATATGTATATTTGAATGAGCGTGCTGGTGTGTGCATTGCTTTGTAGTGTGGGCAACTTGGCCCATCCTTTGTAGCCCCAGTCTGAAGTTATTAAAAAGCATCTTTGCACTCCAGTCTTTATTTTTTGAACTGCACCTCCTGATCCCTTTTCCCTTTCGTTTATGCTTTTCACTTCGCCATAACCCTTCTATTCATGTAATGTGAACCTTCAACTCTGAAATTTCCCTGATGCGACAGACCCCAAAACGCAGAGCCGTTGCTGACACGTAAAAATGGCAGATGCCGTCGATCGCCCCCAACTGGCCGTGCTGGGTATTTCTATCTTGCGGATTGTTGTGTTTAGCAACATGAATCGTGTATCAGAGTTGATGAGCCAGAGAAAAGCTTGGTTTGGCCAAGAAACAGAATCCTCAGGTCAATTCCAACAATGGATTCTTGGTCTTTGGTATGTGGACATCGTTGTCAGCAAATTCTTGCGTTTTTTCTTCTTTTTCCGGCAGCACCTTTCCAAAAAGTGGCATTCTAACATAAATGAGATATGATACAGTTAAACACTACATCAGTAGTACGACACCCGAAAAACCAGGCAATCACCTCTTCAGATGCACAGGTGCTGGTGTCCTGCGTCAAGTTTGATGATTCCCACTCCTTGCTTTGGGTGGGTGACTCGCGTGGGTACTTGACGTCGTATAGCGGGCCAAAGATGCAACTCTACACGTCAGTGAGGGCACATAATGGGCCGATCTTGAAAATCTTGAACCACAAAAGAGGAGTTTTGTCGTTGTCGTTTAATTCGATACGCTTGGGGACCAAAGAGGGCATTACGTTGTTCAACATACTTTCAGATGAGCTGAAGGGAATAAACTCCATGTCTTACACGTCAAATACGCAGACGGAATTACTGGTTGCCGGCGACAAAGACGCCACTCAGTCAAGGATATTCAAGATTGATATGATAAACAAACGTATTTCGAGCTCTTTTGCGTATCCGCACACCGTCATCTTCATGGAAACGAACTTGAAATATATTGTGCTCGGTAGATCCGATGGCTGTGTTGATATTCTGGATCCGAAGTCAAACCGGATTCTTGAGTCTTTCGAATGCCACTCCTCGGGATTGTCACACATCTCGGTTAAGGATAGCAGCTTGCTGACGACGGGGTTCTCCTCCAAAAGGGGCCAATTTGTTCCAGACAATTTTGTCAACTCATTCGATTTAAAGACCTTGACCGCTTCGAGTCCGATATCATTTCCGGCTGGAGCCTCAAAAGTTTTTCATCACCCAATAATACCGAATGTCATTTTGATCTCATCGAGTATGGGACACATGAACTTTTTGGACATAAAAACTCCCTCAAAGCTGAACATATATCAAGCCGACATTACTACATATGTCACCGCGTTTGACCTTTCCAGTTCAGGCTCGTTCATAGCAATTGTTGATGCTCTACACAACTTGCACTTGTGGTCCCGCAATGCTATGGGATCGTCAACAGAGTTTGCTTTGTACAACGCTCCTCTCACATTTCCAACACCTATAGCTGAGGTCATACCAGCTTCGAATCATTTGACAAGCCCAAACTCTCCATTCAGTTTAATAAAATTGCCGGCTTTTCACAGTCAATTATTGTCGGCGTGGCCTAGTGATTTGGTATTTGATGTGGGAGGCTTGCCCAACCAGATAGATCCAGAGATATTACGAAGCTCGGAACTTATTAATGGTATCCTTATAGCCAGATACAATAAAGAGAAATTCGGTCCAAGAAATGTGGCCGAGAAATATTACAACATATCTCAGCAGACCTCTGAAGGTATGAACATTCCAAGGTTTATTAGCGAGCGGATTGATGATGATGATGATGATGACAGGGGAGAAAATACAACCATGAAAAACAACAATGACATCAATAGTGGACTTCTTCATAGCGAGAATCTAGGGGCAAATGACTTGTACAATCATGAAATTTTTGATTTGAAATCAGCTAGAGGAGACGTTCCAAATGCTTATAGGCAGCTCTCAATACTATATAGTAAGTTCGGAGTGGACGACTTTGATTTTGATTTTTACAACAAAACGAAATTTTCGGGCTTGGAGATCAATTCTGGTAATTCGTTTTTCAACCCTATCTTACAACTGTACAGATATATTGCTCCAATGTTCAACTATACCCTTATGGCACTAGCCGAAGACGTCACAGAAGAGTCAAATTTATTGATGGAGCTTGGTTATTTGTATGATATGATGCACAAATCTGATGGTCGTCATTGTGCAGCATCAAATTTCCAGATTATCTTTTCATCGATTGGAGAGACACAAAATCTAGGTTTGACCACAGACTCAAACATTTCAAGAGATGATTATAAACAAAGAAGAATGATACAAACTTTCAACAGGTTTTTATTGGAAAGACTTTCTAAGGATGAGTGCAAGTTATATAAAACTCAAACCCCAAATAACCTAAATGACATATGCGGTGTTTACACTGAAACTACAATATATTCAAATTTTTGTTCGTTGACACATAAAAGAGTTATGATGTATCATTCCATAGATATCAACTGTTTACCTTCTCCTCCACTAATTCCCACAAGTGTCACAATTCTCAACTATTTGGAAGCCTCCATGAACAAACATATCCAGCAACAAATTGTTTGTGAGAACTGTGGGTACCAACATCCAGTCAATGCTTCTCTAGTCATCAATAATTTGTCTCCGGTTGTGGTTTTGAATCTGGACTTGAACAATCAGCAAATGAACGAAATAAGATACTTGAAAGGTTGGCTTACTCCTGAATTTTACTATGCCCAATCACCCCTGGGTACCCCTGTATTGAGAAGCAATGTGATAGGTGGTGTAGTCTCTAACCTCAGAAAATTTGAGTTATGTGGTTATACAGCTCAAATCACCAATAGACAGGGGGAAAGTCACCTTGTCACTTATTCCAAAATTCGAACGGATCCAAATGATTCAGGTAGATGGTATTTATTTAACGACTTTTTAGTTAGGGAAGTTCCTGAAGAGGAAGTTTTGGATATCTCTCCATGGTGGAAAAAACCTGTTGTTATGATTTATAAGGAGGTTGGAATCGGTAATGAATTCAAACCGAATGTCTATATGAACAATTTGAATACTTCCATTTTGCACAAAGATTGTTTAATTGAAGGAACACGTGAAGGTAAAACAATCGAATACCATTTATTAGATAATAATGAGACAATAAAGCCAGGAACCCTAGTTGCATTAGATGCGGAGTTCATCGAACTTTTGCCTGCAGAATACGAGTTTAGTGGCGAAGGCACAAAGTCTCTTGTTAGGCCACCAACTTTATCGCTCGCAAGGATATCCGTTATTCGTGGTGAAGGTCCTAAAGAAGGCGAGTGTTTTATTGATGATTATATTGCAACCTCCAAACATGTTCATGACTATAAAACAGAGTTCTCTGGTATAGTGGCTGGGGATTTAACACCTGGTGTATCTAAGAAAAGTTTAGTCAATTTGCAAGTTGCATATAGAAGAATTTGGTTATTGTTGAACCTTGGCTGTGTGTTTGTTGGACATTGGTTAGCTGGTGATTTTAGAATGATCAATATCTATGTTCCCCCTGAACAAGTGCGTGATACAGGTTTATGTTTTTACCTCAAGAAGGAGAAGCGGAAGTTGGGATTGAAATTTTTGGCTCACTACGTGTTAGACAAAGAAGTTCAAAAAGGAAATCATGATTCCATTGAAGATTCGATTAATGCACTACTTTTATACAAAGAGTACCTAAAGCTGAAAGAGTCCGGAAGATTAGAGAACATGTTATTTCACCTTTATTTCGAAGGACAGATGTCCCGGTTTAAAGTTCCCACAGAGGTAACTTTGAGGAAACCCAGCAATACCAAGAAAGATGACAATGTAAATACGTAGCGAAACTTTTGTACAATATATTTAGCATTTTGTAATTTATAGAATAATTTTAGTATGATGTGTGTGTAATTCGACTGGCTCTATGAACGTATTACTCGCTAGCAAATGACCTTCACAAAGTCGTCTACAATTAATGCTGCTATTGTTGCTGATGTGATTGCTGGAGTTGATGATGAAGATTTTGCTGTTGTAGTGGAGGCTGCTGCTGCTGTCGTTGTTGTAATTGGTGTCGTCTTTGCTGCTCCAGTTGTTGTTGTTGCTGTTGTTGTTGCTGTTGTTGTTGTTGTTGTTGTTGTTGTTGTTGTTGAGCTCGCGTAGTTGGTTGGTACTGGGAGGATCTATTAAGGCCGTTGAAATGATTGACCTGATTCCCAAAACCGTTGAAATTGCCAGATGTATTGCTATGTAAGTTTGTATTCCCAAAGCTAGTGTGATTTCCCCTCGCAAAAGCCTGTGAGAATTGCTGTCCACTTGTATTTGGCTGGTATCCATACTTTGCAGATAACGCAACACCACCCTGGTTGAAAGAGTTTGATGAGTTGGCTCCACTTCTAAGAGAGGGTGCCTGTGGTTCCTTGAAATGCAAACAGCTTTTCTTCCACAGGGTGAGAAGTTCATCATTATAGCTTTCCAAATCTTCAGTAAATGGTCCCCCTGTAAGTTCGGCTTCTTTTAGTGATAGTCCTAAACTTTTTGACATTGAATTTGCGGTAGCTGGTCTTGAATTTCTCAAAGATGATTTACTAATAGATTTAGAGACTGTTTTCACGGGTTCAGGAACATCAAGCTTTTTACCACTAGGATGAGACTCATGTCTACATGTACCATAAATTCTTTGAAGAGATCCCAACATAGGATTTGTATGACGTCTAATGTGAAGAAATTCTCTCGACAACTGTTCATACTGGAAACGAGTGGTTTGGTTGATGATTTGAGAGGGTGTTTGACTAGTCCCTTCTTCAAAATCGTTCAAAGTGGCAACATTCTCTCTTTGAAGCCATAGCTTTTGTTGTGTCCTGGATTCAATCTCAGGTTCCTGTGAAGATAGATATGAAGACAAGTCCAAGTCAAGAATCTCAGACTGCTGATTGTCTGAATTTCCTCCGTACTCCATTGACCTAGCTTGCTTGGAAAGCAGAGAGACATTTTGAGGTGTTTTCTCTTCAAAGCTTGCTTTGTTATTGTTTAAATCCTCGGGTGGTTCTTTGTCTTCTGCTGAGGCCCGACTTTTGGAGTTCTCAGAAGGAGATGATGACTTGACTTTTTGTGGATGCTGCGTGTTTCCTTGTATAGTCGACATTTGTAAGCGGTGCTGTAGGTTCTCCGGAACTCCAAAAGATAGGTATGACTCCTGACGCTGGAGGGATGGGTGAGAAGCAGTGGCTTTCATATTAGTTGCATTTAGTTGGCTTAGTTGTAAATTCTTGACGGAAGGCTGTGTATTTAGATTGTATAATGTCAAGCCAGATTGCTGGAAGATCAATGAGTCTTGGTTAGTGTGGTAAGGCATCCCGGATTTGGAAGAACTCACAGTTGTATTCGAATCATTGTGGGAAGAAGCGTTTTCCCCTGATTCTTCTTTCTCCATATTCTGCGGGTTTTCTTCCGTGTTACTTGATTGCTGCCGTGAAGCCACATGGTTATTTGACAGTTGTCGTTCCTGTCCTGTCGACTGAGAAAGAACAGAATGCATTCTATACATATTTAGAGAATTTTCTCCCTCTTTGAAATCATCTGACTGGTCTAAGATATTTTTCTGGCCCTCTGAGATGTCCTCATCACTGGTTTTTGATTCCTGTCCAAACTGTTTATCTGCTGCATCGTGAGGAGAACTGTCAATTTTCATTTCTGCCACGTTTTCTTTCAATTGTTCCAAGATTTGATCTCTGGCACCCACTTGAGTGTTCTCTTCATTGGAAGTATTTGTATTTGAAGAAACACCTTCACCGTTAGCTTTTTTCTCGTCTGTGGCAATGCTGCCAGTCCTTCTGTCCACATAATAATCATCTTCGTCTTCGTTTTCTTCGTAGTCTTCGTAATCTTCATTGTCCTTATTACTCATGCTCTTTTGTTCATCATCGCTATTCTGGTCACTTTGAGCATCGAATTCTGCATCTGCGCTTGACTTGCCTTTTCGTGCCTTCCTGAGGTGCAAATTCGTCATGCTCTTGGCTTTATTTGGTCTGCTATAAATGTTTGGGCCACTACTCACTGACCTAATGAGATCGACATTTGACCTTGTACGTGCAATTCTGGGGCGCTCAGACTCATTTCCACCGGGATTGCTGCCCATGGAGTCGACTGACCTAATTCTGGTAAGCTTTGCCGCATTTTTCAGGTTCCCAAACGATGATATCCGGCTGGACTTTTTGGAACCGTTGACGGTAAACTGTTTTCCTTGTTTGCGTTTCGGAAGAGGAACGGAGCTTCCTATGTTTTCAGTGGAGCCTTCCTTTATCATTTCTGTCATTGTTTATCCTCCCCTCTTGGTTTTATTAGACCTGTGGAAGCCAGGAGTACCCCCATCAGCTCCGATAATATCAGATGTAGATGGATATCTGAAGCATACAAATATCACCAATTTCGAGCGACGCAGTCTGGCTGTGCTAAAACGTTGTAGCCGGTCTTTAATTTGAAGGAGCCAAACAAGTTCTCGGGACAGAAGGATCTTGAAGGCCCTCTCTCAGAAGGGAGCATTTACCATTGTTAACACTATAGGAGCTCAATTAGAATACGGACCTGAGATGAATACGGTTAGAGAGACATCCACTGACATGGACTTGTACAAGGTGGCGCAGAACTACATTGAGAAAATGCTTGCTGTAGATGCTGATAGTGACAACAAAAATATCAGAGTATTACTTCTTGATGAAAGCACAGCATCAATCATCTCGTTAATCTCTACTCAGAGTGATCTTTTGAAGAAGGAAATATATCTCGTTGACCGTTTGGAAAATGAGAATCGTGATAAGTTGAGAAACTTGAAGTGTATCTGTTTCGTGAAGCCTAGTGATTTGACTGTGACTAAGTTATCGCAGGAGATCAACAACCCCAAATACTCAAGTTATGAAATCTACTTTAATAACATTATATTCAAATCCCGATTAGAAAGACTGGCTGAATCAGATGATTTGGAAATCGTGAATAAAGTAGTGGAGGTTTTTCAAGATTACTACGTATTGAACAAATCATTGTTCACCACCACCAATATTATGAGTCCCTTTACCGCCAGCGGAATCCAGACATGGGATCCCTTGTCTCTAGAAAGCTCTACTGAATGTTTGACTTCTTTAATTCTATCGTTAAACATGAAGCCAGTGATCAAGTACGAGTCCAATTCCAAGATGGCAAGTAAACTTGCTAATGCTTTTAATTACGAAATGACATCAAATAGTCAACTATTTGAGCAGCTTACACCTAAAAGAGATACTGCACCATTGGTTCTCATAATGGACAGGAAAAATGATCCCGTCACTCCTTTATTGTTTCCTTGGACCTATCAGTCAATGATTAACGAGCTACTAGGTATCAATAATTCTAACAACAGTGTCAATCTATCATATTTACCAAATGTTGGTGAAGAACTTCGAACAGTTATCATGAACGAAACACAGGATCCTTTCTACGCTAGATCTATGTATATGAACTTTGGAGATCTATCTACGCTATTGAAACAGTATGTTGATGACTACAAAATCAAAACAAAAACAAATTCCAATATCTCGTCTATTAAAGACATGAAATTTTTCCTTGAAAACTATCCAGAATTTAAAAAAATGTCTTTGAATCTTTCAAAACATATGCTACTCACATCTGAAATTGACAAGCAAATCAATACTCAACGAGTTTGGGAAACAAGTGAATTTGAGCAATCTATGTGTTGTAACGCGGATACTTCACATCACGAGAATGACGTATCTGAATTGGAATCGTTCTTATTTGACAGTACTAGATCTGACGGAACGCTGGCTAATCCCCTAAGTGAAGAAATCAAACTGAAACTGCTATCTTTGTACGCTCTTAAGTACGAAACATACCCTAGTAATCATCTAAATTCGTTACTCAAGAGGCTGAACAACCCAAATATCAGTAATTTCATCAATATCCTTCTCAAATATGCCGGTCAAAAATGTCGAATTACTGGCGAGGATGGTGCTGTTTTCAACAAGCTTGGTGGTACTGTCGGTGCTGCTAATCAGGTCGCTGCTCTTTTCAGCAACATATCAGGAGGCAACAACACCGAAAATGCATTCATGCAACACCAACCTAGAATTGCCAATGTTTTGGATAAATTCATTAAGGGTAAACAATCCCTCAGCAATACATTTGTCTCTGTTGGTAAAGACAATACAGACAGCAAAATACCTTTCAGAGAAATAGTTGTTTTTGTTATTGGAGGTGTATGCTATGAAGAAGTTCGAATAATCGAAGAATTGAACAAGAATCACGATGGTGTTCGGATTGTTCTTGGTGGAACGCAAACACTCAACAGTAAGATATTTATAGATAATCTCAGAGAAGCTGGAAGTACTTGGTGAAGTGCATACATATATAAAATCATTTTGATGGTAATGTACAACATTTTTCTTTACACTCACGCTTGCGGCAATTACTCTAAGAATAGAGAGCCTTTCTCAGTCTAGCTAAAAAAAGTAGCAATTAAATAATACAGCTTTATTAATATAAGATTTACAGATGAAAAAAAATAAACCGTACCAGGTTCAAACGAATAATTAGGCATGGTTGTTTTGCCACGTATTTAGTAGGTTTGTCAATTGGTCTAATTGATCTATGGAATCATTATAGCACCCTATCAAGGTGCTTTTCAACTCCGTTATTTCTTGTGTAAGCTCAGAATCATTCATCTTGAAAAGATTGTTTTTGAATTCTTCTTCGTTGCTCAAATTGATTTGAATGTTCGATACAAAATCCATTATGGAAAATATCCGACGAGTCATTTCATTCATGCTAATTCTTGCGCTAGGTATATTAGCTCTAAAAGGCTTGTCATCAGTTGCGGGGGGTTTTGAATCCTTCTTTTCTCTCTTGGCACTACTACGTTTTGGCGTTGAAGAAATAGAGTTTGTGTTTGGGTTAGTTGTATTTTTTGAGTTAAAAGAACTGCTGGACGCCTTTGTGGATACAGATTTTGCATCAGATCTATCATCATTGTCCTCCTCGTGTTCATCATTGGAAGCGCTTGTGGCTGATGTAGTTCTCCGGGGTCTAGTTCTCTTTGGGTCTCTAGCACGACGTCTTTCTTCAATTTTTGGCTTCTTATAAATTTCTACCTTTTCGGGCTTGACTTCGGTCAATTCGGTATCGGTTTTTGTGGAGCCATCATCAACCTTTGGCAGCTCTGATTCTGTCTCTGGGTTGCTGTCTTCGTTCTCAGGAGCTGTCAATGATATATCGTCGTGAAGTTTGGCTCTATTCTTTCTCAAGCTTGTGGTGCGAGTTTCCCGTACTCCTCCTGGTCCTTCACTTGAACTTATGTTCACTTCTTCAGGAACAACCCCACTCTCCTTGGCGCTTTCCTCCAATGCTTTTTTCAACATTTCTTCGTAGTTATAGTCTCTATAGCTATAGGAGGACCTTTTTCTATGTTTCCTTCGATGTCCATCGTCATCTTCGTATTCTTCCTCATTCTGGGACATCTCGTGGTCATTGTTGTGGTTTTCTGTAGATTCTTCGTTCTCTATTGCTTTAACTTCAGACGGTTTCCTTTCCTTTTTAACTTCATTGAGATCATCTGCGGATTCTGGGTTCTCAGCTTTTGTAGAGACGAACCTACCATTCTTTCTTTTGAGACTTTTTTTCTGGCTGTTCATCGAGGCGGAAGAAGAATATGAGCTATTTCCAGCATTCTCATGGGTTGGGTCGTATTTACTCCTTCGAATTCCAAATCTGTCTGTGAATAAGGTATGATTTTCTGGCTTGCATTGCTCACACCAGTATTTCTCCGGGGCGTTTTCCTCGTCTTTAATGCCAACACAGTATCCATGCTGCCAGACAGCACAGATTTCACACTGAATAAAAAAACCTGGATCCACATTGTCGAATTCTTCGTGGCTGTTCTTCGGAACGTACAAGTCGTCCGATCCACAGATGCATCTTGTCACCTCCTCAACTTCATTGATATCATCAAGGTCCTGATCCGGCTTCTGTTCTTGCTCTTGCTCCGGATCCTGGCTGCGACTGTCTCGGCGATGTGAGTCTGGTTCGTCAGTCCGGGCCCGGGATGAGCGTTTGGAAGCTGATCCCGTGATATCGTTGTTGTTGTTGTACGAGTCGAAATCGGTATCCATCTCGAAGTCTTCAGTTGCGTATTTCGGCTGCGTTGAGTGTGCTCTTCTTGATCTGCGTGAGGACATTGCAGCGCAGAGGGTAGTAGACAAGTAATATAAGCGGGGGAGAGTGGTTTGACCACGGCAGAGTGCTTGCTAAGACAAAAACAAGAATGATGTACAGCCCGAGATAAAGAGAGCAAATGGAGTTGTCAAACAGAGCAGGAAAACAGAGAGCGAGGCTGGCCGAAAAAAGGAGAGATGGTAGAGGAAAAGGAGGGGGGACGATGAGGGGTGAAGAAGTTGGGGGAAAGGTGGAGAGTACTAAAATAGAAGAGTGTAGGCCATCAAGAGCAAAGATTGCAAAAGGGTACTTCACGGTGCTGCATAGAATAAGCCAGAATAAAGATGTCTGATTTTTACGACGGTCCGTCAAGATACAAGAAAAGGAGGGTTGTGACACACCGAGGTGGCGGGAACCGGAGACGGGACGAGAGTCGTGACGCCGGTGCCAGCAGCAGCGGGGTTGGTTCCGGACACGTCGGCAAACCTGGAAGAGCAGTGCCAGAAAAGGTGCTGCCGAAACCGGTGTGGATGACTGACGAGGAGTATAAGAAACAACAAGGCTCGATTGTTCGAGCGATCCAGCCGCTGAGGAAGGGTGCAGAGGCTGACCGTGGAGGCCAAAACCCAGCGGAAAGAGGAAATGAAACTGGCCATGAGGGCTTCAGCAGGAGCGGTGCTGCCGAGGCAGGCGCTGGTGCTGGTGCTGGCGACGGCACGCCTATGGCGAGCGAAGACGTTAACGTGAAGTTAAAATACTTGAAGACGTTGCAGGCGCAGGGAAAGGACGAGATTGTGCGTGACTACTACAACACGCAGACATTCCACTCGAGGCAAAGCAAACGTACCGAGTCGCCGATCTACCGGTTGCGCTCGTTCAACAACTGCATCAAGTATATACTCATCAACAAGTACGGGAAGCCAAATGGGACGGTGCTGGAGCTCGGGTGCGGGAAAGGAGGCGACTTGGCGAAGTGGGGCATGTTGGGCACCCGGCAGTTTGTTGGAATTGACTTGAGTGATGAGAGCATCCGCGAGGCGATCAAGCGGTACCGGAACGGCCGGTACGACTTCCAGGCGGTCTTTGCGACCGGCGATGCCTTCAACGTGGAGCTTCCGGAGATCTTGAAGGACTTCAATCCCGACGAGGTGTCCCACTTGCAATTCGACAACGTGAGCATGCAGTTTTGCATGCACTACGCGTTCAGCAGTGAGGCGAGCGTCGAGAGCATGTTGGCGAACGTGAGCAAGAGTCTCAGGGTCGGCGGCATGTTTGTTGGCACGATCCCGAGCAGCGACTTCATCAAGTGGAAGCTCAAAAAGCTGCCGCAGGGCGAACATCGCTGGGGGAATTCTATCTACTCCGTGACCTTCCCCGATCTGGACTGCTTCGACCGTGAAAAGGGCGCCTTCGTCCAGCCCTTCGGCAACGTCTACAACTACTTCCTCAAGGACGCCGTCGAGGACGTGCCCGAGTACGTCGTGCCCTTTGAGAAGTTCCGGAGCATGTGCGAGGAGCACGGCCTCGAGCTCCGCTACAAGAAGAACTTTTTCGACATGTTCAACAAGGAGGTGGGCCACTTCTTCAACCAGCTTCCCGGCCCCTTGATCCAGTCCTTGCGCCTTCCCGGCGGCAAGTACGGTGTCGCCAATGAGGAGCGGGAGGCTTGCTCTTTCTACCTGGCCTTTGCCTTTGAGCGGGTGTAATGCGCACGGCCCCGTTCTCCTACCTCTCCTGTGTACCTTTGTAGATAGACGCAAGACACGTCTTATTAGCCGATCGGCGCAAAAACTAAAACCGCCGGCTCCTCGGCAGTTTCCGTCCTGCAAGAGCCGTTGACTAGTGGCGCCACGCGCACTAGAGCAGACTAGGAAAGAAGCAAACGGTTTGCAAGCGCCCGAAAGGGCAAGGGAGCCGAGCGTCGCCAGGCAACGCAACTAGGCGGTGCTAGTGCTGGTGCATTGGGAAATTGTGTCTGCCATTAAGATCACGCGGGGCAGCATAATGTGTTGATGTTGACATTGGAGGTGCAGCTGGGGCTGTCTGTGATGAAGAAAGTGATGGTTGATCTTGATGGTTTTTCTTCTGCATGTAGAAGAGGACGGGCGGGAAGGGGAGGAAGAGGACCAGCGAAGCAGGAGCTATCGATATACACGGACCCACGATGGCGTACGAGAAAGCATCGACACTGACGGTGTCTGGGCCGTTCAACGTGCAACACATCCCCAAGGTAAGAAATATTGCACAACCTGCATTTAGCGTCGATCTAGCGTCGTCGGGGGTACTCTCGGCAGCGGGGGAGGACATGAAGACGTCTTCGTCCTCGTCGTCGGCAGCGTCGTCTGGAGCAGGGACAACGTTCACCACTGTGGCCACGAGCGGCGCGTCGACGCCGGCGTCGTCGTGTGGGACTGCGGGTTCGCCCCGTCTGACGAAGAAGAAAGGGCCAGGAGCCGAGGCGTTCACGACGAATGCTATCATTGTCTGTACGATCGGGTTTCTTGCGGAGTATGGCAACGAGCTGACGTGTGCCCCGGGCGACGTCTTCAAGCTGGTTGACCCGACGATCACCAACGGGTGGGTCCTGGTGCAGTCGCTGTCGTCCGGCAGAAAGGGCTGGGTTCCGAAGGACAACGTGAAGATCCTGGACCTGCACAACTCGAGCGGGAACGGACCAATTCGCAAAACCACCTCTATGGGCGAGAGACGGCGGCTCGGGCGAGAGAGGACAGACCACGAGAAGGACGGAGAAAAACGAGAGAAACTGGTAACGCCTTCCCTGTCCTCGTCGTCCTCGTTCCTCTCCTCGAACTCCATCTTGGATTTCTACTCCACCCAGATGACGCCGAGCACCTCTTCCATTTCCTCGCACACCTCTCCACCGCTTGACACGGTCAAGAGCGCCACTCTTTGCCCCGAGAACAACCTCACACGCACATACGCCTCCATCTTTGCCCACTCCATGTATTTTTTGGAGTCGTCGTCGGCAGCCTCGTACTGGTACAGGTTCGACCTGATCTCGGCGCAAAACAGCAATCAGAAAATACATCTGTGTAGATACTACACAGACATACTGGTCCTCGCCAGATACCTCTCCTCCCAGGCAGACTCGCTAGTCGCAGGCACTCAGCTGCCGAAGCTGCCAGACGCCTTCTTCTTTGGCGAAGACTCGTCCTATGCAGAAGGCGACGACTCTTTTGCATCACACATCTCCCAGATCGATGGGTATCTACAGCAGCTGTTCAACGTCATCAAAACGCAGCCTGCGGAGGCTCCCCCAGTCCTCACATTCCTGAAGTTCTGCCAACCAGAAGACAATGACTTTGAACACTACGTGCCTCTAGATGACGACCAGATCCTGCAAATATTGAAACCCCGCCAGGGTGAAGTCAGCAACGATATTGAACTGATCCTGAAAGACGAGGAAAAGGAAGAAAGTGTCAGCGAGCAGGACAAAATAAACAACAATCACGCCAATAATAGCAACAACACGATCAACAATGAGCTAGATAACTTCTTCTTCACTGCTCCTAAGCTGCATAAGACGTTTAGTGCTACCTCTCTAAGCTCGAGGAATTCCTCGTGCACGACCGTCTCTTCCCCCTCCACAATGGGCTCCACAATTTACGTGAAGGTCAAAATCATCTACAAGGATGAGTACAGTCTGATCAAATTGTCTGGCGACGAACTTAACTTCGACAATCTGTTCACGGCCATTTCAGATAAACTGAAAGGCTTGAGCCGTTTCACCATGGCTTATCGGAACGACAGTGGTATATTTATATTACTGAGAGATAACAACGGTTTGCAAAAGGCTCTTCTCATCAACAACAGAAAAATCATCCTCAAGGTAATCTGACTCCTGGTGAGTGCTTTTCTGCTACTTTCATTTTACTTTGGTTTTTCCAATTCCCTCTTACTCTTTGCTTTTTTTACTCCCCGAGATCCATATTTTCACTTCTGTATTTAGCGTCTTTCATCATTACCCCGTTTTTGCTTTTCTCTTTACTTAGACTTCTTGCCTCTTAATAATCTTTTTCTCTCCTCATTGATATACTTTTAACCCATTCACATTCCCGAGCCAACTTCTCATCATTAATCTATGATCTTAAAAATCTTCATCTTCTTCGGATTCGCTAAATTTTGGGAAATTCCTTCCAAACGCCAAAAAAAAGTACTGCACTACTAACAGCCATGAGTACCCGTGTAGTCGGTGTTGTGAGTCCTTGTATGCTTCGGCCCAACAACACTAAGGAATGATACAGCTATTTTGCATTTTCGCAATCGTGCTCTTGCATCTTATTAATGGTGCAAATTGTACACAGTCATACGACCTATTGATCCACCCGGTAGGTGTATCCTCCGCCAACGGGTATCCTTTGTCAAACTTATCCATAAACTCATCAACCATAGACAGTCAATTGTTGCTGAACAAAGCCTTGGCAACGAAAGACCTAACAGAAAGCCCAAATGGATGGTGCCTCTCTTTACGTTCTCAGCCCAGTGATGAGCTAACAGCGTCAGGGTTAGAATGCTTCAACTACTTCAAACCAGTTCAGTCTTTATCAACTCATAATATAGCAGGTGAGTTGGGTCTTGTGCTTGATGTAGAACACAAGATAGTTTCAGTCAATTTCTACCCGAAAGAAAAAGGTGGACTCTCGCTGCACATCAGCAAGTCTTACGAAATCTCAGACCCACAACCTCGTTTACGTCTTGACGGTAAAACAGATGCAACGGACGACGTAGATATACCAAAGAAAAGTACCAAAAAACAGAAGAACTTGGAACCAAAAGGAAAAATACTTGAGGAGAATAAAGAAGATGAAACCAGCTTAGAAACCGACGAGTTGAAAGATTTTCAGGAGATAGTTAAGCCAAGGGGCTTATACTCGGATGAGAAAACATTTATAGAGAAATACTGGGTGTACATCGTGCCTCCGATGTTGGTCATTTTTGTTGTCGGGAATCTAGGTGGAGCGTGAAATCGTAGTAAGTTAGCAGTGTGTAATACTGGCGAAAGTCAGAGGAAAAAAGAGGCACCATGCCTGTTCGCCCAAAAAGGAAATTAATATTTGATGGAAGAAGCCAGAGAGAAAAAAAAAGAGGACACCGGTTGGCTCTCTATCTGTTGGTTTCTCCGTCGAGAAGAAGCCCTTGACTATCTGCCTTTCTGTCTCCTGTTGCCATGCAGGTGTGAGCTTTCACCAGGCAAAGACATTGCTAGATTAGTTGATAGGATAGTATGAATCTCTACAACTGGATAGGCTTGCTCGTTAGCTGCCTGTTGTTCGGTAACAGTGCCCAGGCCCGAGGTATATTCTCCAAAGTCGGTGCCTCGTGTCTCTACGTTGCCGCAAACTTCACATCCTTCCCTTTCAATTGTGACATGCCCGATCTTGCCTTTAAATGTAGATGCCAAGATCCCGCTTTTTTGGGGACAGTAACAAACTGTGTCGAGACCCATGCAAGCGATCCCCAAGAATTATCAGCAGCATTTTCCCAGTTGCTGGAAACATGCAAAGCCCAAGGTGGCAAGTCGTGGGCCTTGGTTGATCTAGTGAAAATGAACGAAAACGCAACAAACTACATGATCAACTATGAAACTTTACCTACTCCAAAATTCAAAGCAAGTTTGGTGTGGAAAGCCATGAAAATCCACGACGTGCAAATGAAGAATAAGCAGCTTCTGGAATACTATGATGAGGATGAATATGTTGACTCCATGGGACTTCCTGCCTCAGCCAGCCCAATCGTATTTGACCCTTATTCCGAGGAAGAAATAGTTGAAGAACCTATGGTAGAAATCAAAAACACAGGTATGCTTAGAGATGGCAAAGTTGTTGGAATTGAACAACTGCCAAATTTTGAAAACTTCAAAGAGATTGAAACCATTGGTGTAGATAATATCTTGCAAGCACCAAGATTTCTATTATTTAATCCAGTTGTTGTTCCAGGTGAACTATATAACATCTCATACAACAGTGTTTCAAAGTTGATGGATCAGAGAAATTTGGCTACAGTATACGGCTTCTATGTCTATGCCTACTGGGGCGCAATTATGTTGATTGCCATCATTGTCAACATTGCCCAGTGGACTTCACCTTACTACAACAACAAAATAGCAAAGACAAAATTTGCGCTTTGGTGTAAAAGTAAAATCATCTGTCCCCAAATCATAAAACCCAGCAACGTATTAAGCTTCAGAGCTAACTCAGTTGCAGACAATACATTGAAAGAGATGGTCGATGGTCCGATGGGAATGTTTATTGGTGCGGACCGGGTAAAGGCTCAAAATACACAAGCTCAAATCTTGAGTTCAGAGTTATTAGATGAAAACAATCAAAATAAGTTGAATGAGTTGAGCAATAAATTGAAAAAGATTAAGAAAGCGTCAGTGAAAAAAGATCAAAGCTCCAAGTTTAATAGAAATTGCAAAAATAATGTATTGCATTCGATTTATACCATGCCAGTCAGAATGCATGCTTTAGTCATTATTGGATATTTGATTTTAAATGTGGTGTTTTGTTGCGTCAACTATGAAATAGCATATCCGAATACAGTGTTTACGTGCCGTAGAGGTCAAATGTTGGTTTCAATTGCTGATAGAACAGGTATTATTGGCACAGTTCAGTTGCCTATTGTGTTTCTCTTTTCTTTGCGAAACAATCTCTTCTCCAATATCACTGGAATGTCATACAGAACGTTTCAAATGTTTCATAAATGGACATCGAGGGTTGTCTTTGTGTTACTTGTCCTACACTGTGCATTTTACTTGTTGTTTGTGAATGTTCGGGGGGACTACATTGAAAGATGGGGGTTGTTAAAATGGAGATGTGCAAACACTGCTTTCGGTGCTATTTCAATAACAATGCTTGTTTCATTCTTCAGAAGATCATTTTACGAGTTGTTCAAGGCTACTCACAATGTACTGCTAATTGTTTTTGCAGTTGGTTCGTGGTACCACTGCTTGACCCTTGGATGGACTGAATATCTTGGAGCAGCTTACGCCGTTTGGGGAGTGGATTATTTAGTCAGATGGGCCAAAATGATTTCTTCTGGTGGAATATTGAAAGGCCAGTGTAAGGTTATTTTTGATACAAAGACTTTCAAGCCACACTCAATCAAAATAGTAGTCAATCATTCAGGATGGTGGAAGCCTTACCCAGGATGTTATTGTTGGATCAGAATTTTGAAATATGATATGTTCTGGGAAGCACATCCTTTTACAGTGATATCTGCAACTTCTGCCAATAATTATAATCAGTTGGTTTTTATTATTAGAGTCAAAGACGGTTTAACAAAGAGGTTAGCAAACCACGTTTCCAAATTCCCTGGTGGTGAATGTAACTTGAATTTGATAGTTGAAGGTCCGTACGGTAACAACATTCCATTCAAGCAGTATGACAAGTCTGTGTTAGTAGCAGGCGGTGTTGGACTAGCAGTTATCTATTCTATAGCCATGGATCTTGCACAGATCTACAGAGCTCAAGAGTTGCGAGGGAAAAGACTAGCCAATGATGCCAGCCATAAACACATATCTTTGGTTTGGTTTATACCAAATTTTGAAAGTCTGATGGCCTTCAAAAATGAAATCGAGAGCTTGAAGAGTTTCAAAGATATTATGGAGATTCAAATATTCATTACAAGAACCTTAGAAGACGACGTGCTACAAAGCATCATCAGCGATGCAAACCTCATCAATCCGTTGGGTGTGCTATCAACCTCTTATGAGCTCGAAGGGTTTAAAGGGTTTGCAAGCGCTCTCATCAAGAGTGCCAATATGCGTCGTGTAGATCGTATTGGAGGTAGAGATACGGGGAGCTCAACAGACGAAAAGCATCTGATCACGTACAACAAAGGAAGTAGTAGCGATGAGGTGAACATCGAAGAGAAAGAGGACGTTGGTGATCTAGAAGAAGGCACTACTGGTGACAAAGACAGCAAAGACGTCGAACTGGGCAGCAACCAGATATTCAAAGAGCAGAGGCTCGAAGAGGTTGAGTTTTTGAAATGGTTGATTGCCAACAACGGCGAACAAATCAGCATCAGTTTCGAGGATAAGCCCTTCCTACAGGACGAACTGTCAGAGTTCTTGCTGAACACAACGGAACGCCTTCCGACGGCGTTGATTGCCTGTGGACCCACGATGCTCAATGCCGACGTCCGTTTGTCGGTGGTAAAGTGTCTTGAGCAAGGTCTCTGTGTCGACTATTACGAAGAAGAGTTGCTTTGGTAAGCAGCGCGTTGCGTTTGTATAGGTATCCGGATATTTTATAGACATGAAGAGTTAGAGTGTCTAACTGGAATCTAGTTCTAAGAAGTAACATAGAGATTGGCTGGCGGCTTTTCGTTTCTGTAGCAAGACCGTGTCTATAGTTTGATATGAGTAAGCAGAGCAAGCATGCGAAACAGGCGAAACAGCTTGGAGAGGACATCTGGAAATCACAGACGGTGAAGATTAACAGTGAATTGTTCACGCTGACATACGGATCCTTGGTGGCCCAGATATGTCGAGAGGAGAAGTTTGATTACGAAAAGATCAACAATGTGTTGTTTGACATGGGTCGGAACATTGGGGTGAGATTGATAGAGGAGTTTTTGAGCAAGACGAGCCTGGAGCGGTGCTCGAGTTTTAAAGAGACTAGTGAGGCTATCTGCAAGATTGGGTTCAAGATGTTTCTCAATGTGGTGCCAAATGTAACCTACTGGAGTGCCGACGGGCGCACGTTTCAATTGACGCTGCTTGAGAACCCCTTGTCTGACTTTGTGGAGCTCCCGGACGACATCGACGAGGTGGACTACGACTACAACGTGGCGGTGAACGGGCTGGAGGACATGACGCTCTCGGTGGACATCGACGACAAACTTGGGCCCGGCAGAGGCCGCAAGGGCAGTGCCCGGAAGGAGCTCTGGTACAGCAACATCCTCTGTGGGGTTCTCAAGGGCGCCCTTGAGATGGTGCAGCTGGATTGCCAGGTTTGGTTTGTGAGCGACGTGCTACGGGGCGATGCATCGACCGACATTAAGATCCGCTTGGTCCAGGTACTCAAGGACGAGATCCCAGACGGGGATGAGTAGGAGTAGGGGTGTCTACGACAACAGAGCTGCCATTTGTGTGTCCGACAGTCATACATTCAGTTTCGTATATCTTGTTTCTCTGTTCTTCACCGGAAAGCCGGCAGTCAGGTAATGTAGATAAGGTGTAAGATTGAAATCATCATAGTATAACCGTGGCACCTGTTCCGCTGCAGCGTGTGCAACGTCGAGGCATGCCGATTACTATCGGCGGCCATTACACAAAGGTACCGGCACCCCGTGTCCTCCGCTTACGATCTAAACACAGGGCTTGCAGAGAGAAGAAGAGCGGTCGAAGAAGATGAGAAAAAGAGAGAAAATAGAAAGGTGTCTTGTCTGCCCAGGCTTTTTTCTATGTCGCAAAAGGAAACGAGAGCGGGCTTTGTTTATTTGTTTTTGTGATCAGGGTTTTACGGTGTTATGAAAACCGTGTCAGCTTCAAATTGACAAAGTAGTGAAGGAATTCAGCAAAACAAGAACAGCAACCCTTGGATGCATAATGGATGGAACCAAATCGGGTGGTGAGGACGAGTATGAAGGACACGATGCAATTGACATGTACGAAGCACACACGGACTCAGAAGAGAGCCATCTGAACAGAACCGGTTTTGAAGAACACAAGGAGGAAAACGACGAGAGTAAGGGTGAGTCTGCAGATGAAGAAGAAGTGGGAGAACAACCGCTGTTTTTGGTAAAACAAGGTGCTGCGGAAGAAAACGAAGAAACTGCTTTTAAAGCCGGCGAAGAAGAGACAGGAGATGACGGCGGTAGCGGTATGACTGAAGAGCACGAGGCAAACGACGAAGCTGAAGATGATGAAAATGATGACAGTGATGATAACGAAGTTGAAGAAGATGACGAAGAGAGAGATGAGCATGAAGAAACGGTTTTCATGGTGGACGAGAACGGAGACCACATCGAAGAACAAGAAGGCTACGATTTGGATTTCAACGAGTACGTGGGGCCGTCTGACGAGGAGGACATGGGGGAGACCGAAGAATACGACTACGAATACAATAATCAACGGGAATCGTCGCCTGACTTGGTAGTTCCAGATGTTGGCATCACTAGGGAATCGAGCATGATGTCACGAATCACCAATGAAAGTGACATCTTTGCCAACCCTCGTAAGCCCTCTGTAGCTTTCCCACATCCTTCCTTGCAGACGTTAAGTGAGGAGATGAAGCAGTTTTCTGGAGAATCTGATAGTGACTTCATTTCGATGGTGAACGGGCAGAGTGCGAAGCCCTCAAGGACTGCTACAACGTCGTCGGCGGACTCAGATTCAAGCGGCTCTTCGGGCCAAACAGGTATTAGCGACCATCACAACCAATTCATTTCCAACGCACGGTACTCTCACAGCATAATGTCCTATGACGATGATGACGATGATGACGACGCGTTTTCGTTCCAAGCAAATGACGATAAAGAGTACGAGATAGGGTACACGCCAAGCCATGGGCATGATGGTGCTCGTGCGGCTAGCGACGAAGGTGATGAAACAGATACAAATATTACCGATACCGAGTCGGTGACTGAGGACGACGCTAAGACCCCGGTTGATGAGGTATCAGATGCGGCACTTCCTCCCGTACCCTTTGCTCCACCAATAATGGGACAATCTCAGCAAAGAAATGAAAAGAACAGGGATAGCTTGATCAACGCAGAAGAGTTGCAGAACGAGGTCGGTGCCATGAGAAATCAATTTGTCCGATCAGACATGCATCCCTCTGTGATGAGTAAAGTGATGAATCTTGTTGAGTTCACAGGTGGCGACGACTTACCTCAACTTCCGAAGGGCATGTTGGTGAACGGAGCGCCAGTGGATTCTGTTGTCAGTGACTCCATTGCTGATAAGGGTGAATCTCGAGAGGCTTATATGGCTGACTTAGCGAAGTCTACTGGAAGTGAGACTTTGGGTGTGCCAAGCGATGATGAGCTGGAGCTGAACAAGACAAAAAGTTCTGGATCAATAGGACTGAATAGTAGGTTGAACAAAAGTGCTAGTACTCTTGGAGGAAGAAGCCTTGACAACTCATCGTCACTATCTGGGAGTACGAAGTCTCTGGTTCAGCCGGTGACGCCGAAAAACATCAAAGCTGGAGAGATTTTTGCAAGAATACCTGATGTTGACTTGGTACAACTGTTCACAAATAACACCAAAGTTGAAGATAACATAAAGTCATTACGTGAAATACGAATCGAGTTAAGTGAATTCGACACAGGGCTCACCGACTGGATATCCTACAACATGGGAGATAGTATGAAGATTAACATGGAGGATGACAAATTGGGTGTGCATGTGCGTAAGGCTTTCAAGCTCTCCGAAGAGGGCAGTGTTCCAACTAATCGTAATACGTTTACCAATATTGGTAGTTTCAGCGATACGGTAGAGAACATGGCACACGAATTTGGTGATTTTGGAGGACGAAATGTGATCAAATTCAAGGACGTTGTGAAGGAGGTGAAGGTGAAGAAGATCGGCCAGAGGGGAAAGACGCTACTACGGAAGCTCAAGAAGGTTCCAGAATTCAGCAGTAATAACTAAATAATGAGATAACGGATTACATTGGTGGATGTACCTGTGTATTTACGTGTAAATGAAAACTACGAATAATATAATGCATAATGCCACTAACAAAATGAGACGGACAAAAATGGCGGGGGTTCCTAGTTGTTTTATTATCTATAACGGATTATCTATCGCTTTACTGCTTTTTGGCCACTAGTTCGGCACCTATTTCTCTCACCACATTGTCCATAAGTTCCCGTACACTATGGCAGCCCTGTATTCCAAGGTCAATGAGTTTCTGTAGCTTGTCCAAGGGTATTTTGTCTTCCATCAAGAGTAGGTTGATTTTGTCGCCGTCGCCGACGATACCGACAGTCAAGAAGCTTAGGTCGTTTTCCTCAAGGGAGTTGGAGTCCAATAGTGGGAAGGAGTCGTAGAGGGCGACGTTCACAGCACTAATGTAGTCGTACATGGCGATGCCTGCGTCGATGAGGGCCAGGGAGGCCGCGTTGACGCAGGATGCTAGCAGGCCACCGTCAAGCTGCAAGATTGTTATCGAGACCTCGATCACTGTCCGGGAATAGTTTTTTTTGACGATGGTTTGTTGGAGAGCTCTTTTCAGTATTATGGCTAGCTCGGACATGCGGCGGTCGTTTCTGGACGTGGATTTTCTTTCTGTGGTGGCGTATGGCGGCTGGATGATGGACACGGAGATGGTGGGCTCGTTAGAGGAAGAGGGTGCGGCACTGTTGACGGCAGAGGTCATCAAAGTGTCAGAGGGACCCCGTACAAGACAGAGAACCTTGGTGTTTCCCTGTGATATGTATGCGGAGCCGTCTGACGAGTGAGGATGGGTGTTGATGGAGCAGTTGAAGGACCGCAGCTCGTTGAAGCGGCGGCCGTCGACCCGCATTCCTTCGGGGGAGAAGAGTTCGAATTTCGACATTGGCGGTAGTGGTAGTGGTGCTAGCTGTAAGTATCAGTGTTGGGAAGAGGCCCAAGAGGGCCCAGCCCCAGCAGGAGCAACATGGTGCCGTAAAAAGACGCCGGGCTAAAAAAAAATTTGGCATGAAAAAGCATGAGGAACATGGGAGCGCAAATTGGAAGATAGACAGGAAAGCAGGGGAGAGAGAGCGGGAGGTAGAAAGGCGGAGAAGGAAGGGCCAACTCAGTTGGCGAACTCCCGGAGGCCGAAGGCGATGCTCTGGCGGAGAAGCACGACGTCGACGACGAAGACGGAGAGGAAGAGGAGCCCCATGCCGATCAAGCCGGGCTGGAACTTGGCCCGCTCGGCGAGGTTGTAGAAGTTGAGCCAGGCCTTCTTCAAGCCGAGGCAGGAGCAGAAGCCGGCGACGGCGCAGATCAAGAGCGTGGTCGGCTTGAAGTAGTGTGTGTAGTCGTGGATGTTGCTTGCGTAGGCTGCGATTAGCAGCGGCAGGGTGTCGCTGCTGCTGCTGCTGCCGCCGCCGCCGCCGGCGACCCCGTCGACGGCGGTGATCCGCCGCACAGAGAGAATGATCATCTGGAGGACGACCTGGGTGATGGAGAAGGACGACACGAGCAGCGTCGTGGTGCACCGGATGTAGGCGAGGAACGAGCGTTCGTTGGCGAGCTCGTCCCGCGTGAGGGAGTTCTTGTTGTCGTAGTGGCAGAAGACGCTGTTGAGCGCTCGATCTGTCCAGCGGACGTGCATCGTGGGCGGTGGCGGGCGCTCTGCGGCGTGCATCGGTGCAGTGCAGAGAGCAGCACCGGCACAGCAAAACGCACGGCGACCCCAACGGCGACCCGTCCTTGAGCCCCGACCTTGAACCCCGAAACACGCCAGGCAGGAACGGCCAGAGCCTCCTCCGCACATGGGCCGGAGGCGAGGCACGGACCCACCATTTATTTATTTCCTCTCTTCTCCCGCTCTCCCTCTCTCCCCTCCTGCGCCCTTCCTCCTGCTCGTGCCGGCCGATCTCGCCAAGCAACCCTCTGCAGCACTGTCCATGTGGAAGCAGACGGTCATGCTGCACCTCGACGCCGAGACGTGGGAGACCGCCAAGGCGGCGCTGCACCACCTCAAGCAGGGCTTCATCTACATCAACTTCACCCTGGCGATGCTCATCTTCGTGCCCTACGTGACGCTCATCCTCTTGGACTTGGTGGTCTACATCGGCCGCCTTGTCTGCGAGTGGCTCTCCGAGCTGCTGCTGCTCTCGAGAGGCCCGCCACTAGAGCCGCCGTCGCCGCCACGCTCTGCCGACTGCAAGAAGACGATCTGAGCCCCACCGCCTTCTCCGATTCGCCCTCCACCCCATTCTGTGCCTCACCACATTCCCTTCTTGATATTCTTCCTGTTCTGCTCCTGCTCCTGCTCCTGTTCTCTCCTCCCTGGCGGTGGCGAATACACGTAGGCGGCTCCCCTTCCCCTGGCTCTGACCCAGGGGGCTCCTCCCTTTCCCTTTTCCCCCTTCCGGCTCTCCGCATCTTACTCCGTGCCTCCGTGCACCACGGGGCAACAGGAGCTGTGCTGTGCTGCGCCACTCCGGCAGTGGCGGTGCGCGGTGCCGGCAGGCGGGGCTGTGGCGGTGCGGGAAAAAGGAGCAGCTGGAGGCAAGGCCAGACGGGACGGCCAGACAGGACGGGCTGGCGATATGTCTTGCCTCTGGTTCAGGTGCAGACGTCGTCGTGGCTGGTCGGCTGTATACGATTGTTTATCCCGCTGTCGTGTAGAGACAGTCCCAATTACACTTGCAGACGCCACGTGCACGATGTCCGCAGAAAAGAAGCTTGCCGCCATCGAGGACGACGCAACCGCTGAGCCTGGCGTGAGTGCCACTGAGGCGCCAGAGGAGACGAAGCCGGAGACAGAAGGGGCTGAGGAGACAAAGCAGGAGGCAAAGCAGGAGACTGCCGGCGCCGGAGAGGAAAAGCAGGAGGCGACGGCGAAGCACGAGAAGCACGAGGCCAAGGCAGAGGCTCCGCCTCCGCCAATGCCAACAAGACCGGCCAAGCAGCTCTCGCAGACAGACCTCACGATCGCCCAGCTTGTGGACGTGTTCCCGCATCTGGACCTCAAGTACATCAAGATGGCGCTCATTGCGTCCGAGGGCCGCTTGGAGCCTGCTTCCAACGCCTTGTTGTTCCTGTCGGACCCCAGCTCGGGCATCGAGATCCCGCAACCACACGCAGGAGCGTCTCTGGCGGCGCCGGCGGCCGCCGGCAACCCTTCGGGTCTCGAGGAGTCGGACGAGGCGCTGGCCAGACGCTTGGCAAGGGCGTACGAGAGAGGCTCGAGACGCACGTCTGTTTCCACCGCCAGGAGGGGCAAGGCCAGACCGCAGGACTTGGGTGCCGACGGCAGCCGTGTTCGTAGAACCCCTAGCATGAACGAGCACCGCGTCTACAACAACTTTGTCGGCGACGACAACGAAGACTACGGCGCCGAGGAGGACCTGTATGAGACGCTCACGAAGAACGTCAACGACGCCAAGCAGGTGGTGGGCGGCTGGTTCGGAAACGTGGCCAAGAAGATCCAGGAGTCCATGGACCAGTCTCCGGATGGCCAGACGCAGGCGCAGAGGCAGGGCAAACAGGCGCCCCCTGTTCCAAATAGGAGACACAGTCCTGGCCCGCAGCACGGCTCAGAAACCTACTCGAGAAGCCCATACCAGCAGCCGCAGTCTATCCAGCGGGGATACTACTCGCAGAAGAACGAGTACGTGGTCAATACCGGAGACGACGACAACGACGACGATGCACCAAAGCTACCTGCCCGCGGCAAGGGCCAGGCGCACTTGTACCCGGCCTTGGGTGGCGGCGAGGCCCCAGTCCACATAGAAATGACCGATGCCTCCGCAGACTTAGCAGACTCCCCTAAGCCAATAGAAAAGGACGACCTGTATACCACGAACAGTGCCAAAATTACAATGAACAAGAAATCCGAACCCACCACCGCCACAAGTGCAGCCCACTCCACCGCCGCAGCCAATTCCAAGTCAGCGGCAACGCCTGCCTCTCCCAAAAGCAAAACATGGACGCCTTTGAAATCCGTCGACCCAGAGCCCTCTAGTGACGCGTTTTTGGTCGACGATAGTGAAGATGATGATGATAAATGATGGTTTTCCCCACTACACTGATTTTTTTCTCTGCTTTTTGGTCCTAGTTTGTCAGCTCCTTGTGTCCCTTTTTTCTTTCACTTTTTGACTGCTTTCGACTTTTTCGACTTCTTTCTTCTAATTTCAGTTCAAAAAAAAATTTCTTTTAACAAGAAAGCGAATAGCTCTTTGCCTCCTTTTTGTTGCTCAAAGAAAAGAAAGATAAACCTATCGTTTACAAAGATAAACTTAAACTATATCTTTTACACTCTACCAAAATAATTCCCTGCTTAAAGTCTCTTATTCTCTAGAAATCCGGTCTCCGTGAAATCTCCTTCCCAGAGAATGGTTCTCAGAACTTTATTGAGAACTTCAACTTGAAACGCCCCGTACGGAAACCACTCACCATCAACGCTTATGTAACACTCCCTGTCAGCCTTCGGTATCAGTCTAAAAGCCTCGACTTTACTATGATCAACGCAATCCTCCCAAACATGAGTACCCTTTTCCAACGAAAGCAATGCCCCCGCTGTCGGTATAATCCTCGATCTCGAATCGAAAACAACTAAATCAATAGCCCCATCGGATGGCATTGCAGCAGGAAAAAAGTTGGTCGTTGCTGCAATATATGGCATCTTGCCTGCGTAGAAAATCCTCATGTTATTTGTAGTGCCCTTGTCGTAAATTTCCCAATCATCAGGTAAAGTACTAAAATCCTTCGACTCTTTGAAAAATGATTGGTACTTTAGCTCAAAATCATCATCGCTTAGTTCCTTAAGGTCTGAACCAGCAGCTGAAAAAGCCGATGACGATTTAGAGTATCTTTCGGTACTCACATTAACCGAGTCTTTATAACCTCCTCTCTCGATAGTTCCACGGCGACTTCTAGATTCAGGAGTCCCTTTAGTTTGAGATTCGTTCATATAATAGTTCGAGACTTCTTCTTTATTCTTACATTTCCATTTCACTGCCAAATCGCATGGGTATTTGTGCCCGGCTAAAACTTCATATGCAACACCTAAATCAAACCTAATACTTCCAATAGAGCGCATCCATTCGGTACCAATATCAGCCTGGGCAATTGCGCCAAAAGTTTGTGATAAAAAGGAAACAATAACTTCGTCAGAAGACTCCTTACCAACTGCCATCAAATCACATTGGGATGGTCTGCCTTTCAGAATCCTCAAAGCAGCCAATGATGCAGATGTAGCACCAAGACATGATAAAGACATGGCATTTCCAGAACCGCCAGGAGTTTGAACAACGTTGATTTTGGAAAAAGCTTCAGCACGATCTTCACGTTGGAAAAACCCATTAATCACCTCGTATGGTATTCCATCACCAGAAGCACATAAAATCGTGTCATATTTCTGAATATTTATAGATTTTGCAATATCGATAGCATGGCCTTTGTACTCGGTATACTGAACTTCAAGATTACAGTGAGCTGCTGACAAAATTGGCTGGACTTCCTCCTTAAAAATTTTAGTAGCTTCACTTGTACCACTGTGAGGGTTGATCAAAACAAAAATCGATTGTTGTCTAAATCCGTTCAAACTAAACTGAGAGTGTGTATATGAGCATCTTATTATAAAATCTGTTAAGCTGATGTTCTCATCCCCTAAGACACTCGCATCTTCCAGTTCAATGGTCAGAATTTGAGACATGGGATACACTTTCCTCTTGGCATCTTCGTAAGGTAATTTAAACTCACCAACTTTGTTCGGAATTTGGATTGGTATTTCATCAAAAATTGGATACACGTATGTTACCTCTACTTCATTGGGTTTACCTGAACTAGTCCCTTCAACCCACAAGATATTCCTAAAAGGTATAAGTGAGTTGACCTGCCTCGACTCATTAAACGAAGACGTTGCTGTTGAAACAGGCAGGCAGCAGGCTAGGGGATTGTCCAATTGAGGCGTAGTAGTTACCATCAGAGGTTGGCCAGAAAGGACTAGCCTCTTCCCCTCCAGGTCAATAGTTGCCTTCATATGACGTGATTCTCTATAGCAAAGACTGGACTTGGTAGTAGTGAGAAAGGCTATTTGTGGCCAATGGAAGCAGTTCTGTTAAGAAGTTTTAACTTCCTTTTTACCTAAGAATAATATCACACACGTACCCTCCACATCGTTGGGGGAGGGAGAAATCTAACGAAAAAATAACAAAAAATAAACGTCAGCTACAGGATTCGAACCTGTGCGGGCGGAGCCCAAAAGATTTCAAGTCTTTCTCCTTAACCACTCGGACAAACTGACCAGTTTTACCAATTTTGTTTCTGACTGTAATAAAGAGCCGCTTTATGTCACAAGCTGCTCCTAGCTATGGCTGTGAAATTTCCCATCATTTTTCTATTAACTACCTTATTTGGAAGTTTGAAAATGACGTTTTTCCAGTTTTTAAAAGCTATAAGTGAGTTCCAGTTATTCAATTATTAAAAATATTTTATTGAACAATTCAATCTTTATGTTGAGATAAGATGCCGAAGTCAATATCAATAAATTAGAGAAAGAGGCTTATTAAAGACAAGGTGTTGAGATAAGATGCCGAAGCCAATCATGATCGAGTGATAAGAGATAAGAGTCTTATCATGATAAGGCATCTTAAGTAATCTAAAACTGGAAAGTTAGCCGCCATGATAAATGAATAATGGCAAGTTTAACCGAAGGTGTAAGTGTATAAATACAAGAGGTTTGTCCCTTGTATTTATGTTTGAGAATATTAGTTTGTAGGCTAGTTATATTAGTTATAAATTAATAAGCAACAAACATAAGAAAAAGTGAACATATACAATGGATATTCATAATAGAATAGCTAGATTACAACAGGTTATGAGCCAATTCGCTCTCACTTGCCCTAGAGATGAGAGCTTGAAGCTTTCTTCGTCTATGAACTATCCTAAATGGAACAGTTACACTGGTATGCTTGTTGCCACTCAGGGTGCTGGCCTTGACGTTTATTTTACAACTGGAGATATGATGTTACCTCCAGCTGAACCGATAGACGACACTCTAGTTATGCAGCTCCAAGTTGCATTGAACAATGCAATTCAAGTTGTACTGTTGAATACTGTGTCGTCAAAAGTGTTGTTAAAGTATCAGTCTGATAATGCGTTCGGACTTGATTTACTTATGTTGATTAGACGTGATTACTCCCAGGTTACATCACGTCAATTGTATGCTATGGTTAATAAAGCTTGTGATGCTTCGGTCAGTAAGTCTGCCGGTGATGAAAGTGCTCTGTCCTTGTTCAGAGATATATGTGCTCACTTTAACCACTCCTCGGAAATTACCCAAGTGATGGGTTTGTTTTACTTAAGGATGTTTAAGTCCGACCAAGCGAATGCTCGAGTTTTAGATGTGTCAACTCCGAACATTACGTTGTCAGCGGTTGAGAACACTCTGCGGGATCTCGTTCCTACAACGCAGGGTTCAGTATTTGCAGCTACTTCCAAGAAACCTTATGTTAATAAGCAGAAGTGTTACCGATGCCAGAAACGAGGCCACGTTGCTAAGGATTGTCCAGCTGCTGCCCCGATTGCTGCTAGCAGTTCTAGTGGTAATACAGCAGCTCTTGTCAACTCCTCATCCAAATCTATCTCTGGTATCTCTTGGGCAGTCTTCAACTCAAGAGAAGACTCAGTTATGCCAAGTCGGAGCTACATTTTGGATTCTGGTGCTACACTCCACATTTCAAATGAGCGGTCTCATTTTGCTGAATTTACTCCGGCGTCTGGCTGCATTACTGGGATCTCATCCAATCCTCTGGTCGTTAAAGGTACTGGGACTATCCGCTTTGTGCACCCAGTTACCTCAAAAGTTCTTACTGTGTCCGATGTCTCCTTTGTCCCTG
>NW_017566983.1:2510181-2510305 GCF_001661235.1 Pichia membranifaciens NRRL Y-2026 | reverse complement strand
CCCCCTCGGATCTCCTGCTGCTGGTTCAAAAGTGTGCCATCTGAATAAAAGTCTTTATGGCTTGAAACAAGCACCCCTCTGCTGGAATGTTAAAATCAATCAGGTATTAATAGATTTTGGCTTT
>NW_017566983.1:2339179-2510088 GCF_001661235.1 Pichia membranifaciens NRRL Y-2026 | reverse complement strand
GGCTGGTGATAAGGTGGACAGAAAGTCGATTACCGGTTATGTTTACATGTTAGGAAATACTGCAATAACATGGAAATCCACGAAACAGCAGACGGTGGCGCTATCATCTACTGAGGCAGAGTATATGGCACTGGGTGACGCAGTTAAAGAATTACTATGGTTAACACAACTGTTGAAACACATTGGACTTAAAATGAACAAAGTCCCCTGCATCTTTGAAGACAACGAAGGGTGCAGGATGTTATCAACGCATCCGGTCCATCACCAGAGAACCAAACACATTGATATTAAACATCATTTTGTTAGACATCATATTTCAGAAGGAAACTGTGAAATAGTTTCAATCAACACTGAAAATATGGTTGCGGATATGTTGACTAAAAGTTTAGCCAAGATTAAATTCAATAAGTTTGTTGGTCTAGCTGGAATGTCGAACATATCTACAAGTGTTTAGATTATGGTGGGGTGTTGAGATAAGATGCCGAAGCCAATCATGATCGAGTGATAAGAGATAAGAGTCTTATCATGATAAGGCATCTTAAGTAATCTAAAACTGGAAAGTTAGCCGCCATGATAAATGAATAATGGCAAGTTTAACCGAAGGTGTAAGTGTATAAATACAAGAGGTTTGTCCCTTGTATTTATGTTTGAGAATATTAGTTTGTAGGCTAGTTATATTAGTTATAAATTAATAAGCAACAAACATAAGAAAAAGTGAACATATACAATGGATATTCATAATAGAATAGCTAGATTACAACACAAGGCATTAGAAAAGAGCCTTGTAATGACAAGGCATCAAGTAATCTAAAACTGGAAAGATTAGCCGACGTCATGAGTGTATAAATAGGAGAGGTTTTGTCTCCTATCTGTGTTTAGAATCATTAGTTATTAAGAGTTGTATAAGTTGTTTTTAACTAAGTAACAAACATAAGAAAACGTGTACATATACAATGGATATTCATAATAGAATAGCTAGATTACAACACTTTATTTAATTTCTTACTATTCACTAGATAATCAGAGCGTTCTCATTGAGCACGCAAAAAATCTGACTAGCACAGATAGTATTTTCAACATTTTCAGCTTATTAATGTTAACACTTATCCAGTAATGACACTTATCTCTGAATTTGTTGAATCCAAATACTTACGTTATCAAAATACTTTTTACCTTTAAAACCAGTGCCATCTATCCCATCTGTTTCTTTCCAGCTTGTTGAAATTTCTAATAAGGAGCTTTGATTACTGGAGTGGTAAGCGGCTTCCATTGCGCCGTTGAAACTGAAAGTGACAAATGACCTTGTGATGAAATTGGAATACTCCACTTCCACACAAACATTTTCTTGTATTTCTTGATAGTATAGGCATTCCTGGTTTACTTTTATCTTACCCAAGCTGGTGAAAATTAAACTTGAATCCACCGAATCCTCGTGAATGTTTGCAATACGTAAATCGAAAGTTTTACTTTCGTGCTTCTTCATTGGGCTATCAAGTCTTACTTTTTTTAGACACCAACTTTTAGAGTGACTTCTGATCTGTCCATACGAAGAACCCAGCTTATTGTCGTCTAGTATATCACACCAATAACGTAATAGTCGAATTTGTGACTCAATTTTGACACCGACATCATATATCGCTCTTCTTTGTACGAAAACCAAAGTAGCTTCTGCCAAAGAGACACTATAAAGTAAAGTGATCAACGCAGAAACTAGTGTCCCTGTTCTTCCTTTCCCATGCTTACAGTGGATGAATACTACTTTAGATTTATCCTGCATGAACCTTGCAATATAATAAATCAAGCTGACAAATTCACTGAATGCTAAAGCATGATGATCAGTCCAGTGAATCCATCTAGTAATTACGGAACCAGCGTATTGCTCATCAACGTGATAAGGTTCTTTTTCAGCTACCAAGTTGATTACAAGTGTTTTTTCGTAAGTTTCGGTTAAGAATTTGAGAATCTTATTCAACGAACTCTCGTTTGAGGATCTGCCTATCGAAATTTTCTCTGACGGATAAGAACCCACCAATAATGTCGGAAGAATGTAAAACAGATCGATTCCGTGCAATGGTTGAGGCACTTTAATTTCTGGCACAGTAGTCATTGCAGTTGGGCTTTTCAGTAGAACAAGGTGTAAAAGAGCATTAATAAAGATGAAACTAGATCTGCTGAGCCTCGCCTGTTAATACCATTGAAGATGTGCCCTCTTGGTTGAGCGGTGGAAAAAAGACAATCCACTGCAATTGGTCCAAAAACATTGTTGCTCTGACTGTTTCCATGTATTAGCCCATGCAGTCTACACAAAATTGGTTTTATTGGTTATTAGTTTTTATTTGTCGTTAGGTGATGCAATTGTTGCCACATCCAGCCTAAACTCTGAATTGTCATATCATACTTTAAAGGATTTTTTGGCTGTCTAATCAAGACAGCCATGTCTCAGATTATTGACTGGAAGCAGCAGGTAGAATTTAGCTCATATGGGCTGCAGTACAGGGGCTCAAGAAAAGGTAAAATATGAATAAGAGTACTACTACAGATATGCACATATTTTAAACATTAAGGGGAAAAATCTCGTCACAGAATAAGGTTTTCACATCTGTCAGAGAATCAACAAGGTGCAATTTAACTCAAAGAGGAAAGCTTCTCATTTAAATGGAGACGACATGTTAGACATCTCAGATACCCATTATCCATTAACCGAAAGTCCCCTTATATAAAATCTCAACAATTTCCCGATTTGGGCGGCAACGCAACTCTCATCAAACACAATGCAACGAACCAAAGGCGGTCCTGTCAGTGTGAGGCGGGAACGACACAGCTCACATGACGGCAGGGGAGTTCATCATAAGCTATAAATGTCTGGTGGGATTTTTGAAAACTCATGGTTTCCGCTTTGGGAGGGCAAAGGGTATGATCGAAACTCTGAGGTTATTAAACGTGGTGATGTTGTTAGGCCAGCTGCTTTCTACTGGATGCAAACGATGTAACTGCTCTTTTGTTTCACAAATAGAACCGCCAACTTGGTCTGAAGTTTTACTCTTGAATTTCGGAAACTCATCATATTTAAAGAAGTGGAATCCTGGTTCAGAAAATACAAACGAAATAACCTCAGAATGATGATTGATCTTCTCTGTATAACTTCAATTATTCACCAAACAACAATCGCTCTTCTCATCTAATCATCCACATCACTAGATAAAGATGAAACTCATTTATTCAAGCCTAATCTCTTGCTTCCTAGCTGTTGCCATTGCTGCTCCTATTGCGCATCCTGCTCCCGATGCAATTGCATCCCCTGAAGCTGCTGCCGAAGCCGAAGCCGATGCATGGAGATGGCACAGCTGGGTTAGAAACCAAGCAATCTATAAGAGAGAGGCAGATGCAGATGCTAATCCCGAAGCCGAAGCTGAAGCCGATGCATGGAGATGGCACAGCTGGGTTAGAAACCAAGCAATCTATAAGAGAGAGGCAGATGCAGATGCTAATCCCGAAGCTGAAGCCGAAGCTGAAGCCGATGCATGGAGATGGCACAGCTGGGTTAGAAACCAAGCAATTTACAAGAGAGAAGATCCACAAGATTTTACTTATGAGGAGTCAGAACCAAATGAAGAGCCCCTTGGCTTCATTTACGCTTTTGAAAGTCGTGATAGCTCCGAACCTTCTGCTTACCACCCTATTTTCTTTAAGGATATCGAGGACGAAATCTATGAACATTTTAATCTTTCCAGCTCAAAGCTTCCGTCGAAAATTATCAAAGG
Organism: Pichia membranifaciens NRRL Y-2026; assembly: GCF_001661235.1. Classification (NCBI taxonomy): domain Eukaryota; kingdom Fungi; phylum Ascomycota; class Pichiomycetes; order Pichiales; family Pichiaceae; genus Pichia; species Pichia membranifaciens. The sequence continues at coordinate 2,506,327 of NW_017566983.1, read as the reverse complement.
AGCACTTTTCAAAAGAGAGGCAGAGGCAGAGGCAGAGGCAGAGGCAGAGGCAGAGGCAGAGGCAGAGGCAGAGGCAGAGGCAGAGGCAGAGGCAGAGGCAGAGGCAGAGGCAGATGCCGAAGCTGGTGCCGATGCTGGCGCATGGAGATGGCATAGTTGGGTTAGAAACCAAGCAATCTATAAGAGAGAGGCAGATGCAGATGCTAATCCCGAAGCCGAAGCCGAAGCCGAAGCATGGAGATGGCACAGCTGGGTTAGAAATCAAGCAATCTATAAGAGAGAAGCCGATGCAGAAGCAGAAGCAGAAGCCGATGCTAATGCTAATGCTGACGCGGACGCCAGTGCCTGGAGATGGCATAGTTGGGTTAGAAATCAGGCAATTTATTAAATCAACTGGTTATTGATTTAATAATTTGACCAAACAGTTACTTTCATAATGGCTATTTATATATTTTTTTCGTTTCTTTATAATACTTTAATACATTGTTGATTTACATTCATCAGAAAGCTTTCAGTGCTAGTTGAGAAAAAGACCCGATCATCAGCTAAAAGATGTAAAAACTTTTTCTACTTATGCCAACAAATGCTCAAGCGATTCTCCCATGAGTTCCTCCATAATCTTAGCCAAACCCTCACGGACGGCAGCTTGGACATCGTCATCATCGTCTTCCAATAACTCGGCAACAATAGGAACGAGTTGAGGTAGCAAACTCAACCAAGCTTCGCCAACACGTTTATAGATAGTTGTAAGTGCTTTGATGGACCAGTACTTTTCTCTGGCTGATGGTTCAACATCACCGATTACACGCATATGTGAAATTATGAGTTCATTCAAACGTTTATTGTGATCATCTGATGACGAAATATCCTGAGCTAATGCGCATAAACATTTGACAAGATGTTTACCTATTGGATCTTCAATATTGGAGAGTTGGGAGGTAAGCGCCTCTGAAATTGCATCAAATCTTGATCCAACTTGCCAGTATTCAGTTTGATCATATTTGAAAGATGAGGTGAGTGATATCAACACCAACCTCCGTAATGAAATACTTATCACTTCACCACTGGCTAATCTTTCAAGGAGAGCAACAGTCGAATCAATGATGTAGTTGAAATAAGTAGTGACAATGGCCTTGAGATTTTCTTGAAGCTTGTTGAAAAGTTTGTAGAAAGATTCAAGTCTTTCGACTTCTCCAATGTTAGAGATTGTGCCTTCACCATCAAAAGCCCACCTCACTATCATGGCCAACAATGGTCTGAAGCTCTTGTCGTTCAATTTCATAACGTAAACAATACAACAATTGTGAATCATTGATTCCACTCTTCCAATTGTGTTAGCATCAAAAGTAGAAGTTGCACGGTATTCCAAAGCATTGGTTAAGAATCTAAAGAACATAGTGGACTCAGAAATAGCAGTGGTTTTGTTCATCTTTTCGACTGTGTTTTCCATGGTACCGATAAATAACCCAACAGCTGTCACGTTTAGTTCAGAGACAAATGTCCATAAAGAGCATAAAGAGGAAAGCAATATTTTTGAATCGATGTATTCTACCACAACATCAAGAACGTTAGATCTGATGGAGTCTGAGACAGCATGGGCTTTGAAAAGAGTTTTCAGAATATCTTTGATGTTCGGTGTTAAAAAGTTAGGTATTTTTTTAACCAAAGTTGAGAAAAAAACGATGATGGAAATTTGAATTAATTTAGAGGATTCTTGCTTATTTTCAACATACTTGTCAAAAATTTTGAAAATCGGAGGTACAATCTTAGGAAACAAACCAATCATTTTGACACCCACAATAACAACAATACTTGTAATACAATTTATTGAGGAAATAGTGAGTTCCGGAGAGTCTTCATTGACCAAACCACACTTACCACTGATAACGCTCAAGAATTTGATCAATGACGATGATTCGATATGGCTACCAAAGCGATGGAAAATTGAAGCCATTGTGTCTAAGCTTGCTTGGGATAATTCAAGGTCAGCTTGTAATGTGATTTTTTCGAGTATTGTTGGCATCAACGATGTGATACTTTCATGTGCGTAAGGATTTTCTGTGTGCTCCAAATTGAACTTGAACGCTGTCAAAGTGACAAGATTCTTTGCAGTTTGTAACGACACTTCTGGTGACTTTAAAATCTCATTAACCGATTGGGAGTAGTATTGTATTGGTAATAAATTCAAAACATCTCCTAATAGCTTATACATTTTGTTCATTATTTCATCATCCTCATGATTTCTACTCAACATATCTACAACATCTAGTAGATATTTAATTGTTTCCGAAAAACTGGATAACAAATCGTTGGTGTTTCTGTCTTCTAAAATTTGAGATGCAATTTTCAGTCTGAGTTTTGGAACTCCATTCGTTCCTTGAGAATCGGTCAATGCATGTCTAATAAATGAAACAAGTCCTTTTCTCCAATGATATAATTCACTCTTGGACATAGATACAATTGAAGGACCAAAAATGACCTTTGAGGAAAGCTCTTTGAAAGTTGGGGAATCTTTCTCAATTGGTTCCATTGGAATACATTTCCACAAATCTAAAAATCTTCTAGTGGCATCCAATTCCTCTTTAGCAGAGAAAACTTGGAGGAAAACAGTGGCAAAATCAACCAAGGCAGAACAGTCTCCCATTCTATGTTTCATGTAAGCATTCACATACTGCTGGCCGCATAAAAATAAAATCAGATGAATAGAGAGATCTCCTCCAAGGGTACGAGCTAATGTGGTAAAGAGCCTGACACGCCTATGTCTTGGAACATGCAAGAATGCACTTACAAAAGATGCAAGCAAGAACTCAATTTCATCAATTTTTCCATATTGGGCGGCATTTGCTAGAGCAGGAACGACACAAATAATGGTTTGCTCTACCACATGCCCTGAAAACTCATCATCTTGTCTTATGGTGTGAGCACCCATGAAAGTAAATATTGGCATGACAGAATGCAAAACAAGTTCAGGTGATAGCGAGGCAAGAGCTGCAATAACAAGTAACAACTTATTTTGGACTTGTGGAGAATCTGAAGCTCTGATAGCGGAAACGACAACATCTGCACGGATTGATGAGGCGTCCTTAATTGGTACACCCATTTCTTTGAGTTTTTCTATGATGTTCTTTAAACAAGAGGCGATTGTTTCTTGTGCATATAATATTGGTAGTTTACCATCTTTTCCTAATGTTTCTAAATCATCCAACACAACAAAAATTAGTTTAAGAAGTTCAAATGAAGGCTCGAATTCGCATTGCTTACTGAAATAGTCCAATACTTCAAGAAGCATTGTGACTTTCTTCAAATGAGAAGTGGCCATGTTTGAAACCTCGTCATCTTTGAGTGCCTGCCTTGTTGATTGTGATGATCTTCTTCTTCTTTTAGGAGGATTTGATTGAGCCTGTGAGTTAGTAGTGTTCAGTGCTGAGTTTTTCAGTAGTTCAGTGAAAATTTCATTTGTCATATTGATCGACTCTAAGACATCTATCGGATCATATGTTACAAAATTGTCGGTCAAGTGCTCTTCAAGAATATAGTTAACTATTTTTATTTGGAAATCAAATTTAAGGGTTGAAAATATTTCGATGATACGAGTTTGAGCCAAATTGGACAATTGCTCGGAAGGAGATGCCAATGCATTTTCCAAAAATGTAATAGCAGAATCGTTTTTCTCTTTGGGTGAAACGAGAGACACAATGTTTGACTCAAAGGCATGCGAGTCACAGTTTGTTTGAGAACATTTGAGGATCCAATCATCTCTGTTGCTTACATATGAGCTTAAAATGTCTTGGAATAACGAAGATGGAGCTGCAGCCCCTCTGACATTACTTGCACTTTTGACAGAAATCTTGATTAAATTCATTTTGATGACCGGAATATCGACATATAATGCGTGAGTAGTGAAAAATGCTAGATACAATTTACCCAATTTCTTGTTTGTCAATAAAGTTTCCAAACATGAAAAGAGTGCAGTACTGTCAACAATGAAATTTGGAATATTGGCTTCTAGCGTTTCCAATAATAGCTTTGCATCCTTTGGTGAAATGACTGCAATGTCAGAGGACTTGTCACCATACAAATTATCATTCAGTAAAATTGTTTTTGGAGACAACTCTTTTTTAACCTTATCGTTCAAGGATGAGATTAATTCGCTCGCTCTTCTTCTAATTTGTGCCACATTATCTACCAATAAAGTAATAACGACAGGCAAAATTGGCCCAACAAAAACATCTGGATCTAGATTGTTTATGGCTTCAATCAATCTTGTAATAGCTTGAATCCTTGCCTTTAAAGGGCAGTACGAGGTAGCAACACGTAATAAGAATGAAATAATAAGTGAAGGTTTGACCAAGCATATTTCAAGAAATGATGCTGTTGAATTATCGAGCATACTTTTCAAATACAGGTTTTCGTAAAAATCGTAACTTTTTCCAACTTCAGAGTCGTTAGATAAGAATGAAGCCACCAAAGCCTGGTGCTTCTCATACGTTTGAATAACATTCTCATCAACACCCTTACTGTGGGTGTTTTTGATATTGATTGTCTCATCATCGGTTTCCAAGCTAGCTTCTGTGGTCTGATCTACTAATGTACTCTGGACCATCATCTCCAAATTGGTAAGAGCCAGCTTTTTTGTTTTCAAAATGTCGAAAAACAAAGTTCGATTTTTCCTAATCAAAAACTTCAAAAGATCGATGTAGCTCGAAGAGTTTTTGCTTTCAACAGATTTTAAGACTTCGACAGCAATCAAAGTAAACTGTTGGTTTGATAATTCAATATTTGCAGTTTCAAGATTCTTTAGCACTGCAGAATCGACACTCACATTGTTTATAATGAGGGATCTAAAGTATGCGCAGATGAACTTGCCACTATTTTTGGTTGTACTCAAAAAGTCGAGGTATGGGATCGAAGTGTCAGATAGTAATCCCTCAGGCAACAAGTCCACGATTTTCTTAGGTAAAGGTTCCAACCCCTGATCTTGTACCGACTGCAAGAGCTTCAATGCACAGTTGAAGGCGCTTTCTTTAGCAGATTGTGGTGCGGACAACAAGACTGTTTCCACGGAAGCTAGCACGATTTCTCTACTCAATGGAACTGCAGCCGATATGACCACCAAGATGGTATATGCACTAATTTTTGATTCCTCATTTGATGAAGCCAACAAAGAACTCACACATTCTAAAGCAAAAGGAACAAAAACTTTGAGCTTGTCAGAGCCCGTGGATGATAATGTTGCTAGTGCAGATATCGAGGTGGAAACATAAAACAGTAGTAGCTTTCTGTACTGGTTTTTATGGCGTAACTCATCCTGCAAAAACTTAGAATACAAGTTGAAAAACTCAACTTCTGTAAATGCTTTGACAAGTGTGTTTCTAGAAGGGTTGTTACCTGACTTCTTGAAGTTGACCAACCAGGAGAACAGTTTAGGTAAGTCGGAGATGACGTACAAAACGTGGGGGAAGATTGGCTGATCAAAGTAAGCTAGAGTAGAGAGTAACAAGTGTTCTGAATTGAAGATGTTCAGCTGGAATCTTCTTAATGGCCATTCCACCGCTCTTACAGCAATTGCAAGGTTCCAATAAGGAGAAAGTAATGAGAGAAATGCGTCGATGGTTTTGTTTAAATCGTCGTTCTCCTCCTTGCTCTGAACCTGTCTATCAATCTGTATGGAGGTTTCACTGAAGATGGAATTTTCGAATCTGGCGAAACGTCGGTCTAGCGACTCCAAACGCTGCAAAGCGTCCAAAGCATCATAGTAGATCGATTCGTAGTCCTGTGTGGCAGCAAACTTCGGATCATGAAGAAAAGAAACCGAGTGGATCTTGGTTCTTCTTTTTCTATCCAAAGCCACAGCCTTGCTTTCTTGGGCAATCCCTGCTAACTGCTCGGCTAAAGAGGTCATTGCTGGCTATGTGTGTATAGAGGCGATGGATGAAAGAATAGAAGAAAAGTGCTGGATCAACCTGAAACCAAAGAGACTTTAGCAAAACCAACTTGTATCAGTGTTTCTACAGAGAAGTGAAAAAAAATTAAAAAATGCAGATAAAATGAAAAATAGAGCAAAAAAATTTTTGTGAGAAGTGGTAAATTTTAGAGAACGGAAAACACGCTGGTCCTGATCGACGCGTCGGCCAAAGGCTACTGGGCCCGCTTGAACACGACGGTCCCGACGCAGGGCTGCAGCTCGGGGTACCCGCTGGGGATCCTGCCCACCAGCATTATGTCGGGCTCGTCCCTGCTGTGTTTCAGGAGCTCGGTGAACTGCATGACAAGCTCGATCTGGCGCCTGCGGGCCTCCGGGTCAGCCATGTCGTCGAGGTCTTTCCATGCGTCCTGCGCGTCGAGCTCGGGAATGCCCGTCTTCGACATCTTGACGAAGTCGATCCGGTACTCGCCCGTCTCCTCCACCTTGTACAGACTCACCTTATGCAGCCGTCTGTCCTTGTCGACGTGCAGAGGCAGCGCGCTGGTCGGGTCGATGCTTTCGTCGAGCAGAAAGTCGTCCTTCGAGTTGTAGTGGATCTCTGCGTCCGTGAGTTCCACCGCAGACGTGCTGTACACCGCGCCGACTCCAAAGAACGGCGTGCCCGTGATGTGTATCATCAGCATCGTGAACCCTGAGGGAGTGTTGCCGATCGTCAGCGTGCAGTCGTTCACATAGTTGAACGTCTTCTCCGTAGCGTACGCTGCCGCCGGCACGACGCCTACGTCCACGCCGAGCCCCGGATAGCCCACCGCTGCCGTAACCCCCGGATGCTGCATCTGCGGCTGGCTGGCGCTGCTTCCCTGGTAGCTTACTCTCATGCCTTGCATGTCGTCCACCAGCGGCATGCTCCCCGTACCTCCGTACAGGTCACCGTGTCCGTCCTTAGTTGCACCATGTGCATTTTCTCTATCCATTGCTGTTCTACCGCTTCCCCGCAGGCTCTGCACCGGTCGCCACCGGCTCCGGAGTCCTCTTCAGGCTCATCTCCAGCTCTATCTCCGTATCTGCTGAACCCCCTATTATCCGACCAGCGCTCTTCCACGAGCCTCTTGCCACATCCCCGCCACCAGTGCACCGACATCCTCTCGGCTCGGCGCACCGGTTGCACCGCCACTGGGAATAGCACCGCCACGGCTCGCTTGCACCTTCCTGTTGCGGGCCACACTCTCGAGAAGGGGTTTCTCGTTGAATAAGACCATCTTACGGAGCTCACTGGTAACATGCTCGTACATGTTTCTCTGCTTAAGACTGCTGTTCATCCAGTGGGCGGGAGCGTACTTGTTGCCCCTGCTGGCGGAGCTCGGAGCAGCCGTAGAGGCCGAGGAGGCAGACGAGAGGTGGGAGTGGACCTTTCCGGTGTAATTGGCTGGGTCCATCCACTCCTGGCCGATTGGAAGGTTGTCGGTGTCGGCGGCTCCGTCCAGCTCGTGCTTGATGGCAAGCTTCCTCTGCTGGGTTCTTGTCGGAAGAAACGGCTCGTCGGCGTCATAGGGAACTTCGTGCAGGGTGGCGCTGTGTAGGGTGACGTCCGACTTCCCGTCGTCCGCAAACGGCTCGTCGAGGCCGTCCATGTCCACGGTACTGACGTCGTCGTCGCTGGCGACGGTGTTGTCCACCTTGGGATCTTCGAAGATCGAGTTGCGGCCGCTGTGGGGGTCCTCTCCGTTCTCCCAGCCCTGCACGCCGGCGGGGTTGGCAACGTTGTCGGTGCTTCGGCCGTTGAAGCGGGGGCTTCTGAAAAAATGGGGGGTGTGGTGGCCGGCAGGGTCGTGCGGGACGAATGCAGCCTGTGCCGGTTGTCGGTTGTATCTCCCGCCGTTGCTGATGTCAACCGAGGCTATCCTCCTCCGCTGCTGCATCGCCTCGTCCACGTATTCGTACTGTCTCTGCTGCAGCATCTGCCTCTCAAAAGCGTAGTTCCGACACCCTGCAACAGTAGTCTCAAACACAGTGCTGTCGTTGTACACGTTCAGGCCGTGCTTGCCGCTGACCACGTTGGCACTCGAGGACCTGGCCAAGTTGCCGACGTCAGCTATACTGTGCCGCTTGAACTGCGCAAGATTTGCCGTTGGGGCTAAGCTGGATGCGCCAGGTCCCGTACTCTTGACCCGTTGCAGCGTCGAAAAGCCCAAACGACTCCCCTGGCTCCCCTGGCTCCCAATACTGCCCTCCCTTGCGGTGGGCCCGGGGAACAACGGGCTCCGGGGCGACTTTGCCTCCTCTACCCTGATCCTGCTTAGTAGCAACTGCTGGTTGTGCTGCGAGGACGTGCGTTGAGGAATGTTCTTTTGGAACTCGTACCTTTTTGGTATCTGGTTCTGTCTTCCTCTGGCAATCAAGTTGTGACTCTTGTATTGCTGTGACGGATGCACCTGAAATGGTTGCTGCTGCTGTGATTGCTGCTGCTGTGGGTAGTGGGACCCATATTTGCTGTCCATGGCTAGTGTTGGATAAGTATTTCTAACCTACTGTGTATGTTGATACGATTCGACAAGACTCTTTTCTTGGCGTGAGAAGGATACCAATAACGTTTCAAAAGCTTGACAGATGTGTTCTTGACGTCTCTGTCCACTCATGCACCTTTGCTTTGCACTACTCACGTCTGTAAGATCTACCCAGAATCCCACAACTTTAACTTGGCTATGCCTGCCCTGGACGGGGGCCTTGCAGATTTGTGGGCATCGCATCGACGACGATAAGCACCTCGACTCTCCGAGGCCCTTATCGGGGTGCCCAATGCCGTTTTCGCACATGCTTGGCTGTGCACCGCTGTAGAATGGGCGTATAAAAATACTGCTCGCCATATCAAATATTTAATCTATGATTCGGTTACTTTTGTACAATTTATTCAGTATTGCACATCATATGTAAAGCTTATTATACCTTGAGGTGAGATATATCTTATATTGGTAATAAATGTATAGAGACAATTATGATTTTATGTTCTTTTATTTCACTTTCTCCTAAACAAAAATTGTCAATCGTTTATAGAAAACAGCACTTACACTCTTTCTCTCGCTTGTTTCTCCAATTTCTACAACCACTTATCGCTGGCTCGGGTCGAGGCAGCATAAACGCTTACTTTTCGTACTTTACAAGCTAAACAAATATGCTCTGGAGAGCCTAATTGTAGATCTGGATCGGAGGGATTTTGTCCGCCTTGTAGAACCAGTTCGAGCCCTCCACTTCCTTCTTTAGCCACTTCGTCGGGAACATCACGACGTGTCCCCTGACCATCCGCATCAGCCGCAAACTCGTCGGGTAGTCGTAGACAGCACCTCTTCCGTAGCCACTGGCGCCTGGAAGAGTCGTCCCAACTGGCCCACTGGTCCGCTGGAACCTCTCAAGTTCTGCGAGCTTGAAGCTACGCTCCAAGCGGCGACGATGTTCCACAACATCATCATCTAGCGGATGGCCCATGCTGCCACGGCTCTCTCTGTCAAAACCTTCTTGCTGGGCTTCCTCTCCTCCAAATACATTGTTTCCTTCACCGTTGATAACGCCATCTCTGTAAATTCTTTGGTATGTTTCGAATGCGTTCTTCAACTCCTCGAAATCTTTGTAGTCTTTCCATGTCTGTACCAAATCGTCAGGCTGAACATGAAAAACCATTTGGAAGAGCAAGGTATTTCTAATTGCTTGGGTCATCCATGTACCCTCATAGAAACTGATATCAAGTGGATCCTCAAAAGCATATGGGTCAAGGAAATCGAAATCGAGTTGAGGCAACATATTTTTGTTGATATCATTGATATCATTGTTTTTCAATTTGATCAATGGTATATCAGGTAAACGTAACTTCTTTGCACTCGTGTTATTAGTCTTCCCTTCAGCTGGTGTAGAAGTCAATCTATTTGTGTCTCCACCGTTCATGTGAGATCTGTTTGCAGTTGAAGATGCTGTGTCTAGAGGATGGGAGGCAGACTTAGAGGTATCGGATCCCGCAATGGCATCCCCATTGCTATCGTTGCTAAGGTGGACATCTGCATTTTTGAAGGAAGATTTTAACATTTCAGGATTGGTATTACTTCTGGACCTGACGTAGCTGTCTTCTGCATCTTCAAAGATCTCACTAGAACTTTTATTTTCACGATGAGCATTTGCTGCCAGTTTGCAGTAAAGTTTCTTCATATAATACAACCTTTTAACCATGGTCCACCTATCTGTATTAATTGCGTTTTGTTCTCCAGAGCTTGCATTTTGAACAATATGCTGGGAAAGAACATCAACAATATCTTCAAAAACAGGTAAAGGATAGTGCTTATCATGTGCCTCTCGCTTCTCAATGTCCACTGACTGTGCACACTGGTTGACACGCTGGGCAAGAAACTTTTTCATTTGAGCTTTAGCTTCCTCGTAATATTTAGAGTTGAATCCATCAACATCACCCCTGACCTCATTTCTGTGGTTTTCAGTCGTGACTCTTGTGTCAGATGACAAGGTTTTATCACTTCTAATACCGGCATTCTCATTACCAGCTCTATGGTTAAAAGAAAATGAAAACTCAATATCATCCACAGAGTCGGTATTCTCCTGTTCTGTTTTGATGCATGTGAAGGTTTTTATCATTTCTTCAGTAAGCTTCTCTCCAAATTTATGGTTCTTCTCGCCATATCTCTTGCAAAAACCAGGTGTACCACCATTCAAACCCAATAAATACCGTGTACCCATTTCAACCATCGCACTTAATGAAGTTTTACCTTCATTAGCTTTTAGAACAGATGCATTGTTACCAAGTTCCGTGTTACAGAATTTCTCAATCTCAGCAAACCTGCGCTCAACCAAATCCATCAAATCAACATCAACTCCTAGATGCTCACGCATCAATCTTATTCTTAAACTGTGTGAAAATTTCCCAACGTGATAAGCTTTTCCGTCCATCTTAGATTCAATCAAATCTTTATCACGAACAATTGCACAAACTTCTGAGTCTCTAGTACCACGCATAGATCTTTCATTGACATTTGCTGACCCAATAATTGCAATTCTATCATCAACAACCATGGTTTTCGCATGAATGTACAACTGTTCGGTGGTAAGCAACTTCTTTTCACTAATTAATCCCCATTTTCTCAAAGAGTAAAAATTGATGTAATCTTCAGGCTTGATTCCTACTCGGCGCAATCTTGCAAAAATTGAGGTTTCGCCCATCGAAATGGACATATACTGACATTGCATAATCAAACGGACACTACCACCCTCTTTGGTATCAACATCAGCCTCAAATCCAGGCATCAAAGGAATGACAATGACTGCCTTCCATACCTCGCCATTTTTGTGGGCTGTAATAATCCTGTCCACCAATGCATCACCAATTTGATTTTTGACAACACAACTTTCAACAGTACAACTGGTAACAAAAAATTGATTTTCCATATAGACAAAGTGCTCACTTTGCTCAATACATTTAATATATGCATTTTGGATACTTTGCTCGTGTTCCTCAAGTCCAAGTGACCAGTCACCACTTGATCTCAATAGTTGGACTTCACAATTACCTTTTAAATTCAATTTGGATAACTCTTCATCTGTAAAAGGTCTAGGTGGAACAAGCAAAGGAGTTGGCCGAGAAGGTCTCTTTTGTCTGAGAAGGTAGTTCCATCTTTGAATGAAATGACGAGACAAATCTCGAGCTACCTGTCCACCAGTGACCATATGAACATCATGCCACGGCATACGAGGAACAGTCTGTCGATCGTACATATCTTCATGAGGAGATGTCAATTCAAAAAAGTCTTTCTTACGTGGATTAGAGTAATCTTTTCCGGGAAAAACTTGGAATTGCTCCTGGAAATCATATTCTGCACTCCATTTAGAGTCTGTTAAGTTTGAATCAGCAAGGTGATGTTCCAAACTTGTACTGTCAGTGACACCAGATTCTGGAGTTTTTGATGAGGATCTGTTCCGTTTCGTGTTAGGGGTAGAGGATGTGTTTGCTGTAAGTGAAGAGGAAAGGTTGCCATTCATCGACTCGACCTTAAACGCATATTTACTATCATCCACCAAAACATGGTCAGGAGTATCATATCTTCCAAAACATAAATCAATTCCACCTAAGAAGCAAACAGAATGATCAATAATCAATAACTTTTCATGATGAGCCCAAAAGAAAACGTTCTGCATGATTTGGTTGGGTGATCTTAGCACGTAAATGTTCTCATGTAAATCTAACAATGAATGTTTTGTATACATGGAATCTGTGACAACCGTATTACCGACATTTCTGTAAATAATGACAAAAATTTTAACACCTTGTTTCGCCTTTTTCTCGAGTAATCTGTCTATTCTCCAATTTTGGTTACCATTTGCTGGACGTCTCAAATATAATTCCGGCGATAACCACCAGTCATGAATATAGATTACATCTTTTGCCATCTCAATGGCAGATGAAGCCGCATACCAATAATCCCTTGCATCGACAAACCATTGTGCAAAGGCATGGTGTCTAACAGGAGCAAATGATCCAAATCTATGAGGTTTGGCCCATTCAGTTTCACTGATTATTGATCTTATACATGAGGCCCATTGTCTAGTAATCCTTGGATTTTTAGCAACCAGTTGAATTGAGCGCTCGGAATTGGTCAATTTAATTGTTGGATAAGACTTAGCGCTCTTCAAAACAGACTTCGAATTAGCAAAATAATAATCGTCCACATCATCATTTTCATTTTCATTTTCATTCTCATTTTCGTTCTCGTTAATATTATCATTTATGTTGTAGTTGTAGTAGTTTTCGGAATCAGAATCAGAATCCTCTGTACCTCCGTAGTTGTTTTTCTTTTCTGAAAACCCCTTCACCGACATCTGAATTTTAGGATCAAGTAAAAATACCTCTTCCGGAGTAGTTGATGAAATGTCTGAAGTATATATTAGAAAAGAATCACCAAGAATGCACCATTTACTTGTATGACGTTTGATCATTTCACTCAAGTCATGAAACTTGAAATGCCCCACCCTCCAACCCTGTTTACTCGCCGAAGAGACAATAAACATGTAGCCTTCCTTTCTTTTCCTGTAAATCTCATTAGAAAGCAAAAGACTAAAGGGTGATAGCTCAAAGAACTGTAAAACTTTATTGGACTGTTCTTTAAAAGAGACGTTCTCCAATAACGAGTCAAAATAGAGTTGCATATCATTTCTGTACTTTTGGTTTAAGCGTGTTCTCTCTTGAAGTGCTATTAAATGTCTTTCTCTTTCTTTATTTTTCTCTTTCTCTTTCTCTCTTTCCTTTTGCCGTTCCTTATCCTTCTCTTTGTCTTTGTCTTTGTCTACCTTTTCCTTATCCTTATCTCTATTTCTTTCATGTGGTTTGTTGTAAGAACGAAGGTTTGCAAAAGCTGCTGTTGAGAATCTACTCAATGTATTTGATAAAGAATGTAAAGATTCTTCACGAGAGTTCTGCGAAGATGCCGAGTTAAGACGCTGTAAGGGAGGTGTACGGACAGATTGGGAAGAGCCTATTTGGTTGTCTATTGTTGGAGCTCTGTCAACATTCGAATGTTCACTTTTGGAGCTAGAATTTTTCTCCTTTGGGTTGTAACCTTTTGCGATACTTGTTTTATTACTGTGAACGTTTCGATAAGAAGCTCCTTCACTATTCAAAGATTTCTTTTTCTCTGATTTATTATCATTAGCAATCAAGATCTCCCTATCACCTTTGAACAAACCTCTGAATTTGGCAAAATGGCTGGGTAACACGGGAAACCTTGGTATCTCTGCTTCTTTGGTTTTCACTTTGTCTAATCTTTCTTTTGTCCTGCGCAGTAATTTTTTGTGTAAAACGACAAGAGCCTTGGTATCCTTTTCCATGTCCCAACGTAAGACATGGTCACCTACACCATATTCTAAATGTAGTCTGAAGATTCTATTTTTGGTAAACGTAGCAAGTTTCAAAAGATCTTCTTTATTGAGAGAAGAGGTGATATGATTATCGTGGTTCAGATTGATTTTTCTTGATAAGAAGACTTCGACAGTAATATCGGTCAAATATAGACTAAGCAAAGGGATCATCAAGGGTCCTTTTCTAATACCATTTTCATCTTTAAAAAATGAAGATGTCAAATACAACATGTCGGCATAACCTAAAAGGAAGGCATCAACCATTAAGGCAGTTTTCTTATCATTTTTGGCATCAAGGATATATTTAGGATCATTTGATAAGTCATGTGGTTTTATGGCGTTTCTCAAATTTGCTGTGGTGTCTTCGACTGTTAGGTTTTGATTGGGGCTTTCTTCAAGAGAAGAATTTTCTGAGCGTATCAATCTCAACTTCGAATTTTCAAGGTATTGCTCGTGATTACTATGCTGCCAAGTATTATTTCTATTGGGCAAAGTAATTGGTTCTGTGCTATGTTGAACATCCCTAATAATTCTATTTTCCTTTTCTTTTTCCAAACTTTTCCTAACTATATCAGGACTAATAGTCCCATCAGGACCCACTAGCTCATCAATATCCGGCTGGCCGGTATTCTTATCGTTATCTTCAAGCTGATGGATTTTCCTTTCAATACTAGCCATTCGTTCTTTGTCTTGAGATTCTTTAGTACCGCTGTCATCAAGCATCATATGGCGTCTATGCAGCATATTCTTGATACCGGAAGCAACAACCTGAACCTCTTCCCCAAGTGTCCTTGAGCCGTCCAGATAGGCGAAAGGGGCCTGTAGAGGGTTAAGGTTGGATTTGTTTCCGACAACCTCACTCTCCTTGATTCGTTTGGCCATGACGAAATCACGGGTATCCTGGCTGTTCGATGGCACACTCTGCAGAGCGTCTGTGTACTGAGAGGACACATTTGACGCCGATGAGTTTGTTCTCGTTGCCATTTTCATGGACGACGTGTCGGTATGGTTAGAAGGTATTCGTTTAGAATTGGCGGAGCCGGAAGACGTGATTTTAGACAGAACTGGGGTCGTCATCGGGGGCAGTGCGTCAATGCTGCGTTTCGAGTGGTTTGTAGCTTTTGCGTGTGGGTCAATCTCAGAAAAGAGGAGATGGTCTGTGAGCGTGTAGAAAAACTGCTTGTTTTAAGGTTTTGTCGGTTTTGTTTTTGTTTATTTTTTATGTCAGAAGATTCGAACAAAGACAGGGGAGAAAAAGGGGTATGATAAAAACACAAGAAGAAAACCAGACGGCGACTATTTCAATGAGAAGATAATTGTAGTCCCGCAAGATCTGTTTCCAGGGTGCAGCGGCAGAATAGTGGTAGGGGAAACAAGGAAGGAGCTGTTGAAGGTGTGAAAAACGGGGAGGGTATCAGCATCGCTGCATGAGATAATTACTGCTAGTGTTATTTTCAATATGCCATTTTATCGCACTGCCTCGTCAGAGGTAGTGTTTTATCCGATATCCCAGAATGACGCAATGGTAGGAAGAGAGGGAGAGGGGTTGGAGAGGAATCATCGATGTGCTCTTACTAAGAGTTGACGGAGAGTAATGTATTGGAGTGGGGGTGTCTACAGCGACGCCGGGTCTATTATATATGGGCCAGTATGCTAGTATGTACTATATACAGGTTGAACGGAGGGAGAGGGGGAGCAAGGTTCTGCATTAGAACTTCTGGGCTAGGAGCTCCTTCACTGCCAGGGTGTGGTCGCCCTTGATCCTGAGGCTGCCGCTGATGGTGTGGCAGTTGAAGTTGGAACGGTCCACGTGCGGGAGCAGCTGCTGGAGGTCGTTTCTGAGCTGCACCACGTTCCCCTGGACCCGCTTGATGTCTGTGTAGACGGCTTGCGAGCGGTAGGTCTTGTAGACGGGGAGGTTGCCGAGGTGGGTACGTGGCACGTGGTAGGAGGCGAGCTTGGGCTTGATGGTGAGCTGGGCCGCCGATATGGAGTCGAGGGCTGGCAGGGCTCTTGCGAGACGGGCGGCGGCAGCTGCGGAGACAGAGGCAGCAGCAGACATGTGTGTGTGTGTGTGTGTGTGTGTGTGTGTGTGTGTGTGTGTGTGTGTGTGTATGTGTGGCTCTGATTGGGGTCGTTGCGGAGCCGGGGTCCAGAATGGGACTGCCTGGTTCCTCCATCTTGTACATGTGGTGCAGATGCCCTGTCCAGGAAGAGCGAAACGAAAAGTTTGCCCAACTGCGCTGACAAGGCGTGCGGTGCACAGGTGCGCTGTCCCGCGGCCTGCGGCGAGCATGTCGCTGTGGCTAGCAAATGGAGTCGGCCCTACATAAGCAGACACCGGAGCTGCGAGAACGAGAGGGCCCGGGTTGGCCCAGGGCCGCTGGAAGAGACAGGACAACACTAGACTAGACTAGACAAGACAAGACAAGACAAGACACAGACCTACCGAGAGGAGCACGACGCAATGGGAAGACCAAGAGTACGTACCTGCACGGGCGGCGGCGTGGCCGCAGCCAGCGCCCCGGCCCTGCTCGGGAGCCCTCGAGCACCCTTCTTTGCGACACCGACCGGAGATACTAACAGACGGCGACGCCTCGACCCAGGCGGGCCCCGCTGGGACAGCTCATACTGTTGATCCGCCACGGCGAGTCCGAGGGCAACTGCGACAAGTCCGTGAACTGCTACACGCCGAACCACAAGATCCCCTTGACGGCGGCAGGCCGGGAGCAGGCGTTTGCTGCCGGCGTCAAGCTCCACGACTACGTGCACGAGGGCGAGTCGGTCTGCTTCTTCACGTCGCCGTACCAGCGCACGAGGGAGACGCTGCAGGGGATCCTCCGGGGCCTGGAGAGCGTCGACGCCGCCAACGGCGTCGACGACCGCAACCACAACGACGGCGACGCGGCCGGCGACGGCGACGCCGCTGAGCCCGCCGGCGCTGAGCCGGCCAGCGCTGAGCCGGCCGCCACCCCCGCCGCCGCCGCGAGGTCGTCATCCACGAGGAGCCCCGCATGCGGGAGCAGGACTTCGGCAACTTCCAAGGCACGCCGCAGGAGATGAGGCAGATCTGGCTGGAGCGGGCCAAGTACGGCCACTTCTTCTACCGAATTCCGCACGGCGAGAGCGCCGCCGACGTCTACGACCGATGCTCCTCTTTCAACGACACCCTTTTCCGCCAGTTCAAGAAGGACGCGTTCCCCGGCGTGCTTGTTCTCGTCACCCACGGAATCTGGGCCCGCGTTTTTCTCCAGCGCTGGTTCCGCTGGAGCGTCGAGTACTTCGAGGACCTCCAGAACATCCCGCACTGCCGCTGGATCTGCCTCCACCAGCAGCCCCACCATGCTCCCCAGCTGGAGGGCGAGTGCACCTACGTGCTCGAGACGCCCCTTGACCGCTGGTCCGACGCCCCTGGTGCCGCCGACCTGCTTGTGTACCCCTACGGCTGAGGCGGCGGCTCGGCCCCACCCCTGCGCGACACCTCCGGGGCGACGGGTCGACGGGACGACGGGGCTCCGCGGCCCCGCATCGCCGTGACGCCCGGGCTCCGGGGTGGGCCCCCCCGGGGTGGCGGCGGGAGAGACGGGCGCGGGAGTGGGGAGAGGCGGCAGCGGCAGGGGCAGGACAGGCCACAGGGCCTGGGACCAGGGCCTCCTGCTGAGCATTCTCCTGCTGAGCATTCTCCTTTTTCTAAAGCGCTGAGCCAGGCAAGCCATGCACAGGGCACAGCACAGCACCGCAAGACAGACCGGCTGGCCGTACACAAGCACACACTGCAAACCTACATTCCCACACACACACACACACACACACACACACACAATGGCTAGAACTTTTTTCGTCGGAGGTAACTTCAAGATGAACGGCTCGAAGGAGTCCATCAAGACTATCGTGGAGAACCTCAACTCCAGCAAGCTCCCTGCAAACGTCGAGGTGGTGCTCTGTCCACCAGCCCCTTACTTGGCGTACACCGCAGAGCTCAACAAGCAGAAGACGGTCCAGGTGGGTGCGCAGAACAGCTACACCAAGGAGTCCGGGGCGTACACGGGAGAGATCTCGCCTGTCGAGGTGAAGGACTGTGGCGCGGAGTGGGTCATTCTCGGACACAGCGAGCGCAGAGGCATCTTCCACGAGTCGGACGAGTTTGTCGCCGACAAGGTGGCGTTTGCCATCGAGAAGGGCCTCAAGGTGATTCTCTGCATCGGCGAGTCCATCGACGAGAAGAAGGCCGGCAGCACCCTCGACGTGTGCGAGAGAGAGCTTGCCGCAGTGGTCAAGGCGGTGAAGAAGGACGACTGGCAGCACATTGTCGTTGCGTACGAGCCGATCTGGGCAATCGGCACCGGCTTGGCGGCCACAGCCGCCGACGCGCAGGACATCCACAGCAAGATCAGAGACTACCTCAAGTCCGAGCTCGGCGAGCTCGCCGACTCCGTCCGGATCTTGTACGGCGGCAGCGCCAACGGCAAGAACGCCCCCGACTTCAGAGACAAGCCCGACGTCGACGGCTTCCTCGTCGGCGGCGCCTCCTTGAAGCCCGAGTTTGTCTCCATCATCACCTCCAGAGAGTAGGGATATCCGCACCCGACTAGATAGAATCTGCTCCGTAGCGCATCGTATTTACACACAATCATACTTCCTTATTTAGCAAAGCACCGGCACCCGCTGGCACACTCACAACTCGTCGTCCTCTGCGCCGGCCCCCCGCAAGTTCTCCAACATCGCCTCCGCCATGTCCACCTCCGCCTCCGTACCCCCAGCCCGCCTCAGCTCCCGGATCACCCGCCGGTTCCGCGTGATCGCCCGCTTCTCGCATTTGCTGATACTCCCACTCACTCCCACCGACTCCCAGATCACGTCACGACCCTCCACCGTCTGCACAAAGAACATCGCCGCCAGCACCCGCTCCACCGCGTCCCTGTGCACCCGCAGAATCCCTGTCGACGTCTTGTTCGAGAAGTACTTCACCACAAACGACGTCAGCGTGTCTGCAAGCGCCTCGTCCCCGAAGTTCTTCGTCATCGACAACCTCAACGTTGACGCCAACGTCCGTGCAGAAAGCGTGCTCGTGGACTCCGTCGGAACGTCGCACGGCAGTCCTCTGCCGCCCACTCCTGTTTCGTCCACCTCCTGCGGATACCGCAGCTGGAACAATATGTACCGTGTTTTTAGTCTGACCATCCCTGTTTCTCACCGTCTTCCCTGACTCCTGGCGCCCAACGCAAACCCGTCATTTGGAGCCTCTTCAACACCTGCAAAAGAAGGTGAAAAATCCGTTGCTGCCCCCCCTCCGCCCTTTGCCGACGCGTCGTCTCCGTCTTCGTCCCCGTTTTCCTAGCTGGCGCTGCCTCTCCATTTTTCTTCATGATTTTCTTCCGGTGCCTCTTCACTGGATCGTGAGGGTGCTGATGCTCTTTTCTTTTCTCTGCTCTGTTCACGGCGTCTATTCTTTCGCCTCTGCTGTTTCTAAGCTGTATCCTGGTCTCTTTTCGCCCCACCCTTTAGCACAGTGAAACGTCTCTGGTGGTACGCAGAATCAACCGGTTCCCTTTTCTACTTATCTCGCCGCCCCCGCTGCCCTGCTGTGTCCCGCCCCAGGCTATTATATGCACGCACTGCGCAGTCTACAACTATCTTCGATCGCATCGCTAAAGCCTGTTTCTCTCCGTGCAGACTTCCCTCAAGCCAGCCGTGCCTTTTCCTCCACAATGTCTATATACACAAACCCAGCAACAAACCCTAAGGTTCAGGAGTGGCCTGCCTCCAAGGTCAGAGACACGTTCTTGGACTTTTTCAAGCAAAAACAGCACACGTTTGTCCCATCGTCCTCGGTCATCCCGCACGATGACCCAACCTTACTTTTTGCCAACGCAGGTATGAACCAGTACAAGCCTATCTTTTTGGGAACCGTCGATCCTTCCTCTTCCTTTTCTACGTTGAAGAGAGCAGTGAACTCCCAGAAATGTATCCGTGCCGGGGGTAAGCACAACGATTTGGAAGATGTTGGTAGAGACTCCTACCACCATACCTTCTTCGAAATGTTGGGGAACTGGTCTTTCGGCGATTACTTCAAAAAGGAGGCTATCCAATACTCCTGGGAACTTTTGACCAAGGTTTATGGCATTCCAGCAGACAGACTTTATGTTACCTATTTCGAAGGTGACGAGAAAGCAGGTCTCGAACCAGATATTGAAGCAAAGGAATTATGGTCTGCCATCGGTGTCCCTGATGACCACATCTTACCAGGTAACGCCAAAGACAACTTCTGGGAAATGGGTGACCAAGGTCCATGTGGTCCATGCTCTGAAATCCACTACGACAGAATCGGTGGCAGAAACGCCGCTTCTTTAGTCAATGAAGATGATCCTGATGTTCTTGAAATCTGGAACAACGTCTTTATTCAGTTCAACAGAGAACCGGATGGATCGTTGAAGCCTTTGCCTGCAAAGCACATCGATACCGGTTTGGGTTTCGAGAGATTGGTCTCTCTTTTACAAGATGTTAGATCCAACTACGACACAGATGTCTTTGAGCCTCTATTTCTGAAAATCCAGGAAATCACCGGTGTCAGACCTTACTCCGGTAAATTCGGTAAGGACGACGTCGATGGTATTGATACTGCATACCGTGTTCTAGCAGATCACGTCCGTACCTTGACATTTGCTTTGGCAGATGGCGGTGTCCCAAATAACGAAGGAAGGGGCTACGTCTTGAGAAGAATCTTAAGAAGAGGTGCAAGATACACTAGAAAATACATGAACTACCCAATCGGCACCTTTTTCTCCCAATTAGCCCCAACCTTGATCGAACAAGATAAACACATCTTCCCTGAATTGGCTAAGGATCCATCCTCCATCTTCGAAATCTTGGATGAGGAAGAAGCCTCTTTTGCTCGTACTTTAGACAGAGGTGAAAAATTATTTGAGCAGTATGCATTGATCGCTTCCAAGACCCCCGAACAAACCCTTTCAGGTAAAGACGTTTGGAGACTTTATGATACATATGGTTTCCCTGTCGATCTTACTCGTTTGATGGCAGAAGAAGCCGGGTTAAAGATTGATGAAGAAGGTTTCGAAAAGGCAAGACTCGCCTCCAAGGAAGCTTCCAAAGGAGGGGCAAGCAAGTCGGCCAAGGCTCTCTTGAAGCTTGATGTTCACGCATTGGCCTTATTGGGCGAGCAAAAGGTTCCAACAACAGACGATTCAGCTAAATATGATACAAAAGATATTAATTCTCAAGTCTTGGCTATTTACACTGATGGCGGATTTGTTGATTCAGTCACCGCTGACTCATTCAAAGATAAGCAAATTGGAATTTTGTTGGACAAGACCCCATTCTATGCTGAACAAGGTGGCCAGGAATACGATACAGGTAGAATCGTCATTGATGGTAAATCTGAGTTCCATGTCGAAAATGTCCAAGTTTACGCAGGTTATGTTTTACATACTGGTTTCATTGATGAAGGTGAATTGAAAGTCAACGACATCGTTATTTCAGGTTATGACGAACTTAGAAGATGGCCCTTACGGAACAACCACACGGGTACTCACATTTTGAATTTTGCCCTTCGTGATGTCATTGGTGACGGTGTTGAACAAAAGGGTTCTTTGGTTGCGTCTGAAAAACTTCGTTTCGATTTCTCTCATAAGAAGTCCGTCGAGCTAAAGGAACTAGACCAAGTGGAACAAATTGTCAACCAGATTATTAAGGAGAACCTGAAGGTTTATGCAAAGCCTGTTGCTCTGGAAACTGCCAAGAGCATCAACGGTTTACGTGCTGTTTTTGGTGAATCTTATCCTGACCCTGTGCGTGTTGTCTCTGTCGGCATTCCAGTTGAAGATCTTCTTGCTGATCCATCCAACGAAAAATGGAAAAAATACTCCATTGAATTCTGTGGTGGTACTCACGTCGCAAAGACCGATGATATTAAAGAATTCGTCATCATTGAAGAATCAGGTATTGCAAAGGGTATCCGTCGTATTGTTGCTGTGTCAGGCTCTGAAGCTCGTGAGGTGCAGAGAAAGGCTGCAGAATTTTCCAAGATTTTGGACGATGTCAGCAAGCTGCCATATGGTGAGACCAAGGAGCGTAGAGTTAAAGATCTTGGTACAGAATTGGGTAAATTGTCAATAAGTGTGGTCGAAAAAGCCGCATTAAAGGCTAAATTTACTGCAATCGAAAAGAGCGTTAAAGATGAAACCAAACTTCGTGTCAAGCAAGATACAACTAAAGTCATGGATGCTGTCAAATCATTTTTTGCTGCACCAGACCATAAGTCAGTTTGTGCAGTACATGTTTCTGCTGGCCCTAACGCTAAGATCATCTCTGAAGCAATTAACTATATGAAGAAAGAACAGAAAGATAGCTGTCTTTATATTGTTCTTGCTGAGGTTGAAGGTAAAGCGGCACAAGGTGTCTATTTGAGCCCTGCAGTCCAAGAAAAGTTACCAGCTGTAGAAGTTGCCACCAAGGGTGCAGCTTTCATCGGTGGTAGAGCAGGTGGTAAAGGTAACACCTGTCAAGGTATGGGCGATAAAGCTGAAGGTGCAGATGCTGCTGTTGAAGAGGTCAAAACTTTGCTAGAAAAGTTGGCTATCTAATTGTTTACTTTCAGTTTTACTTTTATACAATCTATATATCATTTTCTCAATGACTTAATTCACATATGATAAAACCTAAAAATTACAATTACGTAACACCTTATGCCATACTATTCTTAGCTTTTTTATCTTGACCGGTGATAGTCGAGGAGTTTATACACTTTTTTCTTCTGCAGGAAAACTTCAGATGGGGTCAAAATACAATACTCTGGTGGACAAAAGTTTAGGCACTATCAGTTTTGTGGTATACCAAAAAATTCAGAGTACGCATGCTTTGAAACAAAAATGGCGTTGCTTTACCGAATATCAAACATCAAACCTATAAGTTTACAATTTTATCTCTTATCAATTCTCCTCATCTTAACAAGTCGGGCATGGGCTGTGGAGCTTATGGACATCGATGCAACATTTGAAATAGCAAGCACCTTTCATCATTTTGATGATGATCCTGATGATCCACCAATTGTGGAACCTGAACCACATGAACTGTCTGATCCTATAGAATTTGAGAACATGACCAATCTTGCCGAATCTATACCTGTCAGGGATTCAGTTAATTACAGCACGCTAGTGGCTTACAAATTTGAGCCAGATCTTGACTCAGAATGGACACACTCCTATCAAATTTTCGTATACATTTCCGCCTCTTTGTGTGGCTTACCTGACACGTGGGATACAGATCTCTCAGAAAATGGTCTTTCTTTATATTATACATTCAATGAAACAGTAGCAAAAAGCACAGACACGGACGAAATGACAGCTATTAGATTTAGGAATGGATACGCTGAAGGGTTGGCCCAGATGCAAATGCAGGACAACGTATCAAAATACACTTTGTACATGCTAGTTATTCCCGACTCTTGCGATGAGTGTACCAGGGATTCAAACTGGGTATACGAATTTGCCGTCTCTCAAAGAAATTTACTTTTTCTTTATGATGTCGAACCTTTTATCTCTGTTGTTGATGTCGACTATGACACAGTTATTTTTGAAGCAGGGAAGATAAATTTTGGAAAAAATAGATCTTACGGAATGTACATTTTTGAGGATGGGAATTATATACCGACTTCTTTGAATCAATCATGGTGTGCTATAAGTGAATCCACCGGATACGGTACAAGAGTTGAGATTCAAGAGAATACTACTGAGTCGTCGAGAAATGAATTTCTTGTGTCTGGTTTAGAGATTTCCAAGCATTATTCTGCAGTACTTGTTGTGACGTTTACAGATATACCTTACGGTGGAGGAGTTTTCAAACAATTCGAGTTTACAATGTCCACATCGAAAGCTTGCAAGCTTGCTTATAGTTTAGGGTTTTGCAATGAAGTCGCTTATGCAGTCCCTGTTTCAACTGGTTTTTATGACGGAGATGAGTCATGGGAACAGCTGATGGCGGCATACGATAACTACTCTGAAAGCTTATACACTCCATTTGGATATGCAATGCAACAAATACCCTGTGACACAGAGCTATCAGCGAGATATTCTCCAATACGAACTTGTGACGATTGCAAGTATTCGTACAAACAATGGCTGTGCTCCGTCACTATACCCAGATGTATTTCTCCATCTCATGCGGGTCCGCAAAACATGGTTTATGATGCAGGTTCAGGGAGAAACCATTTCATTGAGCAAACCATCATTCCACCTTTGCCCTATGCCGAAGTTCTCCCATGCCTTAATATGTGTGAAGCAATTGTTCGGGATTGTCCCCCTGCTTTCGGTTTTGCATGTCCTCAATCTGCAGATCTGGTCCAGCTTAGCTATGGAGATCCGAGCTTTGATGATCCTGACCAAACCACCCAGGATGGGGTCAGTATTACCTCGGACATATTCGGCCATGTGCAAACCTACAGGGCATGCAATTTTATGGGTGAGAAGAATGTTCACAACACAACGTCTACTGCCTGATATATACATTAACGCTATTTTAACTTTTTTTGCTTCATGCATGACTTTTTAATACGAAATGTTCAACAAGATTGACAAAAAAAGATCAGAAATTAGGTTTTTAGCTTTTTCGAAGAAGGTTCCCCGTAATCTTCACTAAGTTCTAATTTTTGCTTTTTCTTTCCCTCTTCTTCCTCTTCTCCTTCGACCTTTTCAGCTTCAAGCTTTACTGCTTCTGGATGGGCCTTGATAGATTTCTCCATCTCCTCCCTGACGTTGACATTACCATCCCTAGAACTCAGAACTTTTTCTAAGACAGGAGCCCAAATCTCTTCGCCGTATTTGATGAAATCTTCCATCTCAAAAACGTTTTTATTAAGCTCCCACTCAGCTTGCTTCCACCTGACCAACTTAACCATGTAAGCGCTCGACCCAACGGCCCGTCCCATATCACTTAACAAAGATCTGATATAGGTACCTGATGAAACAGTCGCATCAAAGTGAAGTAAAGGGGCACGGTATTCTTCGTCTTCATACATCTTAGAATCCTTTATTATACGCATTTCCAACGGTAGCAAATTGTCATTTTTATGTTTTTCTTTCCATTCTCTGGAAAACGGAACAGGATGGTCGTTCAACGTTGGGTTGTTGGCTAATTGTTCGGCAAGTGTTTTTCCGTTTTCATCTACTTCACTCTTTAAGAAGACATATTCGTGTTCCGATGTTAAAGTATCATTCTTGATATCCATATCGGTAATCTTGACTTCTCTACTTTTAATCTGGCGAGGTAAAGGCAACCCCTCTCTGGCATACTCGTATAACCTTTTACCATCCATTTTCAAAGCACTGAAAATTGGAGGTGTTTGGTCTAAAGTTCCAACCATTCTTTCCTTGGTCTGTTCAAGTAAATCATTGGTAATATGATCAACCTCAGTTTTCAGTAGTAGCTCACCCTCGCTGTCTCCTGTCGTCGTTGATCCGCCCAAAAGCCCAACACACTCATACTTTTTCACAGAGCCGTTGGTGTAATCACCCAACTTCTTAGTCCCTGAACCAACACCAATGACCAAAACACCCGACGCTAAGGGATCAAGTGTACCACCATGTCCCATCTTTAATTTTGTTGTTTTCCATTTTTTGATACGTTGCTTACCCTGTGCTTGTTTTCTGGTGTTTTGTAACTTTTGTAACGACTCTTGAGAGACCTTAGACGAAGATAGTATTCGATTCAGTTGGTCCAAAACCGCCCTTGAAGTGGCACCAGACTGTTTATTAACAGCAAATACTCCATCCATGATAATCTTCATATGTTTATTCGCTATTTCTCCCCATCCACTTCTTGTATTCTTGCTTTATGAGGGCCAACAACTGAAAGAGATGGAAAGAAATGGACAAAAGAGGAAAAAAAATATTTGTGTGGTGTAGAGGTGTTCATGGATTATGATGGCTGATTCATGTTAATCGGAAGAACCAGCCTTGACACTTGTACACATGCCGGCGAAACTCTTCTGGAAAGTGTTCATCCGATTACGAGCTGGGCTAATCATTAATTTCGGACACCAAAGACATACCTCAATTGACTGAGTGTTTCGATTGGAAAGACCGTAAACAATGTCGCAATCTAGTGTGGGTCCCGAGATTGCAGACAAAATTATTGCTGACCTAGCTGCATTAGGTGTTGATGCCAAACGAAAGAATCCAGAGATAAGGCATGCCTGTGATCATTCAATCGAGTTGCTTAAACCATTTTCTTTATCTTCATTGAATCCAGATAATGTTATGGGACCTTCCGGGAACGATAGTCCAGCGTTAGTTGACACTCTCCGTGTGCATCCCGAATTTATTGTCCCTTTACTCATGGCATGTCATTCAAAAAACACTAAACTTATTGGGGATGCAGTGAAATGTCTAAGTAAGATCATTCAGCTGAAACTGCTGCCAAGCATTGAATCCACGCCTGAGGGATCTCCGGAGCCTATTGATGGAGTAGTCGATGCGTTGATGGAGGCCTCAAATGCTGGTCCAGAAATACAAGTGAAAATACTACAGCTACTACCTTCTTTCTTTCAACTGTATGCCTTTAGGGTCAATGCTGAGACGCTGAGTAAAATGTTGTACATTTGCACTACTCTTCAAGCTGCCAGCAAAGGCCTAGTGATAATAAACACAGCACAAGCAACCTTTTCACAGTTGATCGATATTGCTTTCGAGAAGGTTACGATATCAGATACAACACCGGATAAAGAGGTGTGTTTCACGATGTACGAAGTTCCAATAGATAACGATAAATGCATTCAAGTGAAACAAAGCGTATACGATGCACAGAGATTGGTATCTGATCTTTGTACCTTAATTGAACATCACAAGCCATCTTTTTTAAAAACTAATTACATAACCGAAGACTATGGTTTTGAGATTCTAGAAAGCTTAATCAAAAATAATTCCGAAATTTTCCTTGAACATGTGGAATTGTCA
Organism: Pichia membranifaciens NRRL Y-2026; assembly: GCF_001661235.1. NCBI lineage: Eukaryota > Fungi > Ascomycota > Pichiomycetes > Pichiales > Pichiaceae > Pichia > Pichia membranifaciens. The sequence continues at coordinate 2,479,537 of NW_017566983.1, read as the reverse complement.
TTTCTTTTGCGTACCCGTGTTGCTCCTATATTATTGAGGTTTGTTTCTTCAAGCAAAGATTTTACTTTGATGGTGAAAGTCTCAAGATTGATATTTCTCTTGTTGAATGATGAGTTCGACGTTTTGAGAGTAGAATCAGAGGTTACGCTTACCCTTTTAACACATATTCTATCAAAGAATTCGGGGGCTCCGCAGTGGAAAAAAACAATGGTGTTAGAAATCTACGTGGGAGTGTTCAAAAATCATGAGCTTCTCAAAAAAATATTCATGGCTTATGACAATAATCCAACGGAGGAAAGAAAAAGTGTTGTTGATGACTTGCTCAAAGTGTGTCTTAACATAGTCCATGATCAGAAAAATGTTTTGAATACTGGTGATTTGATACAGCTTCCTGCTACCACTAACGAGCCAATACAAAACGGTAAGAAGCAAAAGCCTCAGCAACTGTCCCAAAGGAAAGTGGTTTATCCTCCGGGTCTGAGAGCTGCTGAATTTACCAAAACTATAAGGTTTATGGATTCAATCGAGAAGCAAGAACCTCCGCAAACGCCCCCTTCTTATGACTCTTATCTCATTTCCCAGATACTTATTGCTCTCTCGGATTGTGTCCAGAGTTCTACTTTAAGTTTAATGAAAGCAGCCAATCCAGCTCCTTATATATCAGAACAGTTATTTGCAGAAAGTAAAGATGAAAAATTGAAAGTCTTATACGAGTGCATATGTGACCTAATCACCAACACATGGGCATTGCAACTAGAAATAACTGACATCTTCATACATTCAACTTTGGACAATGAATTATTTTCTGGAACTTTGAAGCTGCTTGAAAATTTGTGTTATTGCTCTGGCGTTCTATCCTTGAATAAAGTGAAGCAATCTATTCTCAAGTACTTGAGTGTTTGCACGTTGAAACTGGACGGTAGAAGCGGGTATCAGAGTAGAGTGATGACAATTGGTGAGTCTATCGTGGGAACAATTAGCTCAACCTTGGGACAAGCAGTTTCAAACATGTCTAATAATGGCAATAATGATGTTCCAAGCTCAACTTCAGTACAAATGTACCCCAGAACAATCAACACAAGACAAACTTTATGTTTTCATACGCTCATCAGACTCGGTGTTTCTTTGGGATCACATTTACATGATGACTGGGAGATAATTCTGATAGTGTTGCAATGGGTAAGCTATTACATAAATGGAACCTCGGGGATGAGCAAAAAAGATGTGCCTCCGCTGTCTCCTTATCTAATGAATCGTGATCTTCAAATAATTGAGCATTCTTTAAGTGAACTCAGTAAGAGCATCTTTAATCAAGATGAAACCACGTTTTCCTACATTTTGAAATCATTAATCTCACTTTCGGAAAAGGTAATGACACCTGAGCCAGAAAGAGAGTTTGGACAGAGTCCATTAACTACCAGCGGAGAAATACAACCTTGCATTTTTAATAAGCTTTTCTATGTTAATAAGTTGACAGATATTTGTGTCATAAACCCCATTGAATTCATGATTTATCCAGAAAACAATTTTGATATAATCAATGATTATTTCTGTAAGATTGCAGATGACCGGTCAAATTCAGATGAGACAAGATTACTTGCAAGCAGAAGTTTCAATCAAATAGCTAAAGCATCAGCTGAAACTGGTTTTGAAGACAAATCCATTGAAATACATGAATTAACAGAGACAAAAGTCCTGAACAACATGTGTAAATTTATGACCCGCCTATCACAATTGCCTATGTCTAATGAGCTTTTAATTGCCAATTGTGAAGCAGAAATGTATCTACAAACACTAGAAACCTTGAAGAACATTATTGATAGATTTGGCAGTCTTATTCAGCTTACCTGGGGAGTTGTCACAGAAATGTTGGACTTCCCCTTTTTGATTATTAGTAATTGTGACTCAGATATTTTGAAGGAAAAAATCATAAACGACATTATCGTATCCGTCTTGAAATCATCGTTCGAAACTATGAAAGTCGTTTTAGACGAAATACTGCAGTGTATACCCAAAAATCAAATTAAAGTTATTATTGATAGCTTATACCACTTTGTGGAACAAAACTTTGATTTAAACATCTCTTTCAATTCAGTGAGTTACTTTTGGCTGATTAGTGATTATATTAAAGACAAGCTAGAGACGAACAGTAATAATTCGGAGTTTAATTACAGTCTCGCTTCTGAGGCTCAGTTGATTGAATATGTTTCAAATGATTCAACCGATGATTATCAGTATTACCAGTACTTATGGATCTACCTTGTTTTGCAATTAGCAAAAACGTCCCCGGACAAAAGAGTGCAGGTTCGCAATGGTGCAATTTTAACTACCTTCAGTGTAATTCAATCGTTTTTGACAGATGCATCTCAGTATTCTGTACTTTATGATATCGTTATACGCCCAGTCATATTGCAAATTAAACCACCAGAATCCACGATTGCTTTTAGTTCACAGGACCAAAAAGATTGGATGGAAAGTTTCATAAATATTACAAATGGACTGACAAAACTTCTGTTCAGCTTTATGAACTCATCGTTTTCGCTAGAATCCCCACAAATCATTACCATGTGGCAAGGAATAATGGAATATTTTGTTGGTCTTTTGAATTTAGACTTCAATTGGGTCGAGTTAAATAACCAAATTTTCAAAAATTTTTATGAGATTCTACACGGGTTTAAAGAATGTGACAAAGACCTACCAAAAGATGTACTTGAATCTTTGTTTGAGCCCTGGGCTTCAGTTAAAATAAACTATAATTTAGCCAAAGAGGCGGTATATCAAACTTCTTTATGCTCCTTTGTTGACTGCTTTCCTCTTTCAATGCATCTTTTCAAACCAATAATGACTACCTCTAAATTTGAAAAAATGCTGATGATTTTGAATTCTTGTATCAGATATCCCATTCTTGTTGACTCAAGAAATGATAATATGAAGTGTACTGCTTTGCAACAAGCAGTGCTGGATAATTTATCTTTGTTGGAATTTGACAAATCGGATTCCTCTTATATTTCTTACGAATCATTGTTAATTCAACAGTTGAATCTGATTGTTGTTTTACCTTTTCATACTAGAGATTTGATAGTGAAGAAGCTAGGAGACAAAGGTATCAAAATTCCTACTTTTGTTGCTGCTAGTTATCAAGGCCTACAAATTTTGGAAAGACACCTAGCGAAAATATCTGATTTAACTTATTTTAATGATCGCTCCATTTTGAAAGTTATTAAGTCTTTATTGGAGCCATCCAAACTTAAAAGTGACATATACTTTACTGCAAAAAGTTCTGAAGGGGAAGAAGAAAAAGAGTATCTCTGGGTAATTGGTTTCAGAATATTAGTCAATATTACTCTCAAAGTTTTGAATCTAATTATGAATACTCCTGAAATGAATTTCAGAACAGAGGTGAACATCGATTCCTTGACTCAGGTAATACCTTTAGCTTTGTCTGTATTTGACTGCTGCTTCATTTCCTCTGTTCCGTCCACAAAATATGGGGATAACATTGATTTGGAGCAGTACCAAAAAATGAGAGATATATTACTGAAATTTTTCAACATGTATTACGACACGAACAAAGCATGTAAGATAGAAAAATCCCAAATTGAACAATTCATTTCATCCGTGTGGTACGCTTCTTTTTATCACAATCAAGACATCATTATCGAATCAATTCTTCCTCCAGTATCACACCAGCTTTCCGCGTTGACTATGGATAAACTAGCCAAAGAACTGATACGCCCACAAAACTGGGACATCTATGGTACTACTAGGATGCTGAATGTTTCACCCCGTTTGCGACTCTCGATCCAATGTTTTGATGATTTAGTTTTGTTCGTCAATCCTGACGCGAATATACGCATCTGGCGAACCTGTCTCCCTTTCTTTATCTCCAGGTGCACACTTGTCTTCAGAAAATATCTCATGGATATCAAATTACTTGGCGGAAGGCCAGTTTCAAGAATTTTAATCGTTGAACTTAGAGACGCTGTGAATGGATTGCAAACAGTTCTCTCTTGTTTCCAGGATTTGAATACTGCTGATAGTACGCAAGTTATTTCAAAGCTAAAGTCAGTGTACTCGATGCTGATAGAATTACTTCCAAAAGTGTCTGAAAAAGATATTGAAGCAAAATTGTTAGATATTTGCCTCAGCTTGGGAAACCAAAACCTTACCCCTGATCAAACAGCTTTCAAATGACCTACCAAAGCTTGTGAATGAAACATTTAAATTAATTATATAGAAAAGTAATATAGGAATGATATATTATCTGCTATCTGCTGGATTCTCTCGTGAAAAACTCATCGATGCCTTTAAAGACTAGCCCTAGTCCTTCATCGTCAAAAAAGGAAGCAGCAATATCATCATATTGGGAAGACGGTATCATACTATTGGATAAAAGTACATTATTATCCCATTGATCTCCGGTAAGAGTATTTTGCGGTTTGCTGGGACTTTCGCGTTGATTAGAGTTCCGCAATGTTGAATCATTTTCTTTAGGTAAATCGTTTTCAGTTAGATTGCCACCTAAAATTTGTTGGACAGGAAATAAATCAGCTGAAGTTCCCTTTTGGAGCTGCCCAGCTAGTATTCTCTTCGTGAGGGTTTTCAATTTATCAAAGTATTGGTAAATCTCAAAACCTTTTTCTGAATGGTATTTGATATAAGAATACAAGAAATATATCCCGATAAGAAAGAATTTCGTTTTCATGAAAAATGTGTAATCTGAAAGTATCATTGGAATTTGCATTACCCTCTCGTATATTCCGGTTATGAAAGAAACAATCCGTTCAGGTTGAGAGGCTACACACACTGAATTCAAAAATTTCTGATTTTTCGATGGATTGAAATTGAATAGAGCATTTTCCAACTCCGTGTTTTTAAATATAGGTGGATCTGAAAACTTATCGTCATCGGTCAAGACGGGTTTTGAAGAGTTATTACTTGTTGATCGGCTTGCTGCAGACTCACTCTCTTCGGTTACTATCAAATCAATAAAAAATAACGATTGTAGTCCAATCCAAGTAGAGAAAACTTCTCTGTTATAAAGCCAGAATTTGTAGTGAAAGCTGCTATGAGATATAGCCAATATAGTGTTCATCACAACAAAAAATAAAATTTTGATCTTGGTAGTGCACTCATCTTTTATTCCTTCTATAATTTTTTGGTTCCTTGGCTCATTTAAGACTTCTTGAGAAAACTCCCTACTTAAGTTTGAATTGTGCAATAGACGACAAACTTGATACAATAAAGTTGACAAAAGATTCAACAGCTGCAATTTGAGATAAAAGAGTTTCCACTTTTCTTCATTTTGTTCAACCTGGTGATAATCGTCAAGCGGTTCAAGCGTTGATATTAGTTTAGTTACTTTCGACAAGCCAGCAAGTAACTCTCGTAATGTGCATTTTCTTTCGGTCAAAAAAAGAAGAGATATTTCTCTACTTGTGGTGACAAAAGCACTGAAGTAATCAGAATTCTGATTCGGCAGCATATAATATCCGTTGTGGTACCTATCGTCAATATATGGGGCTGCGGACATACCTACAAAATAGGAGGCATCTAATACTAAAAGGTAGTTCCATAGTGTTTTAAGAGACTCCACAGGAATTTCCTTGGCAAAAATGACGTCGTTTACATCATTAGAGTCAGCGGTGCTGTAGTGGTCCATGAAAACAACCTTATCTAGATTCATGCTAAAACCCATTTCGATGCACATGTTTACTGCCGTTTGGAACATTGGATATGAGTTATGAGATACCACACCGGCGCTAAGTGCATTTCCGTATATCATCAAAGACAACCTTAGATTCAAGATCGTATACACCGCAAATATCGAGCATTTCCTTCTGTAGTTGGAAGTGTTTAGTAGCTTCACCGATAAATCATTAAACTCATCGTCTTTCAGGGATAAAGAAAAGTTGAAAATCGAAGGGTTATTCTTGGTGAATATATTCGTTAGCTCGACCAAAGATGTGATGAGGGCAATGTATGCATATTCAAAATTTTTCACCGGGCGTTTGAATGCAATTCCTTCTCTTTTCATAATAAAGTAGTGATGAAAGATCAACTGTACAACTCCCATCGGGATATAGGAGCCGAAAAGAACCTTGTTTAGATCTGTTTGAAAGTACCCTAGTCTTTCCAAGACGGCGTAATAGTTGTTACAGACTAGCTTTTCAACTAATAAGTTCAACCCCTCAACGCTGTTCGCCGTGTTGCTATCATTGAATTGAATTTCGTGAAGCTGGAAGTTTCCTTTAAAGTTCCTCGATTTCCACGTTTTTTTTTCGTTCTTCAAGATCTCCCTAAATGACATCAAGAAATTGTACGACAAGAATGGTTCCGGCTTGGAATATACCGAGCATATTTGCATACCTCTGAGAGTTCTCGAGGGCTTCCTATTGACCGAATAAGATGTTTGTAGGTTGAAACTGATGTCCATTATTGAATTTTTCCCGCTGATCGGGGAATCGTGGAGAAGTTGCTGAGCAGGTTCGGGGAGCCCAAATACATGAAATTTTGTCTCATTCACGTCAAAGTTTGCGAAATCCTTTTCCACGATCTTGATGTCGTTCTTCTCGTTTCTTTTCACTTCATAGTCGTAATTACACGTGCGAATAGCAGACGATTTGATGCAGTTGGAACATGGTTTCTGACGATCGCACTTGATTTTCTTTTCTTTGCACGAGGAACATACCAATGATGCCCTTTTCCTTTGTTTCTTTAACTTAGAAACATGAGCACTCGACATTAGGCCTTGCCTCTGTCTGATATGTGCAGACGGTAAGAATTGTGGTTGGAGCCGCAAAAGAAAGAGAGATGCTTAATCTATCACAATCTTTATGCTGTCGGTTTGCTTTTTCGTTAAAACCGAGAACGCAGAGGTGAGCTTCTCGCTTTTTCGGCGATACGGAGATAACGCTTAAAAGTCCGCTATTTCCGTAAATTTGAAGCAACTTCGTCGATTATATAGGTTTGTAGTTTGTGGAGGATAATAGTAACGGGCTTTGTAGATAGAACATATATACGCATGTACACACACTCAACTAAACACACAGCATATATGCTTGTTATCTCAGTGTTGTCACAGATAATTTGGCATATCCTCCGCAGTGGATGGTTTTGAACTAAAATTCCGAGACATGTCAACATATTCTGTGTCCGGTTCGTAGTCATAATTGCCCGGATTGTACACGGATGCGATGTTAGATGGGTCATTTTTATCATCGACATACCTGTCCGATGGGTATCTTGTTGTAGCGTCCTTTCTCTGCAGCTCAAATTCCCTCCAGGTCATTTGCTTGATTTGCGAGCCGTCGAACTCACCTTCACGATCGCCGTGAGATCCTTTATCTCCTCCCGTAGTTTTTCTCGTATCACCCCAACTAAAATCGTCAAATTTCCAATATGCATAAGTAGGCAGCACAAAATTCCATATAGGCAAAGAGAACAAGTATATGATCATCCAGCCGACGTACATCAAGTTGGAAACCGTAACAATGATCAAAAGGGCCGGAAGACCGAAGATAATTGCCATAAGCACTAAGGACATCACTGGCGTTGGCTTGGAAACAATCGCAATGATGATAATGTACAAGGTGAAAGTAATGGATGCTGGTAAAACAAGAGTACCGATCAATTGAATAATAATGATGAATTGCATGGAGAGACAGAAAGCACCACACAAATCTTTAACAAGGGCCAATTCCATTAGGTTATGAACGGTCGAATTGATCCAACGACGACGCTGCGACAGTAAGACCTGGAATTTGTCGGGAACAACAGTCTTACATGCGGCCTTAGGAACAAAAACCTGCTTTCTTCTTGGGAAAGCTCTAAGCATCAATGAGGTGAGATATCTATCTTCACCTAAAAGTAATAAGTTTTTCTTGTGTAAACTGTCCAAAACATTATCGGAGTATTTTTCAACGATATCTGAGTTTGCTAAAATTGGCACCCAGACATTGGTACTCTTTGGTGACTTGATACGGTACATGCAGAAACAACCCGGTAAGCACGTCACACTCCCAAAAACTGACTCAAATGCTTTTGATTGATGATGAGAAATGTAGTACTCAAAAACTTGAATTGCCGTGACCCATGATTGTGCCTTATTCGAAATCTTGGTTTCCCCACATAGACCCATTATCTCAGGGTCTTTAACAAATTCCGCGGCCATATGAGTTAAAGAATCAGGATACACAAGAGTATCTGCATCAACCATCAAAACGGTTTCGTACATAGTTGCCATCAAACCTGTAATTTGCCATATAGCTTTCAGCATTTCGTATTGTAAAGGAGTCATACGTTCATTAAAAGTAACACTTTGAAGGAAAGACATCAAGATAATTTGAGAATCACGCTTACCTCTATTACCAGGTTTGGCAGAAGTCATTTCTTCAGGGGTGCCACACTTGACGACCAATAAAACAGGGATTTTCTGTTGTTTTTCAATAGGAACAGTGGAATCATTGTATTTATAAAATCCGGCGTAAACCTTAGCCATATTATGTCTTTTGGAACCATGGGCAACTGAAACATAAGAAAATGGCTGGACTTGATCTTTTGGAACAACTAGATCTGTCATCATATCCAAGCAAATTTCAGGTGTCGATTTATCATTACCTGCACCTGTAATTAAACCATCACAAATAACGACAATCAATTTATGGGAGTTAGGATAGTCTGTTGTGGCAATGGAATCAATTGTTGTTCTGATTCCGTCTTCATCTTCAGAATAACAGGTAACTAAACACATGGTATGGATCAATGGATATCCAAATGGCTCCCAATTGACAGGGGGCTGTGGAATTACATCTGTGGAGATGATATCAGGATCTAAAGTTTCAATTTCTTCATCTTCAAACGGATCATTTTTCTTAAAAGGGTTCAACGTTAGGTTACTAGTGCTTAGCATTGAAGAACGAGACATACTTCTACCTTTTTTCTTCCCAGCATTTGCCATCATATAAGCCTCGGTTGTCATTGTAATATACTGTGGTTTGTAATCATCCCTTTTCTCCCTTTCAATTACAATATCTTTGTCACCATCTCCAATGAAATCATTTATATCCCCACCCCAAGAAAGGCGGAAGGTTTTGTTGAACTTGCTGTGATAGTCTGCTCTTCTTTTCTTTGGAACATCTGCTAAAGGTGCTGAACTGTAAGGGTCATCGACCCAGTTGTCGATTTGGTTATTTCTCTCATTCATCTCCTTGATAGAACTATATGAAACACCTTGATGTGGCGCAACAAACCACTTGAAATAGCATGCCACCACAAATTGAACTATGACGATTGATAAGACGAAAACTAGGGAAACATACAAAACGATTGTTGAAGCGATACATCCCACCGTGGAGACATCTACGACTCCTATTTTGGCGATTTCTATCAGACAATCGGCGGCTTGTCTCTGATGAGGTTCGGTCAAAAGTAATGAGATGTCGTAACCTTTCATGGTTTTATCGTTTTTGATATCGTCAAATAATTGAGGGTATGTCAATTCATCTGCAAATAGCCAGTTCAGCAAGTCCATATCAATGACATTACCGTTGTAAACAATCAAATCTCTAGTACTATTTGCGATGGCTTCCCAGGTGTAGTACAAATCTCCTTCTACCTTCAAGCCATAAAATGTTTTTCTTGCGTAGGAAGACGTATGACATGCGTAACCGTTATAGTGATCAAAGGTGAAATTTGGTGTGGATGAACCATCCAATTCCATGATCTTACAAGGCATGTACCATGCCATTTCTTCACCTTGGAAGGGAATCGTGCTATCCTGCTTTGGTTTGATCAAGCCTTTACAGTTCCCATTGACGTTTTGGAATAAGAGACTCCCATCTTTACCGCCAGCATTGATTGGAGGATATAAGACGTTTGTGTCTGCATCGATGCCTTCTGCAGCAGGATGAGAAGATGATGATAGATCATAAGCTCTACCATTGATTACCATATAACTTGAAGATAAATCTTGGGGCTTCAATCTTGCGGTCAAGTTAGTGCATGTCGCTCTGGTGAACCCGAAAGTTAAGAACCCAATGATGCAACCAATAACCAAAATGATACTGATCAATCCCATCTTTTCTCTCCAAGCGTACTGTCTATCTTTTGTTTTCAAACCAAACAAACTCATCAAAGGCCCCGGGGCCCAGAATGTGAGCACGTAGCAGTAGAGTTTCCAGTATGGAAATCCATGCTTATCTTCTTCCAACTCCATTCTTTTCGGAGGGATGGCGGTGTAGTAGTTTTCATTCGAGAGTGGGGTTTTTTCATCATTGTCGTGGTCAAGGCCCGTCACGTTGTACTCATTAGGTAGTGGTTGCCCATGTGGGTCATGATCATCATACTCGTCGTTTAAATGAAATATTTCTCTAGGCTGGTTTGGAGTGGGGTTTGCGGGTGTTTCGTATTCAGTCACTCTTTCGATTGTGGTATCTTTTCCCGCTTTGCTGTCATTTCCCTCATCTTCCTCTCCCAGCACAAATGGGTTTGGGTTTTCTGGGATATCATCGTGGTGATACGCGTACGCCTCAGGTGAGTTTCTGTGATGCATATGGTTTGAGGATGAGAACTGTGACATGTTTTGCATGGGGATGTCCTCATTGCCGGCCCCGAAGCGGTCATTGTTGTAGTTATCCGAGCCGAAATTATTGCTGTTGTTATTGTAGTAGATGTTGCTGCTGTTGGTGTTGTCTTGGTATGCGGAAAGTCTTGCCGAATTTGAGTTGGAAATGGTGTTCTTGCTGTACCTGGAATTTCGAAACGAGGTCTGGTACGAGTTAGGTCTGGCACGGTCCCTGCGAACCAAGGATCTCTTTCGTGTGAAGTTCCCCGACTCTGTGTCCACCGAGTCAAAAGTGGACCCGGAGGACTCTCCAGACTGCTCCAGCATATCTTTGTACGGATGCGCCACTGCAAAAGTTGGGAGATAGCCAGAGGCTGCATGTTAGTACTTGTTCTTTAAGGCCACAATCGCCAAAAGGATCATGGATCACTCTTCTTCTTCTGTTTCGTCTTCATTCTCCTCTCTGTTCTGCCCCTTTCCAGTAAAACACCCTTGAAAAAATCCTATCCTGCTCCTGACTTGTTTACTTACTGTCTTTGTCGTTCTCCTGGCGCTCTTGTCCCCCTCTCTTGCTCTTTGCAGGCCCTCCTGGAGCCAGCGATGGAGGCTCTGATGCCGTGATGTGTCTCTTTCCTTAGAGGGTGGAAACCAAAACAGAGACACCGCACAGAGAAAAAGAAGGTCTCCCCCAGAAGAGAAAATTTCCCCTTTCGGCTCGAATTGCGTCCGGTTTGGTTTCCAAATTTGCCGCGTTGCCAGACAAGCCAGTCTCGTGTCAGGGAGTTAGGAAAGGAGGAAGGAAGAAGGAGGAGGAAGAAAGAGGAGCTTGATAGAACAGACAGTAGAAGCAGCCTAGACAACAGACAAACAGAATCAAGAAGATGTCTGACAGAAGAAGCCCAAGGAAAAGATTGCACCGCCATGACGCAGCCTCGGACAGCAACAGTTCGGACGAGGAGGTGGAGTACCAGTCGACAGGACCAGTGTCGCAAGACGACGCACACCGTAGCGGGCGGCGCAACCCGCTAGACTCGTCTCCGCCAGCATCAGATATTCCGGACCTGGCGTCGTCACCGAACGCCAAACTGTTTGACAACGACGACGATGAGAACGAGGAGTCGGTTCACAACGAGGTTGAAGACGACCTGCGGGACTTGGACGACGAAATGGAGGAGGCCACGGGCCGAGACCTTATTGGCGACGATATGATGGACGACTACAGAGAGCGTCCGGGTGAGGACGCTTACGAGGGGTTGGACATCGACGACGACGTGGTGGATGATATGGACATTGGTCAGCGGAGACAGGTGGACAGGCTCCTCAACCTCCGGGACGACTACTCCAGAAGGCAGAACTTGGACTTAGACGAGGACGACCAGGAGATGCGTGGCTCGCAGTCAGAGGACGAGTTTGGATTGCCCACACAGAGAACGAGAAGACGGTTCGAGGAGGACTTCAACAACGAGGACCTTGCTGCGAACGAGATCGCCTATGCACAGTTGATCGACGTCAAGGCGCCTTCGGTTCTTGAGTGGATCTGCCAGCCCCAGGTGACCAGAACCATTGCTCGGGAGTTCAAGTCGTTTCTCTTGGAGTTTGTCGATGACAAAGGTCGGTCTGTGTACGGGCCGAAGATCAGAGAGATGGGAGAGTCGAACAGCGAGTCGTTGGAGGTCTCGTACTCCCATTTGTTGAACTCCAAAGCCATTTTGGCGGATTTCCTCAGACAGTGCCCGGAAGAGATGCTGAAGATCTTTGACGTTGTTGCCATGGAGGCCACGGAGATCCATTACTCGGATTACACTCAGATTCATTCCGAGATCCACGTCAGAATAACAGACTATTACGAGATGCTGAACTTGCGAGACTTGAGACAGAACCACTTGAACAACCTTGTCAAGATTAGAGGTGTTGTCACAAGAAGAACAGGAATCTTCCCCCAACTCAAGTACATCAAGTTTGACTGTCCTCAGTGTAAGACAGTGCTTGGTCCCTACTTCCAGGACTCGAATCAGGAAATCAAGATTAGATACTGCTCCAACTGTGAGTACCGAGGGAAAATGCCAATCAATTCGGAGCAGACGGTGTACAGAAACTACCAAAGAATCACTGTACAGGAGTCCCCAGGCTCGATGCCCGCCGGTCGTCTACCCCGTCACAAGGAAGCAATTTTGCTCTGGGACTTGGTCGATGTGGCCAAACCCGGCGAGGAAGTTGAGCTTACGGGGATATACAAAAACTCGTACGACGGTATCTTAAACGCCAAGAACGGTTTTCCTGTTTTCGCCACCGTCATTGAGACAAATTCGATCAAGCGTCGGGAAGGTGGCAGTGACGATACAGACTCTTCTTCGGCCTACCAGATCTCTTTAGAAGATGAAAAGACATTCAGAAGTATGTCGAACCAGCCGGATATCATTGAAAAAATTATCTCCTCCATGGCCCCTTCGATTTATGGTCACAAGTACATCAAGACTGCCGTTGCTTGCGCGTTATTCGGAGGTGTTCCAAAGGACGTCAATGGGAAGCATTCGATCAGAGGAGATATCAATGTTTTATTGTTGGGTGACCCTGGTACTGCAAAGTCCCAGATCTTGAAGTATGTCGAGAAAACCGCATACCGTGCTGTTTTTTCAACGGGTCAGGGTGCATCTGCTGTTGGTTTGACTGCCTCTGTTCGTAAAGACCCGGTCACCAAAGAATGGACCTTGGAGGGCGGGGCCTTAGTCTTGGCCGACAAGGGTGTCTGCATGATTGACGAGTTTGACAAGATGAATGACCAGGATCGTACCTCCATCCACGAAGCCATGGAGCAGCAGTCTATCTCTATCTCCAAGGCAGGTATCGTGACGACTCTACAGGCAAGATGCTCGGTCATTGCGGCTGCAAACCCTATCGGAGGTAGGTACAACAGTACCGTCGATCTACAAAGAAACGTCAACTTGACTGAACCTATTCTTTCGAGATTTGACGTCATCTGTGTCGTGAGAGATTTATGTAACCCCGAGAACGACGAGAGGTTGGCCACGTTCGTGGTCGACTCGCACATGAGATCGTATCCTGACGATGGGGACGAGGATGATTTAGATGAGGGTTCCGATGCAGAAAATATTAAGGAAGACGGCGAGTCTGACGACGAGATGAACGAAGAGATGATGCGTGAAAGACGAAAGAAAAGACAGGAGAAGATCAAACGAGCAAAGGAGAGTGAGATTTCACCAATTCCACAGGACGTGCTCGTGAAATATCTCTATTACGCCCGGAGCCGCATCCAGCCCAAACTCAATCAGATGGACATGGACAAGGTCTCCCGGGTTTACTCCGACCTCAGAAAGGAGTCCAACACCACAGGCTCTTTCCCGATCACCGTGAGACATTTAGAGTCGATCTTGAGAATTGCGGAGTCCTTTGCAAAGATGAGACTCAGTCCGTACGTCTCCAGCAGCGACTTGGACCGTGCCATCAAAGTCGTTGTGGACAGCTTTATCGGTGCCCAGAAGATCAGCATCAGAAGACAGTTGCAGAGAAGCTTCATGAAGTACACCTTGCCGCACCGGTCGCAGCGGGGCAGCGGCCGAAACGCAGGCCCGACGCCTGCCCCCGCCACCGCTGCAGCATGATCCATGTCTGTATCCGTCGTCGACATATATACCCCCGTCCCCTCTTTTGTATCATTCCTTCCTTGTGTGTATACTCCCGCTTTTATTTAATTCCGATCCTCTGGTCTTCTCCGAAGCGGACCCTCGGGAGAAACGCCGAACAGGCGCATCTCTGTCTTCGTCTCCTGCGGCGAGCTGCAATTACGCTGGCGGCGGAGGCGCCAGGAGAGGAAGATGATCTGGGGGCAGTAGGTCTGCCATGAAGAGAAGAGAGGGGAGCAGAAAGCAAGAACAAGCCTGGTGCTGCCGCTTCGACACACGTCACAGATGGTATCTCTTACAGAAGTCCCTACGCCGGTCACTCCCGAGGCAATTTTCTACTTCATCCCCAATCTCATTGGATATGGACGGGTGATAACCTTGATTCTGTCGTTTTTCACGATGGCCCACCACCCTCTCATCACAATGGGCTTTCTTTACAGTGCGTCGTGCTTGCTTGACGCCTTCGACGGGTACTACGCCAGGAAGTTCAACCAGTCGACGCAATTCGGCGCCGTGTTGGACATGGTGACGGACAGATGCTCCACCTGTTCGTTGATTGTCTTTTTGGGCGTCTTGTACCCGGACTACTTCATTGCGTGGCAGGCGTTGATCTCCTTGGACCTTGCCTCCCACTACGTCCACATGTACGCCCAGATCGTGAGCGGCTCGACCAGCCACAAGAAGATGAGAGAGGGCGCCAATTGGTTGTTGAAGCTCTACTACGAGAACCGGGTCTTTTTGTTCCTCGTGTGTGCCCTCAACGAGACATTCTACATTGCGCTCTACCTGCACCACTTTGACTTCCTGTACGTTCCTGGAACAAGCGTCAGTTTGGCGTACTGGCTCACGCTGCTCTGTTCGCCCGTCTGGTTCTTCAAGCAGATCTGCAACGTCATCCAGCTGGTGAACGCGTGCCAGATGCTCGCACAGCTCGATGCGCAGAACATGAATGCTGCAAGAAAGGCCAACTGAAAGCCCTAAGGCCTTGCTGCTTCCGCCTTCCCTTTCATTTTCCCTACCATTCCTAGTCTTCAGTCCTGAAAAACACGTACACGCCGCAAACGCTGTGTACCATCATCCTTCTCGTATGGTCCTGTATGGAAGAAAACATCTATATAGATATCAGTATCTACGTACCTGTCTATGTATGTATATCAGAGTATAACACATGAATAAATCCTTCATTTCAATCCATTTGGTGCAACAAGAACCAGAAGGACTGGGCAACTTGGAAAAAAAAATAGCTTTTCAAAAAGAAACGGGGTCAACTGGGAATTGAACCCAGGGCCTCCTGCTCCCAAAGCAGGAATCATACCACTAGACCATTAACCCTGTAACTGGAAAACAATTCTTCTCGCTTGTATACACTGCCTTTTTGTCACGTGAACTCTTACGTAACCACCTTGTTTTCTGTTTTCTTTATAGATCTTTCAATCCATTGCGTCCTTTACAATCTTTTTGCTTGAAACATATATCTCTTTGCGCACAACAAGGGACCCTGTCATATCCTTTCCGGGCCGACCGGCTCGCCACCATTTCCGGACTCGGCGATAGCGCTTGCTCCTTTTCTCTCCGCAGAGCTGCTCGCTTGCCACTGCCACCGCCATGCAGAGGGAGGGGTTCGCATAGTAACTGAGACGGGGTGTCTGCCTGGACGGGAGGATGGACGGGAGGATGAACGGAAAGGGGGCCGCTGGTGGCCGGTGAAGTTTTGGATTCGGTACGTCAGCCTCCAGCGCAGACTTGTATGTGAGCAATTGGGGTTTCTGTAGAAGTACTCCAGCACCGCACCGCATCGCACCGCATAGCACAGTCCACCCTGGCGCCCCCTCCTGCCCTTCCCGTCCAGTGCCAGCACCGTTGTTTCCGACAGCATTAATAATCCGGGATTCCTTTCAACCCCCGTGTCTACGTGCCGACACACATCGTCGATACCAAGGTCAATCCCACCGTGCAGACACATAGTGCAGCTGGGTTCTTGCATCCTGGACGCAGAAAAACCACTCTGGCCCTTCCCTCCCCAACAGGCGGCCTGCATCTGAGGAAGCTGAAGCTCGGAGCTCGAGAAGCACTGGCATAGATCGAAACAACACAGCCACAGCAAAACATGGCCGACGAAGGCAACAGCAGCTGCAACGCCAGCGGCGAGGAACACCATACACCCCACGATGAGACCTGCGAAATACCGAAAACACACCAGATCTCTAACGACATTGCAGTCCACGCGGTGCCTGTGAGTGAACCGCTTTCGGCACACACACAGGACCTCCTGTCGTTCAGGTTGAGAATGAGTCCGAACGAAATCACGTCGGCGTCGGGTGCGTTGGCAGGGTTCTTGTCTGGCCTGGTGGTGTGCCCCTTGGACGTTGCGAAAACTAGATTCCAAGCGCAGGGAGCATATCTGCGAAGCAACTCCAGCAACAGCAACATCACCCCGAAGTACAAAGGTGCGTTCCAGTCGATGCGCTTGATATGGCACGAGGAAGGTGTCCGAGGCTTGTACAGAGGTGTCGTGCCGATCACATTGGGCTACTTCCCAACATGGATGATCTACTTCTCCTGCTACGAACACTTCAAAAAGTTCTACACGAACCTTACCCACGACGAGAACATCAGCTACTTTGCCAGTGCAATTTCGTCCGGTGCAATCTCCTCCACCGCAACGAACCCGATCTGGGTGGTGAAAACTAGATTGATGCTGCAGATGGACAATGGAAAGACAATATACGATACCTTTTTGGAAAACGACATCAAAAACAACAAAATAGACCCCAACACAGCTAAAACCGCCACCATACCGAAAAAGGGGGACTGGTACACAGGCACTTTTGACGCATTCAGGAAAATGTACAAACATGAAGGTATTGGAGTTTTCTATAAAGGTCTACTTCCTTCATATTTCGGATTGTGCCATGTGGCGATCCAATTCCCCTTGTACGAGAATTTCAAGAAGATGTTTAAGATTGACAGCGACAAAAGCGAAAACGTCTTGGAATCCCCTTCGCTATCCAAGAAGGCTGCAAATTTCGTCAAGTTCATTCTTGCCTCCTCGCTTTCCAAAATGATTGCGAGCGGGATAACATATCCACACGAGCTAGTCAGAACCAGACTACAATTGTTCTCGAACAGCAACCAGATCCTGAATGAGTCCCAAGTGAGCGGTTTGATTAGGGTGATCAAGACAATCATCAAAAATGAGGGTTTTAGCGGCTTCTACAGTGGGTTCGTTATAAATTTGGCCAGAACCGTTCCAGCAAGTGCTGTTACCATGGTTTCGTTTGAATATTTTAGGGAATATTTTCAACGTTTCGGATACTAATTTCGGCAACTTCCACTCATTCATTCACTTCCACATATCCACCTCAAACTATGTTCATATCCAGTCATACCTATCTTTATATATTTGTTATTTATTATGTATTATGATTTGTTTCCTTCTTCCTTCCTCTTGTTCAATTTTTACATTGTTCTTGTTTTCTCACTTCCTCCTGTTCACTCTCTTTTCAAATACTATTTTAGACACACATTCTCAACATTACAACCTCTCATTTCACCGCTGACATTGTATTAAACACATGTTCCAATCATGCTCCTCGAGCGCGTAGAAAAAAGACGAACTTTGCCGCGTGTCAAACGACACCCAGACCCCGGTGTTCACAATAACAAACCTTCTGCTACTCATGGGGAGAGAAGCTTGTAGGAGAACAGCCCGTGCCCGCTTCTCCATCCCTCTACATTATCCGTGTAATGCACCAGCAATGCCGCAGATGAAACATATACTACTGGTATGCTGGATACTTTTAGGCTTCAATATCGGTATTTCACAGGCCGTGGCTAAGCCGTCCACTGGTGAAGATGATTTGCATTCACGAGTGCCTCCCCCATTGACCGCAACAGATTTTGACAAGGTTTTGGAAGAAGGGTTCCACGTGGTTGAATTCTTTTCACCTTATTGTCCACACTGTACACAGCTGTTCCCAACTTGGGTTGAGTTCTACGAATACAACCAAAATATGAACGGAAAGAACAGTAAAGACAAAAGTAATTCGTTTCAAATTCACCAGGTTGACTGCGTAGCCAGCGGAGACTTGTGTGAACGTGAGGGAATTCAATTCTACCCTATGATCAGATTTTACGGTGCCGGTTCAAAGCTGTTGGGTTCCATGACCACCAATCCAAAAGACCTTGACACGATGAACGAGTTTGCCAACGAGCAAATTATTGTTTGGTCCGAAAGCGAGGATGATGATGACATGGATGCCTCAGCTCTTATTCCAGGAACGCCTCTTTATAATCAGAATAAAATGATTAAGGCAGGAGAGTTGCTCAAGATCATTGAAGGGGAAAATACAGTGCCTAAATTGATTTCGTTTTGGCCCACCAGTGAAAGTGAACTGAATAACCAGAATTTTCAAAATGATTATAACCAAAACAAGATTTTCTCGTACTATCCCAATTTACATCCATTCCGAAACTTATGGAACCTATCAATGAAAAAGTTGAAAAATTTCATCAACGAAGATAAACTTGAATTCAATTTTTTCAACTGTAAATCTAACCCTGAGATTTGCGAGACTTTAGGTTTCAAATCGTTGACTGAAAGCAGAATCAGTCCTAATTTATCGCCCCAAGTTATTTTATACTTACCAAAGACTACAGGTGGCAACGCGATTTCCTACAAGCTAAAGATTAACGAATTCCACAATTTGAATACAGCAGTCAAGTCATTGACACATTGGACACAAAGAACATTGATCAACTCTGAACTTGAAGATATGAAGTTTCAAGATATACAAGACTTTATAGGATCCTCTACAAAGCTAAGCAGAAAGGGTTCAATTGGTGAAATAACCGATTACTCCAAAGTGGCTTTCGTTCAAGTCAATGATCCCGAATCTGAAGTTCCGGAAGATGATGCTATACTTAGTCGTCTAATTCAACCTATTGCCGATCTTAAGTCCGATGTATACTTGTTCAGAACCACGGACAAGGATGCTGTAATGAAGTTTTTGAGAGATCAGGAAGAACAAATGGCCAACAAATATATTCATTTAGGTGTACAGGATACTGCGATGAATTTCGATGAGAAGATGTTTTTATCCAGAACTCACACTACATTTCCCATGATGATTTGTATCAAATCAGGATCATTGTATTCTCCTGTCTTCACAAGTTTCATGTCGAAACACATCAGAGACTACAATAAGGTCTTGACTTTCATAAAGAGAAACTACATGCCTACAATCAATCATTTGACTATCGACTCCAAGGATCAAATATTTCCTCCAACCCTCAATGAAAGAATAAACTCCAGAACTGAAAAAGTTCTAATCACTCTTACTGACTTTCAGCCGAAGCAATATTTTGATGTAGAATTTTTTATGTCATTTGTCTTCCACAAATTCACTTTCTTAAATAATAGAGACAAATTCAACAGAATAGACGAAAAGAGATCGATGAAGTATGACAAAGTTGGCGAACTGAGAGCAAACAAAGCCGACTCAGATGATATCATTGATGCCTTGAGAGAAAAGGTTGATATCTCTTACACAACAACAGATAACCAGCTTTATCCAGTATACCTCGACACCAAGAAGCTGCCTGAGATTATATCCGCTATGAAATGGTCCAAACTTGATTCTTCTCGTTACACCACTGGAGATGTGATTCTTATCGATAGATTCAATGGCCGGTATTGGGACGAGGATGATTCAGGACACAAATTGACCATAGAAGATCCACAACAGACAGTAGGCCTACTTGAAAAAGTCAGCTACAAGAAACTCAAGGGAAAGAGCTTGAAACATCTATCCCTTTTTGCCAAAGTTCCACTTTATTCCTTTATTGCTATTCTCATCTTCATGACATATCGTGCAGTTAGAGTGTATTTACAGAAGAGGACAGTTTACATAGAAAAGATGAAGGGATTGGGTATATTAGGCGTATGTCCGGAATTGGAGGAATCCAAGTTTGACTAAGGCTCACGCAGAGTTCTTATGCACTAGATTATCCTTAATCCAGGAAATATGAATAACTGGCGCTGTGCTTGCAACATTGGGTATGCAACCACTAACATCTGTAAATCTCAGTATTTAAAAATAAGTCTGTGTTCACGTGACCCGTAACATAATAATTTTGTTTTTCATGGTTTAATTTTTAGTATTTTTTTCATTTCTTGTATTTCCATTCAATGCTAACCTTTTTACCTTGATTCGAAAGAGTCAACCTGAAGCCAAATAAAGGTATTTTGCTACTGGTAGTGACGATAGCTTAGCTCATAACCAAGTCAGTAGATGAGCTTTTACCTTCTCCGTTCCAGGGGGCTGGTATGCTCCAGAGTGCTACAGGCTAGAAGCCTTGCTACTATAGTTCAAGATGAGAATAAAATAATCTACAATAATGACATAAAGGATCTGATAAAGAAGTCGTTCACGAACTTCAAGAACAAAATCAAGCTTAACAACGTCAACAAATTCAGCTACGATGTGCTAAAGCAAAAATACGACACAGAATTTTTGAAAGTAAACATGAACACCCTTTTGAGGAAAGTCTCCGACGTGGAAACGAAAGTTTTAACGCTATCAAATGAGCATATTAAGTTTGAAGAGTTGAAAAGAACACTCCCGTCAATAATGCCATCTTTCATAATACCCCAAACATTTACTCTTTACAACACTGCTGCTTATTTGTTGTCCGAGGATTCAGACTTAAACCAAGTCCCAGTCAAGATTAAAGATGCCGACTCAATATCGAAATCTGAAAAAGTTGACTATATCATGGACTTACTTGTTGAGAAACTGATGTATATGAAATTCAAACCTTACTACTTGCAAAATGTTTTCAATGACAGAAGTAATAATCAAAACTACAATCAGAATCTTACGATAAACATTATGGACGTTGATAATCCCTGCGAATGGTTTCCCCAAGCCAGGAAAATCAAACGTAAATTCATCATGCACGTTGGGCCCACAAACAGTGGTAAAACGTATAACGCATTGAAAAGATTGGAAAACTGCTCAAAGGGCTATTTTGCAGGACCTTTGAGATTACTCGCTAGGGAAGTGTACGAAAAATTTCAGG
Source organism: Pichia membranifaciens NRRL Y-2026 (assembly GCF_001661235.1). Lineage (NCBI taxonomy): Eukaryota > Fungi > Ascomycota > Pichiomycetes > Pichiales > Pichiaceae > Pichia > Pichia membranifaciens. Next base: position 2,458,249 of record NW_017566983.1, on the reverse strand, counting down.
AGAGGGGTGTTAGATGTAATCTTGTTACAGGTGAGGAAGTCGTGGTTGATATTGATGAAAATGGAAATAGGGCAGGCTTAACTTCAGGTACAATTGAAATGCTTTCATTGAGTGACACATATGATGTTATTGTCGTTGACGAAATTCAAATGATTGGGGACGAATTCAGAGGATCTGCATGGACAAACGCCATTTTGGGGGCAAAAGCAAAAGAGATTCATTTATGTGGTGAAAAAAGTGCTATCCCTCTGATTGAAAAGCTAGTTAAAATGACCGGTGATGATTTGGTTATCAATGAATATAACAGATTAGGTAAACTAGTGGTCGATGAAGATCCTGTCAGCATTCATGATCTTAAAAGAGGTGATTGCATCGTCTGTTTCAGCAAGCCTGTCATCTTGGATATGAAAGCACATGTTGAAAAACAAACAGGGTTGAAGTGTGCCGTGATCTATGGCGCGTTACCACCTGAAACTAGAGCACAAGAAGCACAAAGGTTCAATAATGGCGAGTACGATGTTGTCGTTGCTTCAGATGCTATTGGTATGGGGCTGAATCTTAAAATCAACAGAGTCATCTTTACGACTACTCAAAAGTACAATGGTAAGACAAATATAACATTGTCCGATTCCAATATCAAACAAATTGGCGGACGTGCCGGTAGATTTGGTGTTGGAGAGGGTGAAGGTCATATTACCGCTATTTCTAAGGATGAGTTACATGTCATTAAAAGGGCGATTGATGCCCCAGTGACATTTTTGAAAAAAGCAGCACTTTGGCCACCTGATGGAATGTGGGTTAGATACTATTCCATGTTTACAGAGGAAACAGATTTGAACACCATGTATCGTAAGTTTGAAACTGATCTATCGAAGCATTTTAGGAAAACAAAACACATTGAGAGAGACTTTGTTCTTCAATCCCTAGATGACAGAAAAGCCGTGGGAAAGTTTTTCGAAAAAGAACATCTTACCAAAAAGTTTTATATTCAAGATCAACTTAAATGCATTGCTTGCCCAACCACAATTACTGGAGCCCCAACCAGAGCACTGAAACTAGTCACTGATGATTTATTCAAACAGTTCATGCAAACAATCATCAACAGAAGTAGGAAGTCTATTTTTGATTTTGAGTCCATGCCTTTTTATGTCACAACCAGTGATGATATTAAGGACAAACCAGTTTTACAAAATTCAAAGGCCTACACACATGGATCTGAGAACTCAGAAGTAGAGCCCGTCCCATCAAATTTGAAGGGTGAGATTATTGATAGAATAAAAAAAGCTGAAGTCAAAGAATTCCAGACCTTAAGAACTCCTGTAAATAAAATAGTTCCGGTTGAAGAGCGTTTGATGAAATTAGAGCAATTTCATAGAGCAACGGGAACATATATGTGGTTGGCTTATAGATTTCCACAATGCTTCACCGATCTCCAATCTGCCACTAAGTTAAGGGAATTGATTGAATATAGGATCTCTGAGATGTTGAGTAACTTAAGAGCTTCTAACAAGTTGAATAAGAAAAGGTTCAAAACATTCTGATCCTTATTCTTGATCCCCATCCTACCTTGTACATAAATATATTCTTTATATTAAATCCTAATGAGCGAAAATTTTGTGCACATTTACCTAAAACAGTACACACATTACTCTATATATTCCAGCCATCTCTTTCCATATCCCCCGATTTAATAAATGGTTCGTCAAGCTCGTTTATCTTCATATCCGAACACAAGCAACAGGACCTTGAAAGTAGGTGATCGATTTCTAGCTTCAAATCTTCTATAACAGAAGCGTTTTTATTGTTCATCAATATTTTCTTCTGTATTTTATAGATTGAATTTTTAGCTTTGTAATCATTAGATTCCAAAATATTCTTCACCATACAATCCTGGTGGAATGCATGGGAACACGGAAACACGATAAACTTCCTAATAGCCAATATTTTATGACATAATTGACATGACTCAAAGGGTTCAATAATTTGAAAGTTTGTACTTTGGAAATCTTTGATTTTTTGATTTATCTTGTCTGATTCATTCAAAGTGTTATCCATCTCAACTGCAGCCTTGTTCATCTCTAGAGATAGCTTTTTTAGTGACTCAATTAGAGATTCTTTGAAGTTATCAATGACTATGAATTCTGGGAAAAGAGGTAATAAGTCCTTAATCGCCAATGCATCACATTTCTCAGTCAAAAACCGTAGTAAAATATAAACAGGATCCTCATTTTCTTCTTCAGCAGTTGGCACACGATCATCGTAAAACATGTTTTGGTGCTGTTTAATGTACTCTTTATTTACCACTACCTTGGATATAAGTTTCTCGCTTATCTTCAGCCATAGCTCTTTCCTCTGATATTCATCTTTTTCATTAGGTTTATCAGCAACCAAAATTGCAGCATCTATCAAATCGTTATCGAGTGCAAGATCAACAGCTTCCTCATCTTTGCCCAAAATAGAGTAAATAAATATTGCTGACTGAATTTTGTGAAATTTGAAACTAAGCCTTAAAATATAGTCGTAATCGAAAAAGGTTTCACCTTTCTCAAATTTCCTGAACTTTTTTTTCCTAAACGATTGGTAGCTCTCTAGCTGTTTGAGTATTAAGTTTTCATTGTGTGTGTTAGGATAAGTTATTAAAATTGAGAAAAACGTATTATGCACAATTCTGTTAGAAACATTTTTTTCATAAATCAAAAACTTCAAAAATCGTAATGACTGATTGTGCTCAGGGCTGATTTGTTGAGGGAATGCCACGGTCTTGTTGTACGTCAGTAGTGAAGGTATTAGCTTTAGTTCGCTCAAATCGTCGATTAAACGCACCCAGGTATCAATAGTTTTGACTGGGTGATTCACCAATAAAACTGTTGCACATTTATATACAAGTTCAGGGTCTTGCTGAGATGCCAAAACATTTAGCGATTCGTTCCACATTTGCAGGGTTATGTAATACTTTAAAACAAACTGAAAATCATTGATCAGTTTGGCAAAATGCAAGAGATCTTCCTTTCTATTGTGTACAATTATAATCTGATAGATTGTCTCTTTGTCAAAAGAACTGAGGTTTTCGGAAAAAAAGGTATACAACTCTTTTCTCAAACTGTCTGACTTAAAAGAGACCTCACCATTATTATTACTTCCATTGAGGGTCCCATTAGTTTTAACTTCATCAACTATTGTGTTTTTTTTATGGCTATGTAAAATTTTAGTTTCAAGTGTATTTAGCTGTTCAATAAAGATTTCCACAATCCAACTAGTAAGAATTTTTTTTTGACTTTTCATGCTATTTGGCAAACATCTAAGCTTAACGGTCAAATAATACCTTAATATTGCTTTATCAGGTAAATCAAAGAGTTTCAAAGCAACTTTATCAAATGATTCATCGGTTTGGGCTAAGAGTTTTACCGCTTCTTTATAATTATGCTCTTCAAGAAAATAATAACCTTTCTTTTTCAATATGTAGTTTTTTCTTCTACGAGTTTCAGCAGATTTATCATCAGGTAAAAGAGATAATGCATCGTCAAACATATGTTTTTGTATCATTGTGGTGAATATTCCAGAGGTTTTGAAATTCACGATTAACTCGTACAAATGGCGGTCAGAATAAAGCCAAAAAGTTCTTGCTAGTCGATCAAAAGAAATGCCTTGCATTTTCTGGTCAAGGTAGGACAAAGATATTGACTTCAAATGTTTCAGATTAAGCTGGTTATATATCTCCAAATGGTTATTAGCTGAAAGTACCAGAATAAAGTATCCGGTCAAGATAAATGTGTTTATTCTCAGATGTTCTAAAACGATAGATGAGGGGTTGAACGACTTTTGATTTTTTATGTCTGCTTCCGCTATGTGTATTTTTGAGCCGTTGGAACTCGATTCACTATATGCAAGATACTTCATATCATTTGAGATATTTGATATACCACCGTGCTTAATTATCAGAGGCTCTATCTTCGCCAAGCTTTGAAAAACAGAAACATTACTTGTGGGCTCCAAGGGTACTTTCACCTTCAGATTCAAAATGCTGTTTTCAGTGGTAAATAAATTTATGGAGTACGAGGCAATTCCACTTTCATGAGAAGTTGCAGTATTCAATATATGAGTTATGCAATATTTGTTTTTCAGTATGGTTTTTAAGAATACCTCTTTGTTTGAGCTTATAGCGTATTCCAACAACAAGCTATTAGAGGTCGATAAAAGAATGTGTCCTGTAGTATCTTTGCCAACACACTCTTCAAAGAAACTGATCGAGGTGATGTTCAAATTTTTTAGCTTATTCAAAACATGATAAGTAGCCGAAGAGTTATTAATGTAGTAGTATTCATTCTTCGTGCTTTGCAGTATTAAGTGATGTCCGTGACTATCAATCCACGCATCCCTCAGCTGATTTTCTTTACCTAATGGCAATTGAATATCAATCACCACTTCAGGATCGTCCAAGTTAATTATGTGAACAACCCCCGTTTTCAATACTAGATTAACGTGGTTGTTTCTCACTAGCAATTTGCAGATTTCAGATTCTAGCTGGAACTGAAGCTGTACCTCTTCAAAGTCAAAAGCCGACTCATTCTTAGCGTTCACCTCCACGGTATCCAATTGTAGTGGCATTGTGAACCAATAATGCTGGCAAGCCGAAGTCACTTATGATCCCTCTTCTGTAGTGCTTACAATCAGCTACGTTTACTGTGCATAATTGAAACGCTGCTTTTGGCTTTCTCTCGCCCGCAGACATGAATCTGAGAATTTCTTTCTTCAATGTTGCACCATGCTCATTTCATCACTATTTTCTACTGTGGGCCTACATTGTACTCCGAGTTTTTTAGCACTCAAAACAGGACATTATAGAAATGGGTATCAGTGTGCCGATTAAGCTTCTCAACGAAGCGCAAGGACATATAATATCTCTGGAACTCAACAATGGAATTTCCTACAGAGGTAAACTTATTGAGGCAGAGGATAATATGAATGTGCAATTGAAAGATGTTGTTGTTATCGGGAAAGATGGCTCTACGCAAAAGGCATCCCAGGTGTACATCAGAGGATCCCAGATCCAGTTTTTTTCCCTCCCAGAAATACTTGTACATGCTCCTATGTTTGAAACTTCCAAAGGCCAGGTTTCGAAGAAAAATTAGCACCGCTAAACAAAAGCCAAGATCCATCGTTAATAACCTTTGTATAATAGATAAGTGGTTCCTATAATTTTATGTACTATTGGAAAACTAGCAGTATGCTATAAGTTTGAAATAAAAATTTTAAAATACTCATGATTGATGAACTACAAAAAATATAAACACTATATATGAAAATGAAAAAAAAAAACTATTAAATGAGATATGCAAGGGACATGCAGGACAGCTAATCGAAGCCTTCCAGGACATTAAGTACATGCTCTAACCTTGCACAACTTTGTTCGTATCTGGCGGGATTGAGCATCATATTTGCGGTTAACCTACTGATAGAGTCGACTATTCTTTCAATCAAAAATTTCTCCTCTGCTGGAATATTTAACGTTGCAAACTCTTGCCCTATTATTATTCCATCTGTGGCATTGAGTAATTTAGCTAAGGTCTCGTAAGAAAACGGCCTTATTTTGTTCTTTCCTGACGTTGATTTTCGTTTCGATCTATTGGCGTTTGTGCTTTTCTGGTGGCGACTATGGTGGCTATGAGAAGATAACCTTTTTTGTTGCGTTTTGGGGTTTTCCAATTTTTCTTTAAACTCTTCACTCTGCTGCACGGGGTTATCTTTCTCTGAGCTTTTCGAAGGAGAAGGTGCACTTTCACCTTTTATGGTTGGGATTGATGGATCCATATCCATTGTGGTGGTTCCTATATTTAGGTTCTCTGTTGGCTCTTCCATGAAATCCTCAAATAGATTTTTCTTCTCGCTTGACTGGGAATGAATTGAACCCGAGTTAGCAGTATGAAAGGAATTGCTCGTGTAAGCCGAGTTTATTGTTGAGCTCATTGAGTATGTTGTCGCAGTGTTGGCAACCTTTCTTTTTTCCACTGGAGTTATTTCTTCGTCCTTGAATTCTAATTTGAGATTTTCAACTTCTTTCATTATATCATCTAGTCTCCCATGTAGCTTTAGACTGGCGTCACTGGTCCCAGATGTATTTCTACTATGCTTTCCCCTTAAGGGAGATGATGATGTTGAAGTAGGTATATTAGCGTTTAGTTTAGGCAAGGGAGATTTAGGAGGAGGTGAGGAGAGGGTACGTTTGTTTGGACTAATATCATTTTTAGTTTTAATGACCTTTATCATACTATCCCCATCCAAATTTGACAAAGTTGGTCTTCTGAGAGATCTGGCGGGTATCTCAAGACTGTCACTTGTACTGTTCTTTGTTTCGAGAGGTAGAGCCGGGTCAATTGGAGAGAGATTTTTATCATTGATGTAGTTGTCTGATACCAAGGAGTTTTCGGATGAGGATATGCCATGGATCTGAGACAATTGTAAGCTTTCTTTGTTGCCCACAAATTTTATTGTATCAATGTCAACATGCTGAACCACCCCTGAGTAATCTGACATCATAGAATTTCGAATACCAGGTTGTGCTTCTGCTCTGAAACTTGTGACGTTGGCGCTGTTGTTGAAACTTCCAAAAGAATGCTTTTTTTTCATTGCTCCTGTAGTGTGTCTCTCCAGGTTTGCACTTGTATGCGTGTTTGAGTTTGAGTTTGAGTTAGAGTTAGAGTTGGGTGCCGAATTTGGGTTTGAAGTTGAATTGACAGAGTAGTTTGCCGATTGAGGCTGCGAGTGGGGGTTGGAATAATCCGAATGGCTGGCAGAGTTGGAATGTAATGAATTCTTTGAGGAAGGGTTCGAATGCAACATCTCACTTGGTGGGACAATGGAAAAGCTTGAGTTAAACTTCGGAATACTAGCTATATGATCAATTTTGGTTTCAAGATCAGGAATTTCCAAAACCTCCTTCTTCGAGTCCTTCAATTCCTGACTATTAATGGACTCGTCCATCTTTTTACTATGTCGTTAGCTGGTAACTACTCTTATATGTTGTGCATAATCTCAGCTCAAATAGAATGAGTAACAGAATGAGTTACATGTATTCTTGATCAACAAAGTCGAGTTCTGCGACCTCCACAAGGGTCCTAAGGTTGGAAGTGCCAACGCTGCTGCGACGCAGGAGAACTCCAATCGGTGAAATGGCTGGTTTTTATCTTCTTTCCCGATTGGGAAATTGCTGGGCATGTTACGTAAGCATGATGATGCAGGCTCATATTGGTTGAGCCCCCTTTTCACATTGTGGAGCACCAAGCAAGCAGCAGTAGATGATGATGTACCCCAGACCTTTCTCATCATACAAGTAAATGTTATATTATCGTATTTTAGGATAAATATATACGGTAAAAGGAAATTATGAAATTATGTAAGCTAATCACTCAATTCTGTGATATCGTCTTCGGTAGCTATTAAGCCCATGACATTCAAAAATAGGTTCAAATTGCCCAAATACCTGGTTGCGCTTTCAATGTCACCACTGCTCTTCAGTTCTTTGGCAACCGCCATTATACCAAAGATCTCGTTTCTGATCTCGTCGATAATGATCCTTTGATGGTTCAACATACCTGCCAATGAAAGAGATGCCAAGAATTGCCAAACATACGAATCGTCGCTTTTCGATTCTTTGTTTGTGACCTTTCTATTTTCATCGTGAGAGATATATGGCGGGAAGCACGACGTGAGCCTTCCTTCCAAGCACTGGAACAACTGGTCATAAACATATTGCCACTGGGAAAGTTCTTGTGCATTTAGCGACTTGGAGAACTCTTGTTTCACCAATTCTAATCTGGAGATTAGAACAGTGATCAGTGATAACCCTATCTTGGTTGTAGTCAAAAACAAAATACTTTTATTTGAAACAAGAGTGTTGAGCCAAGTTAGCACATAGCTGAAGTTAGCTTCACTCAAGTACAAAACAAGGCACTTCAAGATTGTCATTTGGAATAAGTCGATCTTTTTGATGATTTCATCTGGAGTCTCGTAGTTTGAATTTTCGTAGTTTTTGTAAGAGCCTTTCATGATAACATCAATGTTTTGTAAGTTTAGGAAAAGTTGGGACAGCAATTCAATTTTCTGGTCTGCAGTCAAGAAATGGAACATTCTACCAAAAAGCTTCATCATCTTATCAAATGATAAGATGGAGATGAATGGGTTCACAACCTCGTTGGTAGATGTCTTGATTACATCGTTGAGATGCAAAGAATTCCATAACTCTGTGGTCTCGTATGGTTGATTTTCTCTCTCCAATGATTCCAGCTTTAACACCTCATTGTAAATCTTTTCAATGATAGAGAGTTGAAAAGTTCTAGACGACTTAGAAAATGTGTACTCCTTTGGTAAAACAACATCTGCAGCACCTCTTGAAGTGGTAGGCTCTTGATCGTTACCATTCTCACTATCTTGAGAATGAATGATCAATTGCCTTCTTGGTTGTTTCCCAGAACCAAATGACACTTTACCCAAGGCACCTTCTTTTGTTAAAATACCAGTGCTTTCACCTCTCTCTTTGGCAACAGAAACAGCCTTCGAAACTTGTTGTTGCATTCTTTGCAATGCAATGTCTGCCCTCTTCGACCGACCTCCTAATCTGTGGCCTGACTGTTCTAAGTATTTTTGAGCCAAAGAGTTCATGTTGTTTTCACCAGTAGATGAATTTAGAACTTTGTAAACCTGGTAGTAAAAATCTTCGTTGTAGGGATCATCAGTCACAATTTGAGATAGTTGAAATCTGGTAACAAAATCTTTATCCTTTGGTGTCATGAAACCAGAACATCTAGTAATTTTGTGGACCTTCTGTTGTCTTACCAAGAAGTTCTCACGTTCTTCAGGGCTCATGTTTTCCAGCTGTTGCTGCAATTGCTGCTGTCTCTGATGATGGTTTTGATGATGCTGGTACCTTTGATTTTGATGGTTCTGATCGTTATTGTATTGAAACTGGCGAGAACGCTGTTGGTTGAACAATTGAGTTTGATTGAACTCTTGGCTCTTTTTTAGATCCTGTTCAACGTTTGGCGGCGCAGATTCATTGTGGTTGGTGTGTTGCCCATGACTTTTTGCACTTGCAACCTCAATGGATGGATAATCATTCAAGCTGACCTTCGCCAGAGGCAATTGCTCTGCAGAGATCACAGGTGCCACAATATGGGTTGGCTGCTGAGGTGCTTGAATTTGCTGGGGTGCAGGCTGAAGATTTTGTTGTAGTTCTTGTTGCTGGTGTTGAGGTGTTGGTGGTTGAGGCTGTTGTAAGTGCATTTGTTGTTGCATTTGCTGCTGTTGCTGCTGTTGCATTTGCATGCGCAACATTTGCTGCTGAATCTCCTGCATCTGTTGATTTTGCTGCACGCCAAATTGAGGCTGCATATTGGAGGGAGGGACTTGCATCATCTGATTAGGAGCAGACATTATCATTTGTACCATTGCCTGTGTGGCAGTTTGAAGGTTAGGGAATCTTCCTGAGGACACAGCAGCCATGATTTGCTGCTGGATTTGAGGCTGACACAATGCCTGAGTGATGTAAGGAGGGATTTGGAACTGGTTTTGCATCATATCGTTGTTGGTTGGCAACAGCGGAGGCTGGGAAGGCAAGGACTGGCTTTTCAACTTTGCCTCGATTTCCTCCAGGGAGAGAACCTGATTCTGACGAGGGACTTCTTGGTTCTTTTTGTCGCTTGTCTTTTCGTCGGCCCAGAGAGATGCCATAGGTTGCAGAACATCGTCGACACTGGTGTGTGCGGCAGTAGCGTACGAGATGCCCTTAGCAGCAGGAGCAGGGGCAGGCTTCAAACTGCTCTTCGACTTCGAGTTGTCGCCCAGGGCAAAATCAAAGTCGTCCTTCATGTTGGAGAGCGCAGCAGCACCGAAGGTCTCGTCGTTGAAAGCGTCATCCTCTTCCAGGTCGTTGAAATCCAAGGTTTCCAGGTTCTTATTCGACTTGGGTTGGCTGCCGGGAGGCGCCGAAGGGTCGAATCCAAAGAAAGACATGGCCTGTTGCAGTTTAGAATCCGCACAGTTCAACTAGGTGTGTTTGAAAGAAGCAGCAACGTTGAATGAAGGTTGGAGCAGTTTCGTCTCCTCCGGTGTTGCTTACATCTATCTCGTGGAGAAGAATGCCGCTTTGCCGGCGACGAGCAGAATTTCCATTCTCGTCGGGCACTGTCAACAGCAGAGGCGGTTCAATTTGTCACGCGCTGACGTAAGCGGGGGTTCTGTACGTTTACCTTTAAGAAATAGATAGATGGATAAATAGATAGATAGATAGATATATGGGTAAGAGGGTAGATGGGTAAGAGGGTAGATGGGTGGAAGTAAAAAACTAAAAACGTTATTTGACTTCAAATCTTCTTCCGGAGGCAGTTTTTCTCTCGGCACGCATTTCCTCTTCGTCCACCTCTCTTCTAGCCCTGTTCAAGATCTTGGTGAAGCTCTGCACTCTGAATCTCATTCTCTGGTGCAAGTAGCACTTGACGATCTTGATGTGGTAGTGGAAGTAGGATCTAAAGAGCTGGATGTGCGTGATAGTGTTCCACTTAACGTCGTCGGTGCTCAAGTGTCTTGGAAACAAGACAAACGTGATGTAGGTCTTGTCTCCGGCGGGCGGAGCCACATGCTGGATCTCCAACGGAACCTCTTTGTGTGAGTTGATGACTTGCGGCGCCTTCTGGATGGATCTCTTTCTCGCATCGCTGAATTCCTGGAGGAAAACCTTGGAGAAGATCTTGTCCGTTTCGTCGCTGAAGACTGTCGAGAATATGACGGTGACTCTGTCACTCGACGGCTTGATGTAGATGCTTTCCTCACCACGGTAGTCGAGTTTCAAAACCTCCTCGTTGCTGTTGGACGTGGCAACACTGTCCTCACCGTAGAGGTTGTTGGGGTCAACCGGGTTCTCCTTGGCGAGCACCTCATACCTGGCAAACGCCTTCAAAAACGGAGCAGCAAAGCAGTTTCTCTTCAGCAAACTCAACTCATTAATCAGCTCCGCCTTCCCCTCTTCGTCCAACTCGCATTGTTCCGTGTCGATGTACAACGAGACGTCGTAGCCTGGCTCACATGCACCCTGAGACAGAATCTGGATGAACTTGTAGCCACCGTATTTCTTCTCTAGAAGGGTCATTGCGCCGTATTTCTCCAAGTCCTGCCAGCACTTGATGCCGATGGACAACAAAATCCGAGTCTTTTCTTGTGGAGTAGAAACATGGTAGGTCGTGAAGTCGAAATCCGTTAGAATTCTGTCTAGACTGACTGGCTCGTAGCCAGGCGATAATGCGGCAGCAAAGGCCTCTTGTATGAGTAGGTTCTGTGGCTCTAGTTGTAGCATTGCGTCTGCGGAATACTAACTAATACTCCTCAGGCAATATCTATATCCCTCGACGTGTGCTCACCAAACAATGCCTTCTTTACGGAACCAGACAATACAAATCAGCGTCTGCACTATCCTCACAGAGGCTCCATGGTCTGCACCCGCCTCGCTCTCACCTCTCATCCTTTTGACGGGGCGGGTGCGACGGCGTGCTGGTCTCGCTGCTCAGAGGGTGGGGCCCAAGCAGGCCGGCATTGAGAAGTATGCGGGAGAGGAGAGGAGGACTGGGAGAGTAGAGAAGAGGGGTGAGAGAGGTATGGAGAACGTGTAGTACAACCCCATCTTCCAGTTCTTAGGTGAAAGTATGGAAGCTCGACAAAGGTAGAAGGGAAAAAAAAATATCGGTAAATGTAATTGTGTATAGAAGTAGAAAACAACACGGAAAAGGTGGAAACACTAAGAAAGAAAGAAAGAAAGAAAGAAAGTAAATAAGAAAAAAAATGGGCCTATGATTATTATGAAGAAAAAAATGACTATATAAATTATCCATCAAACGAGAGTTTATTATTGAGTTAAAATGGAAGTCCAGGGAACGAGTTTCAATTGCCAGTGAAAGTTTCTACTGTTTGGACTGGGCAAGTAGCTCCTTCAAGATCTTATCGTAAATATGGAGCATCCTGTTGTTGTCGCCAGAATCGGATTCCAGCTCCACACTATCGATGGAGGCATCGTCGTCAAGATTGGCGTCCAAATGCTGTATGCTTGAATCTGGAGAGGCAGTGTATTTTTTCAAGAATAAGTCGGAAATCTTGATATCGCTGGCCTTGCATCCTTTCAACATCGAGATCAAATCGTATGGATCGTTGGTGGACAGGATGAAGCTCTTCAAGTCCTCGTAATTGCCAGCATACTTTTCCTTCAGCTCCTTCACAATAGCATCCAATGAAGGATCCTGTTCACGCTCAAAGTTGTGCTTGGCCAATTCTTTGTACTTGGAGACATCGAATGACCCGCCGTCTTTCAAACTGTTTAACTTCTTGTTGTTGATCAGTTCTAGGGCTTTATCAATCGACGCGCTCATAGACATCAATCTGATCAACATCTCCTTACCTTGAAGACTCAACTCATTCTTCAAGTTCGTGTTAATCAAATCTTGGATGACTTGTTTCATGTCTCCACGGACTTTGTTTACAATAGCCAAAAACTTTTCTAACGTTTCCTCATCAACATCGTTGGATTTAATCAACTCAGATAAGGTCTCAGTAAAGCTCTGACCTTCTGCTAAACCAAGACTTTTCCTGATTTCTTCTCTGTCATTGGAAGCAACAATATCAAAGAATGTTTTCTTCTCACCTTTATATTCACCTTTCCTCTTGTACAATTGTCTTTCAACATTTCTCATTGTTAACAAGCCAATTTTTTCTTGATGGTCAGCATCGACCTTGTCTTCGTCGATGTTAACAGAATATAGGGTTTTAGAATTCCTCAAAGCTTTGCACAATGCCTCTGAAACAGTCTCATTCATCTCGTTTCCGGTTATAGAAAGGTAATTCAAATTTGGGACCAAAGGAATGGATTCTAAAAACCTGATCATTAAAGTTTCGTCGAGTTGGTTGTTATCTATGTTAAGCCTTCCCAAGTTGGTTAACAATGGGAGGTAGATGGAAAGTTTGCTCAAAAAGGTCTTCATCAATTTAGAGTTACCCGAGACGTCCAAATATGTCAAATGTGGTATTTTTGATAGAACATTAAAGAAAGTACGAGTTTCTTGACAATCTATCAAGTTACAAGAATTCAAACTTAACATCATCAAATTGTTTTCACTGTCCATTTCGTTTGCATATTCAATGAATGGCTTCAATTTAGAGGAGAGATCGTTGTATGCCAAGTCGATACCTATGACTGAAGGGTTAGATCTAAGCCAACGTGCAACCACAAAGCAATGTTGTAAGCTCAATTCGTTGTATGCCAAACCAATTCTGGTTGTTTTGACTAGTGCCAAATTCAAGAAATTGGAGAAGAGTTGTAGGTCTGGAATCTTGCATCCTGTCAAAATTACCTCGTCGATTCCTCCCCTATAAATCAAAGATGCTGTTAACAATGCCCAATTTTTATCAGACCTATCATTGACATTGCAAGTCATTCTGTTTTCAGCTGCTAACTTCGATTTCTTTTTTATTCTTTGGGTGTTCACATCCAAAGAAGGGCATTGGGTGATATCCAGTTTTTTCAGTGCCTTATTCATGGACAAGAACAAGCATAGCATCTTCCAACCTTCCTCATCAATGGGGGTGTTACGTAAAGATAATTTCTCCAAGTATCTTTTGTATAACAACGAAGATAGCAGGATTCTAAACATCTCACGTGTTAGAGAGACACCATCCAAGGACACACATATGACAGGTGCAATTCTTATGAAATCAGTGAATGACAAAATCTCAATCATAGAGGGCCTTGGATTTCTCAGATGAATATATGGTATTGGGTCTATGGAACCTTTAGGAATTTGTTTCAAAGTAGCTGGGATTGGCAAGATTTCTCTCAAATGACAGCATCTGGTGTATAACTCATCCATTTTCAAGGTAACAACGGGTTTTTCCATATGCTTCTTTCTTTTCACCATGGGCTTATCAATTTTGAAACTTTCTTTTTGAATGTCGATATTCTCCGAACCTTCATGATGTTCTCTTGCCTTCTTGGCAGCCAAAATTCTGTCTTCCGACTTGATAGTTTGATCATGGGATGACTGAGACGCAATTGACATTGAAGATGGTGTTTTCTGCATTGCTGCTGCATTTGGAACGTCTATTTGTATATTGGAGGTCTCTGCAGTTGATGAATCGTTTGTATCCGTTTCGGCAATCAATCTCAACGGACCAGAACCACCAACAACAATTCCTGTTGCGGCATTTAACTTCTCTTGCGGATCGATCTTGTGAATGATCAACTCGCCGTTAGCACAAATTTCGACGTTACCCTTTCTTGGGTTTCTCGAAGGGATCTGCTGCGGCGGATCTGTCACAAAAGTAGTGGTTGCAAAGGCGACCTTTTTCATTGGCTTAACGTCAGAAAAAGTTTTGAGGGGAGGTCTTTTGTCAAGCTTGGGAGGAGGATGACTATAATGCAGAGGCTCAAAGCTGAAAGGAGGGGTATCGTCACTCTCGTTGATCATGCCGCTGTAAAATAGACTTTCTGGGGTTGATGTCTTTGTCTTGTGCAACAAGCTTCCAAACACTGAAGATTCCTTCTCCTCTCTTTCTTTTTTTTGCTTGAGAAAGAGCTCTTTTTCCAAAGAACCACCGAATCTTGGCTTGGACGCAAAGGCCGAAGGTAGTTTTGGGGTGTCTGGGTGAGGAGGAACCTCATCCGAATCGTACCTGATGCCTTCGATGCCGACGGGGGAATAGATATAATTGTAATCTTTTTCCTTCTTTTCGGCCTCATCGTTTTCTTGCACAACGTTTGAAGTTTCGAGCTCGTTCAAGTAGGTAGACAATTGGGAGTCGATGTCCTTGTACTGTTCCGCCAATGACAAAATTTTTTCAGTCTTTTCAACAGATGCCTCATCGTCGTCGCCGTCAACGGCGGCGCCGTTGACCTCGCCAGCTGGAGGAGAGGGCTGTTGTCTTACAGTGTCTGGTCTGGTGCTATCCGAAGAAAGGAAGGAGCCAGATCTGGACTTGGATTTGGAAATTGAGCTCGCGTTCGAGCTCGATGCTGGGCCGGCGGTGGACGAGTTCGACGCCGAAACAACCTTTTTCAGCTCGACCGGCTGGGTTTGGGACCTAGACCGAGACAAAGAAGGCTCGGTACGGGAGGCGGTTCTCGAGAGGGGGGCTGTTGAGGTCGTGGACACGTTGGACTGGGTCTTGTAAATGTTTGACTCCGGCTTGGTGTCCTCGGCCTTGGAGCCAAACAACTTTTTGAAAAAGCCCCTTTTCTTCTTCTCGGAAGGGGGAGATAGTGGTGCTGTGTTGGCCACGGGCGGGGTGTAGGGCTTCTTGTTTCTCGAGCGGCCGATGTCCGAGGTCTCGACGTTGGTGGATGTTCTGTGCAAGCCGGCCGAGCTCGAGTTGGTAGATGTCCTCGAGATCGGCGAGATAAGCTTGGCGTCGGCCGTCTTGCTTCTCGACAATGACACCAGCTCCGGGTCCCTGCTGTTGGCGGAGCCGGAGCCGGAGCCGGACGCAGAGACGCTTGGGGCGGCCTTGTTGTTTCTGGAGTTCGCCATTGACGGCGACTTGAGCGGCGACACCGGAGTGGCAGAGACGCCGCTGGCCGCAGGGTTCGTCGACGACAACCCGGCTGCGGCAGGCTGCTGGGTCTCCTGCTGCTCGTCTCGCAGAGACGGGCCTCGCAAGAACCAGTCGAAGTCTGCGCTGTCGGACGACGACTTCACGTACGACAGCTCCTCCTCCAAGCGCTTTCTGAGCTTGGCGTGCTGCAGCGCGTTGGCGTCCTTGGTCGACATGGCGTGTATGGTCGTGGTGCGGTGGTTCGGTGTGGTGGTGGAGTGCTGGCAGTGGGGTCAAGAGTGTGCAGACCAGAACAGAAATGTGCGCTATCCGGGGCAGAGGCTGTCCAGGGGGGGCGGGTGTAGGGGATGCTAATGCTGGACGACTGCCGGTGCTCTGCGGTGCCATGGGCACCGTCCAATGCCTACCCCGGCACCACCAATGTCGGCACCCAGGAAGAGCTCTTCACCACCTCCGTCCAGCCAGCCATGCCACCCCCACCCTCCGTGCCACGCCGTCTCGCCGGGCCGGGAAAAGCAGGCGGCTGCATCACGTGCGCGCGAGGATAAGGAGGCGGCTCTGTCCGGAGAGACCGGAGGTGGTGAAGATGGAAGAGGGAGGGCGTTGAAGCAGCAGATAGAGGGCTGGGATGACGGGAGAAGAGAGCAGACACAGCAGACACAGCACGCAGAGCACACAGAGCAATTGCAGCATGTCCACCGTCGTCATTATCAACACCAATTCGCCCCTTGGGCTCGCCACGATCCGCAGCGCCTGCCGCCAGGGGCTGGACGTGGTGTCTCTCTCCGTGAAGGGCCACGCCGAGCACATCGGGCGTCTCCCGTACACAAACCCGGAGCTTGACGGCCGTGTGCGCTATGTCTACGCCGATGAGGCGGATCTGCAGGACCCGGCGGCGGTTGTGGAGCGGTCCGGGCTGCTGGACGGCCTTGCCACGGTGGAGCTGCTCGTGACGCTCAACGCCACGGAGGACGTGTTTGAGAAGTGGGACCTCGTGTTGGTGGAGGAGCTTTTCCGGCGCCAGGTGCTCACGGCCCGGTCTGCGGTCGTCGTGGGCAGAAGCTCCGACAAGACGATCTACACCACGAACGGCGCCCTCGAGCGGTACGTGGAGCGGGTGGCTCAGAAGCTCAGCGCCGGCGGCGTCTACGTGGGCAACCTCGTGCAGCTGGGCGCCATGGCTGGGGACGAGGACTACGTGGCAGAGAGCATCACGGGCGAGCTGCTCCGCAACGACTTCCGGGTCGCCAAGGTGGACTCCGTGGCTGCGCTTCTTTCGTACCTCGTGTTCTACCTCCTCCCGGGTCTGATGCTCGGCTACGCCGTCGACGCCAAACGCTACCTTGGCGGCTCCAAGAGCAAAAGCGACTGAGCAGCGTGCTTTACTTGTTCTTTCTTCCGTATACAACTCACATAAACTCTACATCTGCATCTGCCCCGCCGCCCGCCGTTCACACCATCCGCAAGCTGGCCTGGTTCTCGAACGGCGGCACAGACATCTCCGTGTAGTTGGCGTCGTACATGGCGTCGAGGTTCCGGATCGCCGTCGCCTTGAAAGCTAGGCTCTCGCAGTCGACAAACTCGGCACTGAGCTCGGAGACAGACTTGGCCCCTATGAGCTGCATCGTCGTCGCCACCTCCCGGCTCAGGATGTCCAGCGCCTTCTCCACCCCAGCCTCGCCGTACACCTCGCTGAAGAGAATGGGCTTCGACACAACAGGCGTCCCACCCAGACACAGCGCCTTCACAAGGTCCGAGCCACGCCGGAACCCGCCCTCCACAAAGACGTCGAAGTCCGACGTCTCTCCAAGTCGTCTCCGGGCAGCGTGCAAGATCTCGATCGCAGACTGGCCCTGGTCCAGCTGCTTCCCCTCGTGGTTCGAAATCAACACCCCCCGGAACCCAAGCTCACGGCTCCTGACAACGTCCTCGCTGCGCTGGATGCCCTTTAGCACAATGGGAGCATCCACCTCCCGCTTCAGCTTCTGTAGATCCGCCCAGCACAGTCTGAAGTCTTCCGTCTCACTCTTTGGCCGCAGCTGCGGTGCAGGATACTCCTCTGTCTGATGCCGGCTGGCCTCGACCTTCTTGTAGTGCTCCAGGTTCCCAGCGGTGGGGCTCTCCACATCAATAAAGAAGCCCCGTATGTTCGGAAACCTCGTCTTCAGCTCGTTGAGCACACCAGCACTCTCATGAAGCTCCTCCCTGCTGTCAATCGAGTACTGGTAGAAAACGTCCCTCCCCTGGCTCACCTTCATGATTTCTTCAAGACTTGTGTCGCTATCTTTCGGAATAATCTGCAGAATGCTCCTTTCGCCGGCAGGTCGAACCACAACAGTCTCACCGTTGGGTTGAATCAAACCTGAGCCGGGGAATGCACCCACCAAAAAGGGCATGGCTGCTTTAGCTCCAAGCACCTGCGAGGTCAACTCAAGCTCTCTGACATCAACTAGACATTTTGGACGAAAAAAAATCCTGCACAAAGCTGCCCTGTCCTCGTAACGTGAAAACTCGTTGTCTGAACCAGTTTGAAGATAGGTGTACACGAGATCAGGTAGGGTCTTTTGGGCTACATACTCGAAATCGTTCATCGAAAAAATCTGATCCAAAGCAGGTTTGTCTTCCACAGTGTATTTGTCCAGGCTTTCGTGTTTCTTAGCATTCTTGCTTCTTTTACTACCCCTTTTCTTATCTTTTTTAAGATACTCAGCAATGACGTTCTTGTAGTAGTCACCAAGCTCATCAGTGTCTGTAACCTCTGGTCTTATAGATTCCTGATCTCTTTCACGTCTTGCCAAAGAATTTTGTTTCTCCAATTTCTCCACTTTTTCTTTTTTCTCTCTGGCTTTCTTGGTCGCCTTTTCCTTCTTAGGAACAAGGAGCTCTCCGCGGTACGCCTCTTCACCAAGATAACGCTCAAGGTGTCCTTCCAGATGCTGCAATCTAAAACTGCGCGTGGCATCTTTTCCCGCAAACCTTAGCAACTTGTCTGCACCACCCGGATGAGATTCTAAGAATTCGGTCACATCGTAAACGTGTCCGTGAATGCTCACCCAACAGTCTCCTGGCTTGTTATGGAGACTCAGTTCGGCTTGCTGCACGATTGGAATAGTGTCGCTGTTTATGAAGTCATGGCCATGCGTGCTTGTGTTATTCTGAATGCTGGAGGATAGACAAGCAGTAATACAACCCAAAAGTCCTACTCCTGAAGCTAAAATGATGTAATTTGAGAAATAACCTTTCTTTTCCGGAGTAAATGATAAATGTGAATAGTTTCTGGCTAATGCATAACCTTTAAATTTCGGACGTATGGCTAAACGACATAGGGTAGCAAATACCATAGCTGCAATGCTTTATGTCTTCTACTGTTGTTACTGACTTGTAAATGTTTCCATTTGCATAGTCCTGACTGGTGAAAAGCTATGAATTTTGAGGAGAGAAAATACATCCATTTAACGTCTTCCACAGTCACCGTCGAGGCTCGCAAGTATACCCAAAAGAGGAAATTCCCGTTATCGCAACAGACCGCGCAAAAAAGGATTCTGAAAATGGAAAACTTACCGAGATAAAATGAATAATATGATTAAGTCAAAAGTCGAATGTATAAAAAATAGATAAATATTAAAACATAAAACTATGCTACGCTAGTTGAAATCTTCAATGGTGATTTTTGCTTGATCACACATCGCTCTAAAATGACTGTTGCTGTTCATAAAGAGGGTTTTCGGGGAATCGAATTCTATAACTTTACCTTCATCCAGAACCACAATACGATCGTAATTCAAAATCGTGTTCAATCTGTGGGCAACACACAAGATAGTACAATCACTAAATTGTGAAGCGATTGTAACTTGAATCTTTGAATCCGTTTCATAGTCAACACTTGATGTCGCCTCATCCAAAATCAAGATCTTGGTCTTTCTGACCAATGCTCTCGCTAATGCAATCAATTGTCTCTCACCAATGGAGAAATTCGTACCATCATCTTCCACCACTCTAGTCAAATGAAATTTATGTAGGTTTTCATCATCCTTCGATTGCTGCTTTACAACAGGTAAAACATCTCTTGCTATCAAACCAGCGGTACACAGAGCATCCCACAATTTTTCATCTGAATGTTCAAGGAAAGGATCTAGATTTTCTCTAATGGTACCCACGAAAAGAACTGGGTCTTGTGGAATAATTGTTAACTTACTTCTCAAGGTATGTAGTCCTAAAGTCTTGATGTCAACACCATCGATAGCAATGTCACCCTCAAATTCTGTCAGTCTGTATAAACAAGTCATGAAGGTGGACTTACCAGCACCAGTACGACCGCAAAAACCAATTTTCTCGTTCTTCTTGATATGCATATTCAAATTTGACAAAACATACGGTAATTCTGGTCTATACTTCATGGATACATTTTCAAAAGTGATTTCACCATGTTGTGGCCAGCTTGGATCAGGATCATTTTCTGGAATCTCGTAGGCTTTTTCTTGCACAAGATGGAATGCATAATGATCCAATCTCTCCACGGAGTTGAACTCGTTTTCAACCTGTGTTAGCGATCTCATCATCATGGTCATTGTACCAGTTAAATTTATCACATATGTCAAAAGTAAACCGGTTGATGCAGGACTGATACTGAACACGGAAAAGACACACAACATGGCAATTATGAATACAATGCAAAATGCCAAAACGGATAAATTAGCCCCTAACCATCTTTGATTGACCAAAGTTAAGAAGTACGCTTCATTTTGGTTATCCATCAACACATCTAATTTTTCCTTCACTTCTGTTTGAATACGATAAGCCTTAATAGTATCCTTACCAGATAAGGCTTCATTGAAATGTGAATACACCAACGATCTCTTGATAGCCTCGAGTCTTTTGATTTCTCTGGCACTTGCTTGATAATAATTAGCAACAACAACATAGAAAATGATAATAAGAGGAACCGCAATAGCAAACCATGGGATGTAGATAATACACAAAATAATAGTACCAACCACACTACAGAATGGGTTAATAAACTGTCGAAGTTGTTCAACGATTTCATTATCCAAAACATCAGTGTCCTTAGTGAATCTGTTCAAAACTCTTCCGATAGGTGAGACATCCATAAATGACATTGGGACATGTAATATTTTTTGAGAAGCTTTGAAGTTCAACATTCGAGATGCATTGTTAGTGAAATAACAAATGAGGTAGAAAAAAAATGCCAACGTGAATGTATACAAAAATGAAAACATAATGTAGATACCCATGTAGAAGGAGGTTGATCTTCCAGAAAATTTCTGTTCGGTCCAGAATGACAACCAAGTATTGGTAAAGTAATTGCAGAACGTATTGATTATAGCAAAGGCGACAAAAATTGTTGGAGCCAAAATTGGATATTTGCCGAATGCAAGTTTGCAGTAATCAAGATAGACAGAGAAATCAAGAGCATTGACAGCCCTTTCTTCATCACCAACAATTCTAACAACGTCCTTTTCGACAATGTGTTCACCTTCACCTCTCTGTGTTGTCCGACTCTTTTCCAACTGTATGTTAATTTCTTGCTCCTTTTCATTTTCTTTCTCAACTTGTTCTTGCTGGGAGTCAGCTACAAATTCTGCCTCAGCATCTTCTGAGGCCTTTTCCTCAACACCCTCCTGCTGGAAATTCAGTAATCCTTGAAGCTTCACATTTCTTTCTCTCAGTTCATTGGTTGTACCAACATCGATGGAACCATCTCCGTTCATGAAGATCATTCTGTTGGCGGACTCAATCAAACTCAATTGATGCGTGGCCATAATTCTTGTTTTATGCTTTAGCAAACCAAGAATACACTCATTGACAATGTGTCGACCGACTTTTGCGTCAACGGCACTCAAAACATCATCCAAAAGTATTATGTCTTTATCTGCATATATTGCTCTTGCCAAATTGATTCTGGCTTTTTGACCACCAGATAGTGTGATACCTCTTTCACCAACTTCAGTCATATCACCACCGGTAAATTGATCAAAATCGTTCAAAAGAGAGCAAGCTGAGACAACTTCATAATATTTCTTCTCGTTATAAGGTAGCCCAAAGATGATATTATCCCGAATGGTGGCATTTTGGACCCATGGATAACCACATAATAGAAGCTCACCATCAGCAAGAACTTTACCGTTGGTCTTTTTCATCAGACCAGCCATTGCATCCAGTAGAGATGACTTGCCAGAGCCAATCGAGCCTGTTACAACAATAAACTCACCTTTATTGATTTCGAGGTTGATATTATGGAGCCCAGCAAAAGAGGTTTTCTTCACTTCAGGAGAATCTATCTCCGGAAGACTGACCTTGTCGTTGAATGCCTTGTCTTCACTTTCAATGTCAGTCATTACCAAGGACGAGAGATCAGCAGTCGGAGAATCGTGCTTCTCATTGCTGGAGTCATCATAACCTTTTTCGTGCAAAGACCCAGCGTTACCTCCACTCTCATGCGTCTCCGGATCACCATTCTTGGCTGCATCATCTTCAGGCTCATCGTCATCGAATGTATCCCACTCAAAATCACCATCCTCGATTTTGAGGGCCAGCTTGTCATCTTTGAAAGATTCAATCATGAACTGGTTTGGATCTTGGTCTTTGCAAGTGAGAAACTTGTTCATTTTTTTCACACTCACAACCAAATCAGCCGTCATGGTCAATGCCATGGGCACAAGCATGAATTGGATAGCCAATACTTGGAACAAAGAAAGGGAGGAAAAAATGTCTGCCGCAGACCTTGACGAGGTCACGTCGTATGCCGTACAGAATGTGGCCATTGACGCAAGAATGGGCATTGCAAAGGCCAGGGAGGTAAGAACGTTTCTCAAGGACTGCAAGGTGAGGAGATGCTTCATTTCCGAAAATCTGGCATCGTGAATCCTGTCGCTGTAAGACGCTTCCCAACTGTAAAATTTGATCATCTTGTAGTTCTTCAACAATTCTTTCATTAGATTGACTCTTCTATCGGTAAATTTGGAAGCCTTCTTTCTGATGGTCATCAACTGCTTGAGACAAGATCCCAAGAAAAGGACAATCACAATGAAGATACCGATACCGACCAAGGCGGAGGGTCCGATATTCCAAATCAACAAACCGATACATATTGCGACGGGGACAAAGGTTGTGAGGAGGAAGGGGAAGAATCCGATGGCCAAGTCTATACGGTTCAAGTCTGTGCTTATCATACTCTGGACTTTACTGGCAGCAAACAGATGGTTTCCCTTAGCATCCACCGACAACGCCTTGTCGAGCATTAGGCGCGTCAACATGGACCTCGACATGGCGCCGGAGAGCTGTAGATGGTAGAAGGAGTGGTTGATGGTGAGCGAGGAGATGAAGATCAAGAGACAACACCCGACGGCGTAACCAACACCTTTGCCGACATACGTGTCGGGGAAAAACCCTTTGATCTCCACGAAGGAAACAAGCTTCTTCTGTAGTAACGGGGTGGTGGAGTTGGCCACGTCGGCAATGACCTTGTAGAAGATACCCGTGTTGTACTGCCGCATGAGGGTCTTGTACAAGCAGTACGGGATCACGTACGTCGGTATAACAAAGTCCTCGATGTCTTCGTCGGTGTACGCTGCGGAGGCGTCGTACGCCGTACCCTTCTCCTTGCACCTCTTCTGAAGAAACTTGTGGATCTCTCTCTGCACACACGTCTCGAAATGCGACCTGAAGATCGAGTAGAGATGCTCCGACTTCTGCGACTCGTCGAGGTAGAACAAATCGTTGTCGGTGATTGTCCGCTTGTATCCGACACGCATGATCGGGTTCAACCACCAGAACATCATCCGCGAGATGTAGTTGGCGTGGAACTCTCCGTACGGCTTTCTTTCTTCTGCCGACGGTATTGGCGGTATTTTCTTTGACAGGAGGAACGAGAGTAGTCTCCTCTGGTTCTTCACCAGCACGTCTGGCTGGCCCTCCAGATGCGACTCGGTAACGGCTTTTGCCATCGCTGCACCTACTGTATTGCTGTCTGTTGTCGCTTCTTCTTGTACTCGGGACTCCTGTTCCGATGCTCTAGTGAATTCCGTGCAGCGTGTTCTGTGTTCTGTGCACTTGATATTTTCCACCGGGTTTGAAAGAGGCAAATCCGTTTACTTTCTGGACCTTTACTCTGGCAGCAGCGCAAGTCGACACTGGACAGAGGGCAATACTAGAACAAGCACACTGCTAGATACATATACACACTCTTTTCCTCGGGGGCAAACCCCCAAAACAAGGCTGATGACTATCTTCCTACGGAAATAAAGCATTTTCGGAAATATCCAAGGCCCGACCCGTGAATAGATTGGACTCACCCAGCCTCAACGCCTCCCAATCACGTGACCCCCCCCATTGCCCGCTCCTTCGGAGATCACTTCCTGAAACAGCCCAGTCCGCTGTCTCCACCCTCCGCGGCTGACTAACTTGCGGCTCTGATTTGCCATCTCTCGGCAAGGCCGTGTCGCGCTTCGGGCGCCGCATACCGTGCCGCATGGAGCTCTGTATTTTAGGTCGATCGACCCGGCGGGCTTTTTTTTCTTTTTTTTTTTTTTTTTTGGGGCTCGGCACTCTGGGCCGGGCTGTGCGGCTGACACGTCCTGGGACATGGGGACATGAATGGAGAAGACAATGGCTCCGGAGAGATTGGCCAGGGGAAGGTTCCAGGATGGGTTTGCGATGTGGGATTGTGGTTGGTGTGGAGTTTTGTTTGGTGGTGGCGGCAGACTCTGGTGGCAGCAAAGTGACAGTTGGGGAAGCGATGACGTGACAGTGATTCATCGGTACTTGGCGTGCAGTGCTCCCCTTAATGGGAAGATGACCTCTGCGGAAAGGCCCTGTCATCAGCTCTGCCCCGGCCCTAGGCTCTGGTGCCCCTTCGGGGTGTTCAAGCATTTTCTGTCTCCGCATTGTCGGGTTGTGGGGCTCGCTGCTGATTCTGTGGCAGGACGGGACAGGATGGGTGTTGGAATTGGGTGTGGCTATACAGAGGGATCCGGGGTGCTGTAGAAGTATATAAACGAGCGGGTTGTCCTCCCCTCTGTGTCGACCTGCTTTTCCCGCCTGCATTGCTGAGTCTTTTTGGCTTGTTTCTCTCTCCATCCGATGAATGCCAAATAACCACAACAATGTTACACGGCGACAACAGGACAACTGAACAACATATCACAGATTTGAAGAACCCGCAGAGGGACTCGTCGAGGGCCGCAGCCAACACTGCTGCGGTTGACGAGTCGACTCCACGGGATCAATCATACCTATCGTCGATCGCGGAGCAGACCAAGAACCTGTTCAACTACGGCGACGACCATGAGCAGCACGGTGCCAACACCGCCTCCGCCGGGAATGCCACACGTGGCGGGCCTGTCTCGGACACGCACGCCTCGGACGCTTCACACTTCGAGAGAGACCCTGCGCTCCAGGACATCAAGACTGTGGACCCAAAGCACTCCAACTCCAAGTATGCCAACTACACCTACAAGTCTATGGTGGACCCTGTCATCACAAACAAGGACGTTGAGGAATCTGAACGCAGAGTCAAGGAGATTTCTCGCCAGAAAAGAGATCCTCTGGCTGCCAAAGATGCAAGACAATCCTCTGGCGACTATGCCGGTGGCGCCAGCATGGGCTCCGGCTCCGGCTCTGCTCATGCTGCCGACGCTGACGACAAAAGCTCGGGCAGCGGCAGTGGTCTTTTGGGCAAGCTTGGTTTTGGCCACAAGAAGAGCAAGAGTGAAGACGCTCATCAAGCCTCAGGTGTGCCTGGCGAAACTGATAAGACTTACAACATTCCTGATGACAGCCAGTATCAAACCTACTTCGAGGAGGTCCCTGAAAACCAGCAAACCTACCAGAAGGGTGCCCCAGGTGCTGGATCTGCGGCCGGCAGAAATGTAAACATCAAATCCCGTTCGCAAGGCGTTGGTGAAGGTGGTCCCTATGCGGGCTCAAACACTCTGAGTAACCCTGCTACCGAGACTGGTTTTGCAGAATCGAGAAATGCTTATGGTGGTGATGCTGGTTTCAGCAGCAAAGACCCATCAAGCTTTGAGGCCTCCAAACGCGGCGTGGAGAAGACCACGGGTGATGATTATGCTCAAGGCGCAGGTTACACTACTGGCGACAACTATACTTCGAAGGACCCATATGCGAATAAGGACCCATATGCGAATAAGGATTCTTACGGAAGCAAGGACTCCTACGGCAAGGACTCCTACGGCAAGGACTCCTACGGCAAGGACTCCTACGGTAAAGACTCCTACGGTAAAGACTCCTACGGTAAAGACTCCTACGGTAAAGACTCCTACGGTAAAGACTCCTACGGTAAAGACTCCTACGGTAAAGACTCCTACGGTAAAGACTCCTACGGTAAAGACTCTTTTGATAAGGAATCCTATGGTGCCAAAACTACCGGAATTTCTTCTACTCAAAACCAGTATGTCCAAAAGGGTGCTCTTGATGATGATTCCAAACACCTAAATAAAGGAACTGAGCATTATGGCGATCAAACATACGGCAGTAAGCAGTATGGCGACGACCTTCACCATGATTCAGAGCACAATGAAAACCAAGGTGTCTGGTCAAGCATCACCAATTACTTGGGTATGGGTGGAAATTCCGAGGAAAACGAAGGGGAAGAAGACTATGGCTATGAAAACCAGATGCCTGGTGGTTTGAACATGCAAGACAGGGGTGTTTCAGGTTCTCATAATTCGCAGGGATACAATCCGGCTACGGGAGCTGGCGGAGCTGGTTTGTCCGGCAATGCTCAAGGGGATTCCTTTGAACCCTCTCTCACTAGTCCATCAGGTGCATCTGTTTCTGAAAACCAGCTTCGTGCCCAGCAACACCAAATGAAGAGCAAAAACTTCTCTGCTGCTCAAGGTCAAAACCAATACTATGGTGAAGCCCCAGGCGAAAACAAACTTTCCAGTACTCACGGTACAACCGGTGCTTATAGCTCCTCCGAAATTCCTGGCAAGGGAACCAGAGGTACGAATGTAGGAACCACTGGTGCAGCTACCGGTGCAGGTTTTGCTTCTGGCAACAAGCACTCTGGCAACAAACACCTAGGCAAGAAAGATGTTACTTCCGACCTGGTCACCGATTCTACTCCATACAGAATGGTGCAAAATCCCAAGAACGAAGAATATTTGAAGTCTAAAAATTCGGAAGGTTTGAAGGTCAATAAAAAGGCTGGTGAGACTGGTTATGACAGCCTTCAGAGTGGTGGTGCTTATGGTACCACAGGCCAAAACTCTGCTTCCCAACCTCAAGGGAGTAAATATTTGGGCAAGAACCAATCAGGTGTCGATCATTCAAATAAGGCACCTAGCTATGGTGATAGCCAACTTACCGACAAGAGTGGTGTTTTATTGGCTTCTCCTTCCCGCAAGGGGAAGAATGATGGCTATTACGCTGGTACTAAAACTAAGGACAACAAGGCCACATCTGGTAATACCTCCGGTGCTGGCTTTGCCTCAGGCAGCACTCCAAGTACTGGATACACATCTGGTACGACCCCTGGTGCCGGTTACACATCCGGTAGCACCCCTGGTATAGGTCACACATCTGGTAAGTCCTCTGGAGCTGGCTACACTTCTGGCTCCGCTCCTGATTACTCATCTGGTGAGACTCCTGGTGCTGGCTACGCTTCCAGAAGCAGTGGTTATGATCGCTCCGGTGCTCAAATCTCCGGCGACTCGTACGAAGGCAAGGCTGGTCAAGGATATACCTCGGGATCCAACAAGGGATTTTCTGGAAAAGGTTCTAAGGCCGGAACTGCTGGAACCGCTGGTGCAATTGTGGGTTCCGGTGCAGCTGGCGAGTCTACCTTTAATCCTGGTGCCAATACTGGTTTGGACTATTCGGGTGCCGGCGCTGCTACAAATAGTAAGCAGATACCCGGCGATATTGAATCAAAAGCAAATAATGCTTCTAATTTGAATACTACTGTTGCTGATCAAAATTATGGCACAAACGGAAGCAACGCTTACACTGGTGGTGCTTCTGGTTACCAAGACTACGATGAAAGTGCTGGTAGTTATGGGAATTCAGCTCTTGGTGGGTCAGAAGAAAAAGGTGGTCAGTTTGTTAGAGATCAAAACGGTAAGTACGATTTCAAGAACAAATCGACAGGTCAAGATATTTCTGATGAGAAAATTCAAGGTGAAGAAAGCCTTGACAAACACAAAAAGTCAGAAAACCAGCCTTTAAACAAAATCAAGAATTTGTTCACTAAAGACAAAAAGGGCAAGAAAGAATCTGCTGAGAAGAAGGAAGTGAACGAACATGGTACTGTTTTTGGTGGTCAAAAGTCCGGTCAATCTCAATCTGAAGGTTCAAACTATCCTGGCTCCGGAAGCGGTGCTTTAGGCTCAGATGCAAAATACGTTAGCGGTCAAGGTGGTAGGGATTACGGTTCAGATGCCAACTACGCTGTTGGTTCTGGTAACGAGACCTATGGCTCAGATCCTAACTACGCAAGTGGTGCTGGTGGTGTCATCGCCGGCTCTGGAAACAAGGCATTTTCCTCCGATCCTAGCTACTCTAGCGGTGCAGGCGGAAACAGGGCATATGATTCAAATTACACAAGTGGTTCAGGTGGTAACAAGATTCATAGTTCCAACACCAACTACGGTGCTGGTAATGTAAGTGGAAGCAAGGCTTACACATCCGACCCTGCATACACTAGTGGTACTGCTGGCGCTCCAAGCGGCAGTAAGGCTTATACATCCGACCTTTCTCATGGTAGTGGGTCCGGTGGAATTAAGGCACACCCCGACACTACCTACACCAGTGGTGGTTCTGGAGGTAGGGCTTACACCTCCGACCCTAGCTACGCTAGTGGTACAGGCAACAAGATTTACACATCAGATCCAAGTTATGTTGGTGGTGCCGGCAACAAGACTCACTCTTCAGGATCCAACTATACTGGAGGTTCTGGCAGAGGCGATAAAACCCATGCTTCCGCTGCCAACTATGCAAGCGGTTCAGGCAAGTCCAACATTGCTGGGGGTAGCAAGTCTCACGCTGCAGGTTCAGGCTACAACCACACCAGCGGAAGCAAGAATACTACGGCCGATCCTAATTATTCTCTAAGCGCAAGCAACAAAGCTTTCAAGGATGCTGAGTACGCAAACGCTACAAGTGCAAGAGGTAAGAACAGCGAATACGTTGGTGGAGTTGCTGGTGCCGGAGCTGTCGGCGCTGGAGCTGTTGGCACTGGAGCCGGAGCCGGTGGGGCCAACTACTCTACTCACAACACTCCTGGTGCTGGTAACATGGGCTCAAATACTCACCACAACCAGAGGTATGATGATTCGGCTCCAAACTACGAAGAAGGTGGTCAACACCATCGCAAGAAGAGCTTGATTGACACCATCAAGGACAAGCTATAATAATCGTTGTCTGGTTGTCGCTTCATGTCATGAATTTTTACGTTTTATGGATACTTGTTTTTTGTTTTTTAATGTAATGCTTATTTAAGATCTATATGATAATTGGTTTCCCATTTGATACTTTCTTCTTTATAGTAAGGGCAAGACGAAACTGGCGATTTTGAGCCGGTCGTTTTAATTTGAATTACGTAACAAAGGTGAGAAAGTGAGGCTGACATAAGCGGTGAGGTCAGCAGAGGAACTAAACAAACGATTTGGCGCAAGTGTCGCCCCTTGCCAGGGAATGTGAATAGAAAAGGTCCTAAAGCAGCCTTAGTCCAGTTGCATGATGAGGTGTTTTAGATTAAGAACGGTTCAAACAATATCACACACCCGTATATCTAGTGCACAATGTCGTTCCTACAGTCATTCCAAGAACAATTACAGCAAACCACCCAGCAGCTCACCACTTCATTGAACAGTTTGAAACTTCAGGACACTGCTGCTCAGTTGTCCAGCACCGTTCAGAAGGAGGTGAACAACCTGAAGCCGATTTTTGCGCGTACTACCCGCTCATTGCAGGAAAGGTTCGGGTCTATTGATGACATTAGTGAGCTACCAAAAGAATACAAGGATCTTGAAAGACGTGTGGACAACATTCGCCAGTTTTTTGTCCAGGTTCTCGAGATTACAAGACAGTATGAACTAGAAGCGTACGACAATCCATCAAATCTGAAAGAAAGCTTGACTGATTATACGTCTTTGATAAACGAGAAGATTACTGAATTGTCACAGGCTAGCACAACGCAAGATGCAGAAAAGGTTTTGTTATCTGGCCGTAAAGATAAGACGCCAAGAACTTTTGCTCATCAATTCAGTAAAACATTGAAGACTTCGAGGGACAATATCATAGCGAACAAGCCAGTCTCCGCCTTGCCAATCAACATCATTTCAAACAATGATCAGGCGGAGTCTTCTGTCAACGCAGCAGATCAATCCACCAATGGGGCATCAGATGAAGCAGAAACAGAGACCCCATTGACCACTGCGTTATTGAAGATCAGTGAATCGGAATACAAGATTGGCAATGAAAGGTTGGAGCAGGACAAGTTGATCATAATTGAGTTCAACACTAAGGTGAAGAACCTTTTGTCGCAGGACTTTGTCAAGTGCTCGCAACTCAGATCACAGGTCGAGAATGCGAGATTAGGTTTCGATACCGTCAGGGCAGAAATTAAGTCTGTGCAGAACGGTAACCCGGAGGTTGAAGTGCCAGAAAATTTGAGTAAGAAGTTGGAGACATGTGAAGATGAGTTGGTCAACGCGACCGAGGTTGCTGTTGAAGCTATGAAGGAATTGATCAAGCCATTAGAATCTATCAACCTATTGAAACTTTTGTTCAAGATCCAGCTCAACTACCACAAGAACGTAGTGGCTGAATTGACTTCCCTAGTGGGTGAGTTGGATGCGATTCCATTAGACGATGAAGAGTAAGTCAAACTTTTCCTCGTTTCAAGACTCACCGATTAAACCACTTGTTTAGTATCTATTTCGATTTTTCTTTTTTTCTTTCTAGCCTTTATTTTTAAATTTTATAATTTCCCCAAGCGGTAGAAACTTTTTTATAGTAAGAGCTGTTAAATAAAAATTATCAAACATTAAAGCGGTAGACATTAGGATAGAAATATAAAATACATAACAAAATAAGAAAACAAAAGACTCAATGCAGACCACTGCATGCACCAAATGATTTATTGATGTTCAGTATGATGGACAATCTGTTAAAGAATATTTCACCAAAAGACAGACCAAGACATATGGCAAAGAAATAGAGAATGACAAAGCTCATGGCAGCAAGCATAATGGCGTAACCGAACATGACAATCGTAAATGCTAAAAGTAATCTAATGACATCGTTCATCAATTCACGTGGACCCATCCAGAAGAGTTTCTTCATAACTTCACCGAATGGAGGAGAGTTTGGGACTGTTGGAGCAGGACTTGCTTTGTCATCGGCAGGGCCGCAGTCGCAGTCTTCCTCGACTATGATGGTGTTGGAGTAGTTATGGAAAACAGCCTGTTCCAAGTAGGAGCTCAAGAAGATCAATCCTCTGAAAAAGAAGGAACAGAAGAACAACACGCAAAAGATACCAAACGCAGCAGCTCCCGAATGCGCATCCAAGCTTCTGAAAAACACTGGCGTGTTCTGATATTTGGTTGTCATCCACATGGTCATCGACATAGAGCTCTTGTTCCCGGCGCCCATGTCCATTCCAGACATGTCCATTGTCGATGTTGCGCTCGCTGTGGCAGAGGTAGCCGTGCCGGACATGTCCATTGACATACTAGGCATACCAGCCATGCTTGCAGATGACATGGACATGGTCATACCTGACATATCCATACCCGTTGACGTTGCAGATGCACTGGAGTGGGTCATTGTCATTTGCATTGCCGATGACGAGGTGGTGGAGCCCATATCCATCCCTGACATATCCATACCTGACATATTCATTTTGCTTTGTTTGTTTTGAGTATTTCCGGTTTGTGCTTACGGGTATTAATTGTAACCTCCAATGCTAGCTAGGCTATAAAAAACGATGGGCCACGGGAAACA
Organism: Pichia membranifaciens NRRL Y-2026; assembly: GCF_001661235.1. Lineage (NCBI taxonomy): Eukaryota > Fungi > Ascomycota > Pichiomycetes > Pichiales > Pichiaceae > Pichia > Pichia membranifaciens. Next base: position 2,426,680 of record NW_017566983.1, on the reverse strand, counting down.
GTTCTTTCTCAATGAGGAGTTCAGTCGATAGAGGGAACCATGGTTTAAATACAAAAGCAAGTCGGAAGCGAGGTGTCTGTTTTCGAGACACGGAAGCTTTTATCGTCCTGAGGTTGAATCTCCTCTACCTCTGAAACGGCTTTGGCTGGAGAATATCCAAAATAATCTGCTCAATTTGCTCGAGTGTCCGAAAAGGGAAACAGACCGTGTTGAAATGTGCTCATTTTCTTCAGTGGCTCCGCTAAATCACCACCGCCTCTCCTCGCGACAGCAACTTTGCAACGCTTCGGTACCGCATTACGTAAACCTCCCCGGGGCTCAGCACAAGCTCCTCTGAGTCGATTGGTGCACGGGAGGGCTGCGTACACTGGAGGAAGACGTGCCGGTTGAGATCGGGCTCATCGATCATATCCTGGTCTTCGCCAATGTTGCTGTTTCGAGAACGTGTTTTCTTGAGAAACTGGTCCTCAAAAAGCTCGTATAGCATGGTGAGATGGCCCTCCATGTAAGTCACTTCGTCTCGGTTGAGCTTTTCCCGCTGGCTGTCGTTTTCCTGAATGTGTAATGCGTATTGGTCGATTTTCTGTAATCTGAGCCTCACGTAAGAACGGATGAGAAACTGTACCCGTTCGAGCTCGCTTTCCACAATCACTAGCATGAGCTTGATGTCCTTCTCATGGGTCTGTAGCTCGACACTGTTCATTTCGATAAACTCTAACTGGGCACGAATCCGTTCTAGGATGCGCTCAATCAATCCTTCTTCATACGGCAAAATGTCAGGCACCATTTTCTCCTTAATCCACGCCTGGCGTAAAGATCTCATGTCCTCGTCTTTCTCTCTCTCGCTGGTGCGTTCGTTCCCAGCTCCTCTGGAAGTATTCAGTCCTTCGTAGAACTCATTTTCAAAGTTGTCTATGATTCCCTTTACGATTTGTTGATCGTTTCTCCTCCTATCGTCTCTCCCTTCATTGGAATCAGATAACGCGTTGCCATTCATCTTGAGTACCCTTCAAATCGATAAGAGCTGTATATTATGTAGTCAAAACGGGAAGCAAACCCCTGAAAGGTGAGATACAAGTGAAGGAAAAACAGCTGACACGGGCTGAGCACGTTATCTTGTGTCCCGTAAAACGAGCTCCTCTGGTTCGCGTTTCCTATTTATTGACATGAAAACGACTGACTGTATTTGATTCCGCGTAAACTGTTAAACTATTATATCTTTGATCTGCCTCTCGTTACTTTCCATGCTATAGTAACTGGTTGAGCCGGTCCTAACACACTTTCATCCCCATGGATATTGAAGAACTTTTGCAGCAGAAAAAGAGGAAACTTGAGGAGTTGAAAAAACAAAGGCTAACAAAACAGCAAGACTTGCTTTCACAGATATCCTCTTCAGAAAGGAAAGATGAAACCAATACTGAAGAATCAGATTTAGGTTACGTTAGGCTTCAGCAAGAACATGTCGTAGCAGAAATAGAATCTACTGAAACAGACTATCGAATAACCAATGTGCCTGCCCCATTGAGCCATAAACTCAGTAATTTACCTCAAAACACTATAGACGTGCTACCCCGCCTGCAATATACCAAAAATACTGATACAACCGAATTGGATGACGTATCTGATACCAACTCGGAGAGTCTGACAAAGCAAATAGAACGAGATGTTGAAAAAAGAATAAGAAAAGAGTTGGAGGAGAAGTTCAGGAAGGATTTTGATAAAGCAGTGAAGGCTTTGGAATCCTTGAAACATGTCCAAGTTGAAGAAATAATACCTTCAGAAGAAACAACAGAAAATATGACGCCCAATAGCTTGAAATACCCAGCTACCAAAACTAAGCAAATCAACTCATGTGAGAATAAACCCGGTGTATTTCTTACATTACATGATGACTTCATTTGTATATGGAAAAAAAGAGAATCAGGCATCACATTAGTTGATAACATTCCCTTGTACACCAAAACAAATGTGGCAATATTCGATAGTGGCAATCCAACGAAAATAATAACGGGATCTGAGTCTGGCTATATATATATATTTGACTTGATTAATAAATCTCATTTTCGATCCAATGTACAGCTCAGTCCGATAGTTTCAATATACCAATCATCAGGGTCCCTCATAGTTCTTACAATAGATGGGAACTACATCATATTGGCTATGAATTTGATAGACGTATTGAATCCGATAGTGAATCTCTTTACTTCCCTGGAGTATAAAACCAACAGTGAAGTAAACATAAATCATGAAAATATTATCATATGTGCATGCCAATTTGTTAGTGCTAACAACGTTGTCATCGCATTATTGACAGGAGAAGTGGTTTCTGTCGATTTTGGTCAAAGGAAATTGTCCATGATTTTAGAAACTGTTGATTCAAATGATAAATTGCCTGTCATGTCACTTTCGTATAGTTCAGGAAAAATTATAATTCTAGGATTAGACCATACAATAAAAATTGTGAGTGCAACTACTGGATTGAATCTAGTCAAAACTGAGGACTTACCGGATTTGACATTTTTGGCTGAATGGATGAGTCCATCGCTAGTTGTCACATGTTCTGTACAAAATGTTTTCACCCTGTGGAAACTCCAGAATGAAAAGATGGTCTGTTCAAATTTATCTGACTTTGAAGGTCCCACAAATACTAATCTTACGCTTGTATCAAGCATTAAGGCTCTTGATGCCACTACACTAATCGTCGGAGATCTGAAGGGCAAGGTTCATACGATAAATGTAAATTAGTAATGTACAATTAAATTTATATATTTATTTCATATGCTTTATAAACTATAAAAATTTTTCATAAAGTCCCTGTTTTGCTTCAACCGTGATCTCTCCGAAAAGACGATTCTGTTCGAGTTTTACAGCGTTACCACTCCCTAAAACCAATAATTCAAAAAAAGCTCTGGTAGCACTGCTTTTCTTGTTCTCTGAAAGCTTACAAGCTTCAATAACATCGTCGAATTGAAGAATCGAATTCTTATCAGTATCAAATTTGTTTCTAAGCTCTTGTGCAACTTCAATTGTGCTTTTACTCTTCACTTGCGAATCTGAGTAAGCATCAAAGTCCTCCTCATCATCTTGTGGTCCTGAAGCCTCATGCTCATTCACAGGTACCTCCCCTGAAGTTGTTTGCTGATCGTCGTTATTTTCGAAATCAGGAAGATCTTCGATTTGAGGTGCATCTATATGATCACCAACATTCTCATCAAACACAGGGAATTCTGGAAGATCATGATTGTCAGGCAGTTCTTGTTGGTTTTGAGCATAATCATCATCTACTTGTGTATGCTGCGGTAATTCATCTTCAACATATCCGCTGTCAATGTTAACATTAGACAACAATCTTCTCCTTTTTATTGACTTCCACGATGATCCAATAGTGTGAAGGAACGGTGACTGTAATTCTTGGACCACACTGTCGCAAACCTTTTCCAGCTCCAAACCGTGAGGATTTTGGACTTGAAGTTTCCTCAGTTGACCTGGATATTCACGCTGGTTCCTTTTCAACTCGTCTGTCGATATTTCATAACTAATATCCACAACCAATTTTTTTCTCTGGGTTCTAACTACATCTGTTATTTTGTAGTTGTAGGTTCTCTTTTTAGCCTTTCTATTTCCTTTTCTTGCTGCTGCTGGTACGTCTTCACTTTCACTGCTTTCATAATTTTCCTCCATCTCGTCTGCATGATTATGATTAACAATATTTTGGACAGTATCATCTCTGATCCGAGAATTATCAAAATCATTGTTGTCATCAACCGTAAACTCAAGATCCATATTGTCGACCGCAGAAAGCTGAAAATTACTTATCCCAGCAAGTCCAGCGGCTTCGGTTTCTTGCTGTGGCTGTTTTAGGTCGAGGTCGAGAGGGAGCTCGAACTCATCGGCACCTTCCAAATCATCTACTGGAACTTGCGCTCTTCTTGCTAAAGCATCAATAGAATCGTTACCAACATGGTAGTCAACACCAACATCCTCTTGTTCAAAGTTCGGGACAAAAATATCTGTACCAGTTCCATTTCCGGTGACATCGCTATCATGTCCGTTGTTTCTACCGACACTAACGTCCCCCATCAAAAAATCATCTCCAGCAGGGTCATCTTCGTTTGAATTTTCCCATGACTGAGTATTTATAGCGCTCGAACCAGTGAGTCCAAATACTCTGCCTATGTCAAAAGTCTCTGCATCGTATAAAACATTGGTCTCAGTAACAGTGTCCTTCAAAGTGATACTATCCAAAGACGAAATAACGGTTTGCTCTATTGGTACAGTGATAGACTTTGTGATGGCAAACGCAGACTTTAGCTGGATCAAAGCCAGTGAGACTTCCTCAAACAAGTAACGAGTTTTTCTCGAATATATCTTGACAACACCATAAAGGAGTTGGCCAGAGATACGTAACGTCATAGGTTCAATTTCCTTTTTGACATCATTGCCACTTCCACCTCTGGTCTGTGATAAAAATTGTAGCTGAGAATTCGAGTCGTTAGTAAAGATAAGGTTTGGATTTGAGACAGAGTTGACATAATCGCTTGATTGTTCTATTGCACGAGTAGAATCGGTGATCGATGTATTCAAATACTGCCGTTTACTGAGTTTTTTCTCTAAACTCGACGCAAGCCACGCACAAGCAAGCGGGCTGTTTCCATAAAGCAAAGTATTATTCACAGACATTGGCTTTGCAGCTCTTAGAAAGTGGAGTATCTCTATCTGGCAATGTTATTCGAGGAGTTGTAAGTTCATCCGTGTAAACAACAGAAACTCTTAGATCATGTCAGAAAAGGCTTACGCGTCGCGGTGAATTATCTTTTTCTGATATAGGGAGCGGATAATGGCAGAGTTGGCCATTTTGGGAAATACAGTGGAATAGGTACCTTAAAAAGGCTTTTGTGTAAACGTTATAAAATGTGGCCTACAGTATCCTACAAAAAAAATAATGCTTATAAGAGATTAGATCATTCAGTAAAAAGGAAGTAAAACACTAATCAATCAAAAGTTGACTATGGTGCGCTAGAACTAAACCAGAGCTTGGAAATGATCGAGCCTATGTTATCTTTAACGAATGGAATGAACTGTTTTGCACTTTCACCGATGGGTGTGTAGACACTGAATTGCCAAGCAGGAAGCCAATTAATGTAGCGGTAATTCTCTATAACCCCTACCATTCCAAGACAGGTAGGACTGAAAAGAACAAAAAAGATGATGGTCACAGCATATAGAAAAGCAAACACAGCCGCTCTCATGAATTTATTCCAACTGGAAGTTATTTGATCTATGGAGAAGCCGCACATAAAAATGGCAAAGTATAATGCTGGCATGTAGTGATGAAAATAGGTGACTCTACCCATTACAATGAATGGAAGATAGTGGAAAACATAGCCGAGAAATGGGACAATACCTGTCATGAAAATTTTCCACAAAGAGTATTCATCAAGAGACAAGGTCTGGTGTTTCCATTTGAATGCTATTATAGCTAGAGTCGCAACATAGAGAGGGAGGCATAATGTTGTAAACCAGATGATGAAAGGGTTCCCAAACATATAGTATTTTCTGACATGAGGTGACCATCCGCTCATTCTGATAGCACCTAACATTAGTGGCCATTGCCACCATGAAGAAGCAATACTATCGTTCTTAGATGGGTCTGGGGTGAGTGCATTATTCGAAGCTGCCATGGAACGCTGAAGCTGAATAAAGTCTTTGAAGAAACTTGACTTTGGATACCCATAATCTTCGTCAGCCTCAAATGTTGTTTTTTCTACCGTCTCTATATTCCAATTTGCAGCTGTGTTGAAGATCGAACCTATGGAATTAATTGCTGGAGCATCTAGGCAGACAACCTCACCTTGTTGAAATCCCCAAGTGGGATAACTTTTACCTGTGGTTCCAAGGTAACATCCAAGAACTTTATGCCTTAGTCTAAAAGTAGTCGACACTGGGTGCACGTGCTTCTCAAACTGTTCGTCATTCTCATTAAGCTCGGCGTATGTCACATTTGAAGAGTGAAGTTGAGAGACAATTTCCACGACCCAATCATCTTTGGAATCGCCAACTTCATCAGATCCATACCCCGAAACCTCCCTATAATTTTTGCTAACGTGACCAGGAACTTCGTGAGAGTGCAAATTTCCCTGAGTCAAAAGATGCGACAGACGTATTTCATCCCCATCTTTCAAGAAACCAGTTAGTTTGTTACCAGAACGGGAATTACTAATTCTCCAAATATTATTGGTATCTTTGAAGCCATATGTCGTGATCTGATGCTGGTTACTGCCACCAGGATAGACCTGTTGATGTGAATGTAAAAGATTAGAGTTCATACCTTGAGATCGCAATGTTATTTCATCGTTTAGTTGAACATATCTAGGTTGTGCAAGTATGTCTGTTGAGGCCATGTTGGCTTGGAATAAAGTATTCATTGATCCACTCCCATCACCTGGTAAATATAATAAATCCAAATGGATCCTAAAAAATAAGATGTAGAGAGAAGTTGGTATGACAATCAAGCATATTATTCTCTTGAGCCAAATTTTGGCGTACTTGAGCCACGAAAAATTGGTGTCCCAGAATTTGACCCAAAGGTCAATAATGGTATAGATACCAACCACTGCTGTCACAAACAGGCCGACCCACTTGACACTGCACACACACCCAATACTCAAGCCTAACAGGGCTAACCAGTATGACTGCTTCCTGGATTTTCCTTCGGTTGACCTATATCTATGCACTTGTGCTAGACATAAGAATGTAGTGGCAGTAAATATGAATAAGAACGAATCCAAAAGGACAAACTTTCCTAAGACAATAAAGCTTGATTCTAGGCAGATCATGAGTGAAATCAGATAACTTGTTGGTAGATTCACATTTAAACTTTGACACGTAAGCCAAGAGATAGGAGCAAGTAGTGAGCTGAAACAAATCTGGAAAAGCCTCATTCCAAAATAGTTGATTTGTTCAGGGTATTCCGAGCCTGATTCAAAGTTATAATCTGGGTTCTGACTTGGGTCATATCCAACCAACCATTCTGAGAGCCCACAAAGCATTTTACCTAATGGAGGATGAACATCGTGATAAAAGGTATGTCTATTGTAGAATGACCCAAACTTTGCAAAATGGGCTTCATCCCAAACAACGGTATTATTTGCACCTAGTTCGTAATATCTCAAGTAGAAAGATACTATAGTCAACAATAGCGGCACCATAAAGGTAGTAAAGCAAATCGACCTCTTGCGATTTGACTTTCTGCTGGTGTTCTCGACGGTCTTACCGTCCACCACAATTGAAACATTAATTCCCTTGTTTCGTGACAATGGTTTACCGTCTACACGGCGTTGCTTTATTGGCATTTAATTTATATGTTCAAGTATGGCGGCTGTAACTTTTCAACGTAAGAGATCAGTAAAGCAATGCTTTCTGCCCCTTTTTCCACTTCCAATGACGTGGAATGATCATATTTTCGTTTCATGCTCGGCTTTGCAACGCGTTTTCTGAGATAAACATTTTTTTTAACGTGAACTCAAGAATCAGGTTAGAAAATGAATTTCTGATATGCTATATAAAGGTTTTATATGTTTGTATTTGTATAGGACATGAATAAAATTTTAAACCAAAGAAATTATAAAGTGGAACGACATTAAATTAGAAGAAGAAATTCGTTAACATGTAGGAAGGAAGATAGGCTAAAGGTGGACATATATAATTTAAATCATTAATTTTCATGCATTATCAAAATTCAAATACTCCATCCCATTGTACAACTCATCCATACCTTTGTTCGTAGACATGCTAATGTTAGATCCACCGGTAATTTGTGGGTGGTTAAAGCCTTGGTTAGCCAACCCATGAGGTTGTTGTGAATTGAACAGACTAGTTAACCCTGTATTGGCAGGGAAAGTAGCCTGCCTACTGGTATTCGGAGTGGTTGGAGCTGTAAGCCCTTTATTACGCAGTAAGTTAAGGGATGCAGTGGAAGAGGAATGATGCAATTGATGGGTTTGCTGTTGTGATTGCTGTTGCAATTGTTGGAGACTTCCCACATTCATTCCCATGGCCATATTCATGTTCATGTTAGACATCGGTAAACCCATAGATGATTGCTGGTTATTAAAAGCATATTGTGGGTTCTGAGAAATAGTTCTTGGTGATTGTTGCCTGTATCTGTTTGTATTCAACGATAAACTAGGGTTTGTGTTAATGACGTTATGGGAATGAGATCTTATCAAGGAAGGCTGGAAATTAAGCGAAGCGTTTGCACTATTCATATTGCCTCCCGTAAGCTGTTGTGCCTGAACTCGTTGATCTAACACTTCAGGCCTTTTAACAATTACTACGCCATCCTCACTAAATTCACTCAAATTAAGAAATTTGCACAATTGGGTGATATAATTCCTCGAGTTTGTTGATAAACTTGCCGAAGAAAATTTCAGCTCTGCTAAAGATGTATACTTAAATTCTTCTCTGAACAGTATCAACCTGGTGTAAATTTCCAAGACTTCAGAATTGTTAAAGTCCAGTTCAGATGGAGGAGTGGGTAGTTGATCAACAGGAGGAATAACAACTAGACCCTTATCTATTTGGTTATTGCTGTCACTAATGTTTTGACTGCTGTTATTGTTGACGTTATTGTTACTAGTGTTTGATGTGTTAGCATTGGTCGCACTCGAAGGTGGAGGTACCAGGTTAGGCAGGTTATTCTGGTTTAGTGGAGTTGCGGGTGGTGCTGATACCGTAGAATAAAGAGAAGCTAGTGATGTTACAGAGTTGGAACGATGCTGTTCTTCTAGCTGGCAACGTTTCTCCTTTTTCTCACGCTCTATCCTTTCCCTCTCTTGTAGTGGGAGCATTTTCTTATACTCCACACGTAGTTTTCTACCATCGATTTCTCTACCATTCATCATAGATACAACCATTGCCGTTTCTTCTATCGAGTTGAAGTTGGCAAATGCCAACCCTCTGAACACACCATTATCGAAATGATAGTTAAAGGCATAAGGTAATGGCAAGTTGAGTTTTGACATCACGTTGAGCAGTTGCTCTCTTTTGATAGCAAAAGGAATATTTTTGATGACTATGGCAGTTGGTATAAGCTCGTCATCATCAGCAATGTTAGGCTTGTTGCTGCTATTGTTATTACTGTTGTTCGCAGAGTTTTGATTGGTAGCGGTGTTAGTGTTGATGGTGGTGGTGGTGTTATTGTTAATGTTATTGTTACTGGTATTGTTGTTAAGGTTGTTGGACGCCGAATTAGTGGCCGTAGGTCCAGTAGTTGCCTTATGGAGAGTAATATTGCTGCTGTTACTATTTGGGTAATTTGGGTAGCTTTGGTAGTTGCTGCAATTGCCGTAATTTGAAGGGTACGTGCTGCCTGTGTTCATGACTGTCTCGTTGTTGTTTGGAGGCGAAATGTTGTTTGGCAATTTCATGTACTGGGGCTGTCTCAACTGCTGCTGCTGGGATAACTGGTTGATTGGGTTGGAGTTCAGCGATGAGAGCATCGACGAGGAGGCCAAGAGACTGAGGTTGGTTGCTAGGTTCTGAGCGTTCGGGTTCAGACTGGAGTTGAAGTTTGACGCCGGGTCGTTCCCGGTGGAGTGGGACGACAGATCGTTGAGCGAAGAGTACTGGTGGAAGTTCAAGTTCGGAGACAACTGTGCTTGCTGCTCAATCCAGGGGGTGACATTTAGTAAAGAGTTACTCTGCTGTTGGGGCAACCAGTTTGGATTGAAGCTGTTGTTTGTAGAACCGGTCAAAGTCTGCTGCTGGAGCTGTGCGGTGGCTTGCTGCTGCTGCTGCTGCGGTGGCTGCGTCGAAAACGGCGACTGTGCCTGGGAGAGGCTTGGGAAGGGCTGTGGCCTGCTCTGAGGCTGGCCGTGCTTCAGCTGCGAGCCCGAGTCGATGGTGGAGGATGTCACGTCGAGGTCGTTGCTTTCATCTGCCGCGTGCTTGACTATGGCCTGTTTGACAAGGCCGCCGTCGTCCCCCCTGGCCTGGTGGTCATGCGGGTGCGTGCTGCTCTCGGCGATAGGGCCGCCCTGGTGGGGCTGCATACCGCTGTTGGTGTCCTGTGTGTTGTTCGTGAGCGTCGTGTGGATCGAGTTCGAGGCGGCGGTGGCTGCCGTCGTGTCCACGGGCGAGAGGTTCGACAACGTCTGCACCACGGACGCCGACGCCGACGCAGAGCTCTGCAGCTGGTTTAACAACGACCCGTTCAGGCCCGACACCGGCGTCAACGTCCCGAAGTGTCTCGACTGCGACACCCGGGACGACAGCAGCGAGTTGCCCGTTGTATTCGGCGGGATCGCCGTCAGAGAGGCGTTGGCTGCAGCCTGCCGCTCTGAGGCGTAGAACGACGAGTCGTAACCCGTCGACGATAAGGAGGAAATCGACGCCCGACGCCCAGAGGTGTCGATGTCTGACTTGGCGTCCTGTGCAGAGTTATTGGTGTCCATCCTGTGTATGCATGTCTCTGCTGCTGCTCTGCCTCTTCCTGCTCACCCGCCCCCTTCAGGGCCCAAGCTCAGCGCTTTCTTCTTCACCTTCCTTCTTCTTCAACCCTTACCCTCTACTGTCCTCTCTCCTCCCTTCCCTCTGCCTCACAGCGGTATCAGGCCAGCCACCACCGCCACAGGTGCCGCGACACAATTTCCCGTTGCAGTGGCGGTGCACGGGTAGCCCTTGATTACCCGGCCGGGAGGCAGACCTGCTTCGAGGCCGTCGGAGGACACGTAGGGCGGGATCGGGCACAAGGTCAAGAGACGGTTCTGGGACAAGACGTGTTGATAAGAGACAAGGCAGGGGGAAGTAAGCCGTTGGATTGGTTTGCGCAACAAGACACAGAACATCACAGAAATGGTACGTTTGAGAGACGCCTGAGAGGCAAGCGGCGGCGGCGGCGGCGGCGGCGATGGTGGCAGATGGGCTGACCAGACAAGCACGATACTAACGTTTCCCGATTGGCGATTGCCAGAATACACATGGTGCAGGCTTCGACAGCAGTTCCAGGTGGCGCAAAGACCCTTGCCAAGAGAAAGGCGACGCAAGAAAACAAGCTGAAGCAGCAGCAGCAGAACCAGCCTAACTCCTCGAGGGCTGCCGGCGCCGGCGGTTCGTCGTCCTCGATGTTGAAGATCTTCAACGAGGAGGCTCAGGGCTTCAAGATCGACCCGTTGGTGGTGTTGGTGTTCGCCGTGGCGTTCATCTTCTCTGTCGTGCTCTTGCACGTGCTTGCAAAGCTCACGGGCAACATCTTCTGATGACGTGCTGTATACCGTCCTGTATAGTTTTTTCCTACAATCTCCGTCCAAGCATTAATCTGAAAAAAGTGTCTATCCTGTTCGCTATACTCTGGTCTGTTCTATTTACATGTCCTGGAGAAGCGCCTCGATCACTTGATCCGCAAACGCAATATCTACAATGTGCTTGTCCTCGCCGGACTTGGACTTCTCCACGCTCCAGTTCCACTCACCCTTTTTGCTCTCGTGCAGCTCCCGGAACGTCTCGCTGAAGAAGACGCCTCTCACCTCAATCTCCACGAGCGGTACCAGCTTGCCGACGATGACCTGGAGCGGAACGCCGATCATCTTGCTCTTGCTCAACTTCTTGCCGAAACCGATGTCCTCGCTGCCGTCCACTTCGACCTTCACACCGCGGCCCGTCAGCCTGGCAATGAACCCGTCGAACGCAGCAGTGCTGTCAGCTCCAGCGTCCTCCGCCTGCCCGCTTTTGATGACGCTCACGTGGAGAGGAGCAATCCGGGCAGGCCAGCGCAAACCCTTCTCGTCCCGCAATATTTCGGCCACTACTCCAACAATCCGGCTCACACCGATGCCGTAGCAGCCCATCTCGTAGTGTTTTTTCGACCCGTCCTTGTCAATGAACGTGGCATCCAATGGAGCGCTGTACTTTTCTCCCAAGTAGAAGGTATGACCCACTTCCACACCTTTCATCTCCTTCAGCTTTCCGGTGCCGCAGCTGGAACAGATGTCTCCCTCTTGCGCCTCTGTGATGTCCAACCCCTGGAACGTGATCATGTGGTTCTTACTAAAGGTCACAGGTAGGTCGGGCATTTTCGATCCCGGCCCGACATTAACGTCGCACAACCTGTAGATCGTCATCAAGTTGTCATTTGCGTTGTTGGTCTCTTCGAAGAGGGAAAGCGCCTTGGCTCCTTCCCCAAACTGTTCGTCGATCTCGACCAAGTCCTCCTCTTTGACAAACTTGAGAGAGAGCTTCCGTCCTTTGGGGTAGTAGATGCAGATCAATTCCTTGTTTTCGTTGAGGTAGTAAGAAACGTCACTCTCGTCGACATATCCCTCGGATTTCTCACTGCGCACCCGTTCCACATTGCCACACGCGTGGCATTCCGGACACTCAACAACAGTGTCTTCACCAACTTCGCTGACAATATGCCATTCGTAACTCAAATCTCCGCCAATGTCACCGCTATCAGCATTGGCCTTGACAAATGGTAATCGTAAATCCGTGAAAATCTTGGCATATATGTCGTTCATCTTCTCGAAACTCACGAGGGCTTCTTCCTTCCCTGCATCAAAACTATAAGCGTCCTTCATCACAAATTCTCGGCCACGCAACAACCCGCCCCTCGATCTCTTCTCATTCCGGTACTTCCTGGTAATCTGGTAGACGATGAAGGGCATCTTCTTATAACTATTTAGGTGCGGAGTGACAAGCGAAGTGATTTCCTCTTCGGCGGTGGCAGCAAGGCAGTACTCCCCCAGCTTGAAGAGCTCATTGTTCTGCCAACGATTGGTTTTCGCCCACAACGAACTGTGAGAAAGAGAAGACAAAGAAACCTCCACGCAGCCTGCATCCTTGTGATGCTTATGGATTATGCCGCTAACGTTTTCCAATGTTGCCTGACCGAGCGGAAGCCAATGAGTAAGTCCTGAATTTGGCTGTGCAATGTATCCAAGTTTGATAAGAAGTTCCGGTGTGGTCAACTTGGCCAACTGCTTCAGACTAAGGTTTGGTGGTGGGTGTGAGAAAATAGTTGTTGTGCTCACGCTTCTCCTTGCCTGCGGCGCCCTGGCAAACGCCCGTTTGCAAGACATTAGCAGCATATTTTTTGTAATCCAGATATATGCTATGATTAGTCTTGAGCTAAGTAGTCTTTGCGGTTTTACCGTTTTTAATTTTATTTCCTATACCTGCATCAGCTCAGCATACTCCTGCTCCACAGCCTCTTTTTGCCAAACTAGCGACTCTCGCGAGTATTTTCATGTTGGACATTTTCGGGTTGATTTCCTTCTTAGTATCAGGATCTAAATTTATAGAATTATTTGTATTCATTGTATTACTGATATAGTTTATTATAATTTACAGTGCTTGCAACAATCACAAAATCATTGCTGTCTTCCACGCGTGCTCAACACGGGTGGGAAGGAGGAGAGGGGGAAAAGTTTAGGACGGCATCACCGTGTTTCGAGCTTGGAATGCTCAAGTCTCACGAGATGGGCCTTCACAAAGTCGGACAGCTCATCATTTCCGATCTCCTCAAAGAGTCTGAACCCATTAAAGTCTGTATCCAATATCGAGGTCATGATCTTCCAGACGTCGTACTCAAAGTCCTGACCCAGCGTCTGCCGGAAGGGAACACTCTTACCATCTTCCTGGGCGTTACGGATGAATGTCCATTTTCTCTCTAGCTTGTCACCCTTGAAGAAGCCCTTCTTGAACATCGACACTATGTCAAGCTTTGGATAGTTTATATGCAAGAACCAGTACTTGGAGAAATTGCTAGGGTCTGTTTGGAGTATACCTTGCCCCACATATGCGCCTTGCTTATCTTTGTAACCAAAGCTCTTGGTAATATGCCCTGTGATCAGATACGAGTTGTCACCTGTGACTCTACTGGCGAGGAAGAATGTTTCCTTGTCGCCCTCTCCGGGGAAACCCTGGGAGAACAACGGGTAAAAATACTGTGGGCCGTAATAATTGTAGTAATAGGCAAGTAGTAAGGTCCTAATGTGGTGTTCCTTATTGATGAGGATTTGTCCGGCTTCCACGGAGGGAGTAGACGAGATCGGATCGGCGAACCGCGTGAGGCCGGCCATCGAGTAGAAGTTATAGTTTGTCGATCTTTTCCAGAAGTCTGCCCAGGAGATGAATCCTGTCTTCAAGTAGTTTGGGTTGTTGAACATGTCTGCGACGCTGCTGATGGGTATGTTGTCCGAGTCGAGGTACAAGATCTCGTTGAACGAAGTCAACAACATCGCCAACGACTTGTACTGGTACCCCGATAGATTGTACAGCTGGCCGTAGCTGAGGTAGTCACTGAAGAAGGAGCACTTCACGTTCGGATACACGAGGGAGATTTTGTTACAGTGGTTGTCGTGCTTGTCCCTGAAGGGGACAAAAATCTCGACCGGCGTCTTGTCCTTCAGCACGTCTCTGATGTACTTGATGGAAAGGATGGTAAGCCAGTAGTAGCCCTTCCCGGAGACGTACACAATTCCCTTGTTGTCCTTGGTGTTGCTCCGGGTGGCAGCCTTCTGCAGGTTCGCAAACGGCCCGAAGCGGGGGGTAAGGTACTCGCCGAGCAGACTCGTGTGCAACCGCGTGATCTCGTTCTGCTGGGCGTCGTCGACGTTCAAGATCGTCGATAGCGACTTCGGAGTCAACTTCATGTGGTGCTGGAAGCCGTAGTACTGCCAGTACGACTTGGCGTCCAAGTTGTACTCGGAGAAGTTGGCGCACCGGGGGGCCAGCGTCGACGAATAGAGCGCCGTGAACTTCGAGATGTCGCTGTGGAACGGCGACCGCAACACGAACATCTGCAACACGGAGATGTCCAGCAGCGAGAGCAGCAGCACGGCACACGTGCCCAGGAATGCCACCAGCGTCAGCTTCTTAAATACCCTGTTCAGGCGGTAGCGGGAGTAGCCCATGGTGTCGTGTGTCTCGGTCGTTGATGGTGTTCCTGGAAAAGAAGATACAGCAACAGCAGAGTCAGCGGACGCAGGAAGACCAAAACGAAAGCCGGTGCCAAGGCCAGACAGAGCACCCTCTCGGGCCCGCCTGCCGCCACAGGCACCCCATCCCAAACACGGGCTTCATCATCTTTGTTGATCCTCTCTCCTCTCTCTCTCTCTCTCTCTCCTCCCTCTCCCTGTCCTCCCTGTTTCCTCTCCCACACTCTGCCTGGCTCCCGCCATGCGAAAAAGGACGGAAACGCGAGAGAGGCCGAATGCGGCGGCGGCTGGAATAGCCCTTCCTGCACAGTGACAGATTTCCCCGGGCCGTGAGCCGGAAGGTATTTGGACACGGGAGGAGAAGGGAAGAAGGGCAGGCCTGGGCAGCAGGGGCCAATACGGGCAGAGCAAGGTGAAGAGAGACGGCGGATGACGGGGAAGGCGGCTCGGGCGGTGTCGTTGGAGCGGATCCTGTCCCAACTGGCAGTGCATATAAAAAGCTTGGTGTAGTCGTTGGAGGTGGAGTTTGTGTTCGGAGTGTAGTTGAGAAGAAAGCTGGTGTAGCATACAGTAGTAAAAACCACCCAATCCAACCGCACAGAAACAGCATGTTATCCAGAACATTCAGAAGCACCATCAAACCAACCGCAAGCTCGCTTGCGGTCGCTGCGAGATCGAGACCTGCGGTGTACCAGTACTCCACGTTGGGCGACAAGGCCAAGAAGGTGGGCGACAAGGTCGGGGAGGCTGCACAGGCCGCCAAGGAGAAGTTCAACAAAGCCACGGCGGACGCCAACGCCAAGGCAGACGACTTGAAGGCGGATGCGAACGCCAAGGCGGACGAATTGAAGGAGAAGGCCAAGTCGCAGGCGGAGAAGACGGGCGACGACTTGGACAAGCTGCGCCAGTAGCTAACGGGGCTGCAGCGTCCGCTGAACAGCATTATTCTACTCAAACACATTTTTTATACTGGTGTATGCGTGGTATATAAAGGAAGAAATCTAAAAATTAGTTAATTGCGAGATAACTGGCGTAGAGTGGTGGATATATGATACAGAGGATGGCGCACATCAGGCAGTAAAGGTTTCGTACTCTATTTCCAGTGAGGTGTCGAAACTGTTGGCAGCAGCAGCAGGGCCTGGGGCAATGGTGGGGTTGCTGCTGGAGTTGGGTATTGTGGAGAAGGCATCTTTGAAGTGGTCGACGCTGTTCCCGGAGTAGAGGCTGATCCTCTTGGTAGGCGAGCCGCCGGAAGAGGAGGGCGGGGATATGGGCGAGAGGTAGACCACTCTGGAATGCGAGTGGTCGGGGGTGAGCGAGCTGCTGCCCGACGAGGACGACCAGTTGTTGTTCAGGCTGGGGCTGGACGCGGAGTTCGGGATCGAGGGGCTCAGAAACCCGCCCTGGGGCTCCGCCGAGGGACAGATGTCCACGATCCGGAAGTGCTTCAAGCCGGCACGGGCGCCCGCATTCGAATGATCGCTGACGAACTCATTGTGGAGTGTCTTCTGCAACGACGACATAATAATGGTTCTTCTCTCTTCGTGGAGCTTCTGGCTGTAGATCTTGTCCAGCTGTTTCACCGTGTTCTCGGATCGCGTCAACGCCGCCTGCAGGTCTCTCACCTCGTTCTTGAGCATCTTCATGATGTCGCTGTCACTCAGGTTCCCGTCTGCAGGGTTTTCAAAGCTGTCCTCGCCCTGGTACTTCTCCACCGACCGCGTGTAGCACTCCTGGAGCTGCTCGGGTATTTCGCTGGCGTCGCCCATAATAAGGAAGAAGCTGTCCTTCTGCTTCACAAAGTTGGGTATCCTCTCGATCATGGTTCTGGAAAGCGTGGTGCACCTGTCGGCGGCCGCCTCGCTCTGTTTCAGCTCTGCTTTCAACAGGGCAATGTCCTTCAGATGCGTCTCGTTTTCGTTGGTCAGGTTCTCCACCTCGCTTTCGATGCTCACGTACTTGGTCGCCAAGTCTGAAAACTCCTCCTCCAACTTGATGTACTTCTCGTCGTTGGCCACAATAGAGCTCGAGTCGTGTCCCAGCTCGATGTCCTTCAACTTCTTCTTCAACCCCTTGTTCTCGCCCTTCACGCTCAGAAGAATCTTCTGGAGCTCGGCCTTCGACAGACTGTCGTACTCGCTCTCATCAACGTCCTCGTCCTCGTCCTCGTCCTCGTAATCCTCTTCATCGTCGTCATCTTCATCGATCGACTCCCAGTCGTTGACGGTGGTGCCGTAGTTCGCAGGGTCGCCGTCGTTGACGTTGAGTGCGTGGCCCATCCCGTTCATTATGGTCGGAAACGCTAGTTTCCGAGCGTTTTCGTCGTTCGTCATTGACATCGGAGAGCCCACCACGCCACCGTTCTGGGCGGAAAACCGTCTCTGCAATGAGGGCGTGGGGGACCCGTTGGCCACCGGCATGTTCACCTGCGGCTGCTGCGCCATGTTAATGAGCTCGCCCGACGTGTTCACAGAGTTCAAGTACATGTATGACTCTCTGAAGCCTTTCTTTCCTTTTCGCTGTTTCGCCACCCGGACACCCTGTTGCTGCTGTTGTTGTTGCTGTGGGGCATACTGGTAGCCCGGATATGCCTGGTTCGCCCCCAGGTAGTTCTGTTGCTGCTGCTGCTGGTAGTTTGGATACTGTCCCTGGCCGTAATAGCCTTGCTGCGGGTAGTACCCCTGCTGGAAGCTCGGGTTGCTGTGGTTGCTGCTGCTGTACATCTGAGCGTTGTACTGCACCTGTGGGTACCCGGCGTACCCCTGCTGGGCCATGGCCATCTGCTGGTTCGCCATCATCATCTGCTGCTGCTGCTGCTGCTGCTGCTGCTGCTGCTGCTGCTGGCTTGCCTGGTTGTTGCTCGACTGGTAGTCGCCGCTGGACACCTCGCTGAACAAAGACGTGCCGTCAAACAACGAGCTTTTGCTCTTGGCCATCGCACCGTTGTACAGCACGCTCTGCGTCTTGTTCCTGTGTTTCTTCTTGTTTGAGTTTTCGAGCTGGACTGACAGGTCCGTCTGCCTCAACCCTGCCCGGGCTATTCCAGACGAATTGTCGTCGTACATCGCTATAGTGTGGGCTGCCTCCATTGTGTTGCGCCTCTGCCGTGACTGTTTCTGCCTTTTGTTTCCCGCGGGTCTCTATGTTCACTCCGCTGCTGTGTGTCCTGTGTCCGGAAATGCTTGTCCAGTGCTCACCTCCCGCAGCACATGTACTACCAGCACTACCACAATAAGGTTTGCGCAGAACAATCTGCAGAAATGTGATACATCCTCCAAACCCAAATCGACGGAAGTAGGCAGGCGCCTTTCGCAGGTTGGCCCCGAAAGAGGGAATAGGGAAAAAAAACACGAAACCGCCCTAGACGCGGCACCGCGACGCGAAACACCAGGGCAGAAAACGTCTACTGTGGAGACGCAGACACATAATCGACGCGGCGATCGCCGCGTCGATGCGCGGCCATGAACGAGCAGGGCTCAGGCGTTGCCAAGCATGGGGTGGCTGCAATGGAAGCGTACTAGTCCGTCGCAGCTTTGTGCGGGAAGCCATCATTGGCAATCACAGCCGCGATTCTGCGCAGGGTCACGACCCACATCCGCCCCTGATAAGGCGACCAAGCAAGATCTGCAAAAGGTATCCAAGGCCTGGATCGTTCGGCACCGTGCGGGGATCCTCGGAAACTCGAAACACCGACAGCGCAAAGCAGCTAGCTACCGCTAGCGTCATCGGCCGCACAAAGCAGCTGTGCTGCACCCACCACCCCCGCACAGAAAAAAAATGCTACGTAGTCTGCGCCGGCGCTGACATAGCCGCTGCGTGTCCGGGCGCGGCTGTCTGCAAGATTTCCGGGCTCTCTCTCTGCCGCAAAGCGGCACCCATCTAGATTTGGCGCCACCTGCTCCACCTCGGCCACCCCTGCATGCCCGGCTCCCCCGTCTCCGCACCACGGCGCAGTCCTCCACTTCTGGCCTGTATTATCATCCCTTGCGCAGCAGCATCAACCGCCGCAAACCAACACCACGTATGCGTCATGGCCTGCACTCCAGCCGATGGGCGCACAAGTGGGCAGACGGTCGCAGGCCCCGCCAAAGCCCGCCAAAGCCTCCCCATTATCGTCCTCATCCCACGTCCCCACACGCAGTGTACCTCGGCCCCCTCCCTTTACCCAATGGGTAAACATTTCACGCCGCCCCCAGGCAGACAAAACGACGAAAAAATGCAGAGCAAAGCCGAAAGCCAAGAGCGGCGCAGTCCGCGTGCCGCGCCAGCTGGGCACTCCTCTCGCTCCCCTCCTGTTGCGGACAATAGCCCGCCGACCCATAGGCACACAGACGCACGTTCTAGAATTGCTGGCCCGATGCAGACTGCTCTAAACAGCTGCTGCCCGCATTGCGGAGAATCGTGGGGCGCCCCGCGCCTGAGCCGTGCTCGCATTTGGCACTCCGAGGCTGCCGCCTGCTCCGACCGGGCTGCATTCGGGTAGGCAAGCAGACATGGAGAGGTTAGCCGTGCCTTGGGTTTCTGGAACGCGTGTGATCAGCATCTCTTGCAGCAAGTGGGCAAAGCGGTCTCCAGCCACTCGTACACTGCTAGGGCTGGTGGTGCTACTCGAAGATAGATTGAGATTAAGCGTTAAGCGTCGTAAATACTGTAAAAATTAAATAGCTGTGGTGAAGCAATAAAAAGATCTAAAAAGGAAAAACTGAATGGGTGCTGCTGGTACAGATTTACACCACCTCAGTAGTGTGCCATGTTGCACTTCTCTAAATGGCGTTGGAATCTGTAGCTTCGGTCAAAACGCCTGTTGCAACGCTTGCACTTGAACTTGTCCGTGTGCACAATGCTGTGCCGCGTGAGGTTCTCCTTCGAGCTCAAACGGGTTCCACACTGGTTGCACTTGAAGTGGTAGATCTTGCCCAGATGCACGCGGTTCACGTGCTCCGTGAGTCTTGTTTTTCTTGTGAACGAGCTGGTGCACTTGCTGCACTTGAACTGCTTGTCGGTCTTGCCAATGCCGTTGGCCAGGCCGCCTGCAAAGGCCGTGCTGCCCGATCCGGCGCTCTTGCCCCGTGCGTGGTTTCTGGCTCTTTTGACCGCCATCGCCCCTCTCTTTACCTCGCCTGTGCCTTCAAAACTGTCGTCGTCGCTGCAGTTTCCTGAAATGTTCGTGTCGTCGTCACTGTCGTTGTTGTCGCCGTTATCGTCATCGTCGCCATTGTTCTCTCCGTCGCTCTCGCTGTCACCAGTGCCGAATTCATTGCTTTCGTCGTTACTGTCCATGTCCTGGTAGTTGTTCAAACCACCCGTGTGTGCACTAGTGACATCGCTTCTTCTTCTGCTGCTGCCCTCGGCCACGCCTTGGCCGTCGCCTTTCTCCGAGTAGAGGCTCATGCCCTGGCTGGGTAGGGAGATGGGCAACTGCAGACGAGCCTCATTCAGGGCCTCCTTCATCTCTTCGTTGAGTGTCTCCACCTCCGAGAAGCTCGAAAACAATCTATCTCTGGCCATAGTATTGTTATCTGTGTTGAATCTGTCACTTCCCGTGTCGACACCGCCCAATGTGTTTGTGTTAGGGTTCATCCCCATGTTCGAAAAGTCGTTGAACTTGGACAAGCTGTGCTCGTCCAAATACGTCACGCTCGTGGCATCGCTGAGCAAGTCGCCCTGCATCATCAGAAAATCATCGCTTCCGCCATTCGCACTGCTGCCGCTCACTCCGCTCTCCAAGCGGCGCCTCTGATAAGGCGAGAGAGACATGTCGCTGGCAACCGGGGTGTGGATGCTGTAGTAGTCGTTTGCCGGGGTGCTGACA
This sequence comes from Pichia membranifaciens NRRL Y-2026, assembly GCF_001661235.1. Lineage (NCBI taxonomy): Eukaryota > Fungi > Ascomycota > Pichiomycetes > Pichiales > Pichiaceae > Pichia > Pichia membranifaciens. The sequence goes on along the minus strand of NW_017566983.1, from coordinate 2,405,932 downwards.
TCTTGGTTAGCATTCATCAAGTAGGTGAACAGACTATTGTACTGTTCGTCAGTGTTGTTGCTGTTGTTGGTGATGCTGTTGTTGTCGTTATTCACCCCTGATTGTGAGATAGACTGTGGGTCCTTGAACTGAGGACTGACATCGGCTGGAGGGATGCCGGTCACCGGTTGGGTGAAGAGGAGCGGGTTGACATCAAAGTTGAGGCGGGTGGCGCACCTTGGAGTCGATTTCATGTCCGTCACCAAAGGTTTCTCGTTTATCAGTTGCAGCAAGGTGGAGGAAATGTCCGCGCCAGCGTCGTCCTGACGGGTCTCTGGGATGTCCTGTTGGGCCACTCCAGCAGTCTCTGCGTCATTGTATATGTTGTTGAAGAATATGCTGCTCAGAGAGTTGGAAAGATTCAAGGCGGGTTTTTCCAATGCAGGCGCAGCGGCGTTGGCCTTGGTGTTGGCGTTGGCGCCCACACTGGCCGGACCAACCCAGTCAAACTGGTCCTGGCCTTGTGTAGATTGACTGGTACTCTGGAACTGCGTGTCGAAGAGAGGTGCCATTTTAGATACCTGAGAGTCCATTCCGAAAATTTGTGGGTATGTGTTATTTAGGTTAATGACTTTACCGTGCTCTAGTTCTTGTCGCAAGTGGCCGAAATAGGGTATTATCGAAAAATTGGGGGTAGCTGGTGCTGTCTGGAGGTGGTGTACGCTTGCAGAACTAAGTGCTGATAACAGGAAAAGAGTAAATTAAAAACCAAAGGGCAAATTAAACAGAGACAGAATCCAACAAGATAAAATTATATATTAAAAAAAAGAATGAATTAAGGAACCGCAGAAAAACATGTATGAAAGTGGCAAATATACAAAACAGAAAGAGGATACCCAATCGCTTTTATACAAAACAACTCGTGAAAATGCACAAAATGGATGATCATCCTTCATCGTACCACCATCCCCGTACTTCTTGGACCGGATGCGTAGCGCAAACATAACCCGCTTGGCAGCACCACTGCTCGTCTCGCTTTCCCGCAGTTGTCTGTGCGTCGCTGCGTGTGCGTCGCTGCGTATGCATTTCTGCATTTCTGCATTTCTGCGACTTTGCATTCCGGGGAGGAGCTAAGGGTTCTCGCTCCTGCTGAGAACAATAGCGCGGCACCTGCAGCGCGGCTAATAATAGTGCTTGTCACCGGCTTGGAGCCACTTTCTGGCCCGCGAAACTGTGCACGCCGCACGCGCAGTTAAAACTCTGGGCAGAATTTAGGTTTTCAGTGGCGGAGTAGGCATGTGCCGTGGTCTATCTGGCGAAGGCATTTGCTGGCGGTGCCAGTGCTGTTACTACCACAGTCACTGCCAGCGCTGCCCCACCCAGCGTAGTTCCCAGAAGATGAGTGGTATCAGATTTGCCGCCACGGCCAGAAAGCGACAGATAGCTGGCTCCTAGCGGCAGAGCTGTTAATCGTGGTGCAGAGGCGGAAATCGAGAGCGGAATTGAAACCTACTGTTTATTTTATTCTTCCATGTTCTTTCTCAAGAGATTTAAGTCAAAGGGCATCTGGGCTTCTCCGGGTGGGCATAGTTTAGGCTGGGCCACACCTGGCACCACAGCGCCTGGGGACACGCTCCATCGAGCCTATTCGATCTCCATACGGCAGGGGTGGCAGAGGGACACTGTCAGTGGTGGTGGCGGATGTGTTGCCAGCAGGCATGGACACGGTTCTACGACCTAACCCGAGACCAGCGGTTAGCCAACGGTTAGCTAGCGGTTACGTATGTATTTCTAGAAAGGCACACGTAGTGCGGCACCACGAATTGTGCAGCGTCCGACAGCACAATGACTTCTTGGCTAGTGCCTCCCAGCGGATTCAAGGTTAGTGCTATCTGCACAGAACTTGGCCCTTGCATCGCATGGAAGGGTCTTTTCCGCGGCCAAGGCCCGCGCTCCGAATCAACTGGCCCCTCCTTCACGCGGATCGCCATGCTGCACCCGCAGCCGCGTGTCCTACGTAGTCGACCTGCAGCATGCTAGAAAAAACAGAGCTAGAACCTCATTGTTCTTCTGGCAGGCCTAGGCGTTCCACGCGTCAAAACAAATGCTTGGCTGCCTATGCCGCATCCCGCTCTGCGTGTTCACCTAGCCTCTTTTTCCAGTCGAGATGATCGGGAATGTCTCTATCTTTCTCGCAACTGCGATTTAACTGTTCTTTTTTCCGACCACAGCTGTGCGTGGTTTTGCAAAACCCGTCGCTTCCCGCCCGTCTGGTAATATCAAATGCTGCCCAGCACCGTCTTTGCCGCCCCTGCAGGTCCTCGGCGCCGAACTACACGTTCCACCCACTTCCATCTGCTTCTGTTTCCCGTCCTCCATCCTCTGCGGTGAACTACATGTACCTGGTTGCTTTCGTATTGTCTGATCTAAATATGCAGGTGTAGTTGTCGATCTCCGTTCCTTCCTATTCCCATCAGGATGTCAAAATGAAAACCCGTCGACTTCAGTGGCTACGTAGTAAGCACCGGATGCCTGCGGTGGTCGGACATGGGTCTCGGCCCACACTACTGGAAACACCCCACGCCGTGGCATGAGGGACTAGTCAGCACCCCTCTTACGTGGTCCCGATGCAGAGACCACAGAAGGGGAGAGAAGGAGGAAGAAGTTCTTCTCGTACGTTGTCCGGCCTGACGTCACGCTGAGAGCAATCTGCTGTTCCTCTTTTTTTTTCACTTCCTCGGGCTCCTACTGAGGTGGGCGGATGAGCCCCGCGGCGACAGGTTGAAAAAAAAGATAGACGCGTCGGGAGGAGAGCGGCGAAGTCGGCTGTGCAGGGCAACACACGGCGTGGGGAAGAAGTGGAGGCCGAGAAGAGCCAGATCTGAAGCCCGGACCAGGTAGGGCAAGGGATGACAAGAGGGAAGGCAAGAGGAGGGGAAGGAAGGGGATTTAAGCACTACATCTCCCAAACAGCGTTTCCAGGAACGTAGCACAGATAGCTGCAATTGAGTAGCAACGCATTGCAGACAACACTCACACTCACACTCACACTCACACGCAACACGCAACACGCAACACGCAACACACAATCACACATACACACACTAAAAATGTCAGAGTACAAGAGACCGATTTCGCTTATGGACTTCGAGATTGCCGTGCACGACCTCTCGGACCAGGAATTGGCGTCGATATTGGAAAAGCTACACGTCTCGATCTCAAGACTGATCCAGTCTAACGAGCTCATGCAGAGTCTTATGGACAAGGAGAAGAAGAAGAGTGAGGAGACGCACATCGCAGACGGCGAAGTTGCGGATGAGGACGACGAGTTTGATACCCCTACAAAAGACGACATCAAGATTTACCGCGACAGCATAAGCGAGAACGAAGTAGTCATCGAGAACCAGCGGGCACGGTGTCGGATCATTGAGAATGAGCTCGAGTTGCGGAACTTGCCCAGTAGCCGGCCGCAAGACGCACAGCACTACCGCTCGTTGCAGAACTCAAACGACGTGCCGATCAGCACCGACAACGAGCAGATTGCCTTGTAGGAGGCTTTGGATAGGATAGGATAGGATAGGAATCTATATAAATTTAATCCATGACAGTTACACAGTACGATAAATATATTTATGAGTAAAATATTGAAAAAGGCTCTAGTTGGAAGTTGGAATTTGTGGGAATTAATGGAATATTCTATTTTATTTTATTTTAATCGGAGTGCTTACAGCAGTCCGTGGTTCTTCAAGTACTTGTACAACCATAGCATCTGTCCGAAGTTTGCAATCAAGTAGATCATAAACGTTAGAATGAAGAGCCTCATGTATTTGTCCAACGTGTCTTCGTTTTTGTTTCGCAATGCCGGTTCTGAGGTCTCCAGGTTTCTCTGGAGCTGGAACACCACAGCATCCAACTCTTCACCCACTTTTTCCAGTCGGTGCGCTATGTCGTCTATCAGCTGTGTCGACTGTTTGTATCTTTCGGACAAGGCTTCCACACCGAACTCTATCTCCATCATTGCCTCCACAGTGGAGGGCCTGGAGCTCCAAGATTTGTCGTGTTTCAAGTTTTCAAAACAGACGTCGAAGTACTGCTCGTTGCAGAACTCAGGAGTCTTCTCGGTAAGAGGGTAGTCTACCAACACACGGAGGCTCTCCTGATTGATGCTGTTGATTCTCCGGAGGGTGTTTGCATTCTTGTCGAGCACGTTGAGGTTCAACTTCTGGATCCGAGAGTCTATCTGGTAGTCGCTGGAGAAGTCGAACTTGAACGCGAGCATGACGCTTTCGCTTGTCTGTGGGTCAGTGCCGATCTGGCTGCAATTGATGTGGTCCGAGAGGTAGTATCTGAGACAGCTGTTGCTGATTAGGTAGTTAGTCACTATTTTCTGCAGCTTGGCGTTCAGCCTCTCAAGCTTTTTCTGGAAGGCCAGGTCTTCTCTCTGGTGGTTGTTGCTGCCGTCATCCATCCCGTAGATCTCGTGGTGGAGCAGATATATGTCTGTGAGAAGGTCGTTGTCGCCGTTCGGGTTCGGTGGGATCTGCATGCCCAACTTGACTGCCAAGATGGAGTCCATGCAGAAAAAGAACACCAGGGCCAGTAGTAATGTCCTCACGGCAGCTGTCATTGTGTGTCTGTGTGTAGTGTGTCTGTGTGTATGCGTGTATGCGTGTACTGACTGTATGCCTAAGTGTGGGTGGGGGATGGTTATATAAACGACAGAAGAAACCAGAGCGCCAAAAATAGCTCTGTGGATCGGATCAAGTGTCAACGGGTGAAAGGCAAAAGGCGTTGCTTGTGCCGGCGGTGTCTGCAGACGGGAGCAAACGCGGCAGCAGAGTGTGTGAGGAACAAGCCGGATCGGTGGTTGTGCTGTGTCTTTGTGATCTGTAGCAAGCCAGTGTGACAGAAGAGTAGTCACGAGTGTGTGTGTCCTGTGTTGTCACTGAGCGCCACTGTCTACGGATGTTTCGGTGCCAACCGGCTGCAGCAGTACGTAGTACAGAAAGACCCAGGCGTGCAGAAGCGCAGAGGAAACGAGACCACACCAGCGTCGAGCCCAGAATGCTAGCGTGTGTGTGTTCGTCGAAACCGACCCTGTGTGTGCGAGCGGTGTGTGCGAGCGTGTGAGTGAGGGTGTTTTCTCGCTGCAAGATCAACAGCACAATGCGGGCGGCCACCACATGGAAAAAAAAAAAACGGAAAAGCGACCAGCAAACGAAAACAAATCAAATCAAATCAAACAGAAACAGAAAACACACACACTAAACCGCCACACGTTGCCGCCCTCGCACAGACGAGACGAAAGAAAAGGACCTAACGGGGGTGAAGACGCCGTGTTTGCGCCGTCCGCGACGCGACGTTCGTACAGGTACGAATCGGCGCGTCGGTGCGGCGGCGCGGCGGCCAATGACGTAGTGGCCGGCTGGAAATGAAGGGAAGGGGCCGGAGATCGACGCGTCGATACGCGAGACGGCTCGGCGGGTTCGGGCTTGGCAGGGGCTCGGGGGGCACTCTGAGCCCCCGCTGCAATCACCTCGGTGGTTGTAGGTTGTGGCAGAACCACCTATAAAGCAGGGGCGATTCCAAGCTGGTGGGTTCCGCAACGCAGTGGTCTGGCTATAGGTTATGTTTAGCATCGGAGGTGTCTCTGTCTGTGGTTGTTGTCATTACATGGTAGTTGCAAGACGACCCCTGTTGGACAGGATAGGACCGGACCAGGATCAGGATAGGACACCGTGGACTCACCGCGACAAGTCTTCGGAATTAAGGTGTCTCCGACAAGACGAGGCCGCTTAGTCAGCGCCTATGTCCCGAGTTTAGGCTATCCCCACAGCCGGTTTTTCAGCTACAATTATCCAGCCCGGATGCTCCTCGGTGGACAGGGCCAGGGCATCGGCAATCCACCAAGCATGGGCCACCAGCTCCCCCGGAAATAGGAAATAGCGCTACTGTTTACACCAGCGGATGCGCTTCCCGGCTCCAGCCCTATGGAAAGTATAAATTGCCGGCTATGATTCCGAAATGCTTCTTGTAGCTCTGATGGGTTTTGTACAGCAAACCACTACCACTTAGCACCGGAATTGCAAGCACAGCTAGCAAAAAAAAGTATTGGAACTCTAAAAAGCTCATAAAATCAACGTATCATGACTGCAGTGAAGGAAATCAGAGCCATCGGTGTCCACGACTACGACAACTGGTTAGAACCAAAGGAGTTCACCTATGAGCCACAAGAAATGCGTCCTGAGGAAGTCGAAATCAAGGTGGAGGCGTGCGGTATCTGCGGTTCCGACATCCATGCTGCTAACGGAGACTGGGGCCGCCACTTCTCCCCACTTGCTGTCGGCCACGAGATTGTCGGTGTCGTCACCGCTGCCGGCAAGGACTCGAGACACAAGGTTGGCGACAGAGTCGGTGTCGGTGCCCAGTGTGACTCGTGCCACACATGCACCCGTTGCAAAAACGAACATCAGAACGCCTGTAGGCGCATGGTCGGCACCTATCAGGGTGTTTACCCAAGCGGCAAGGTCACACAGGGTGGCTATGCCTCCCACGTGAGAGTCAACAGCGAGTTTGCCTTCAAGATCCCAGACAACTTGAGCAGCGTCGACGTCGCTCCTTTGCTTTGCGGTGGTATCACCGCCTTCAGACCAATGATGACCGCTGGTGTCACCAAGGGCACCAAAGTCGGTATTAACGGTATCGGTGGTATTGGGCACATGGCTATTCTGTTCGCCAAGGCCTTGGGTGCTGAGGTCACCGCTATCTCTAGGAACGACAAGAAGAAGGAGCTCGCCATACAGTTGGGTGCAGACCACTATATTGCCACCGACGAGAAGGACTTTTCTAAGAAGCACGAGGACTCAATCGATTTGCTCATCAATACCGGCTCCTCCTTTTCCGAGGGTAACGTCAGCGAGGTTTTGAACCTCTTGACCGCCTTTGGTAAAATGACCTTCATCACCGCCCCGCCTATTGATGAGAAGTTGTCTTTGATTCCATTCCAGATGCTCCAGAACAACATCTCTGTCGGTGGCTCCTGTATTGGCTCTCCGAAGGACATCGAGTACATGTTAGAGGTTGCTTCCAAGAACAACATCAAGCCTATGATCGAGACCATCGACATTAACGAGCCTAACGTCAAAACCGCCTGGGAAAGAATGGTCAAGGGTGACGTCAGATTCAGATTTGTCTTAACCGGTTACGACAAGTATTTCAAATAAATTAAATGATGAAACCACATTCATGAAACTTATGACTCTCTCATGTATCTCTCCGTGTTCCTTCGGTCACCTTGTATTTTACTTTTCTAAGGCTTATTATTAAGTAATTATAAAGATTAGTTTTCTAAACCAGTTTTTAGTCCTACAGGGCTAGTATTAAACAGAACCGTTGAACAACATCTCGATTGCACCCTCAACCGAACCGCCACTGCGTCTTAAAGCACGTACGTTACGGTCAAAGTCGAAAAATCCCATGTCGTTCAATTGACGCAACTGCGTCTCGTAAACTTCCTCTGGCGGCCTCGTTTCAGCTGCAGCAGCTGCAGCGCCTGGGTTCCCGAACATGTTTAACAGATTAGGATTAAGCGCCGGGTTCAGAAAAGGGTTGGCTCCTAAACCTGCGCCAGCGCCTGCACCGGCTCCGGCACCGAATAGAGAGGCAAATGGGTTAGCAGCTGCACCTGGATTGGCACTGCTTGACTCAGCACCAGTGGCATTCGTCGAGCTGGCGTTATCAGCAGTGTTTCCAGAAGCGGCATTTGGGTTTCCCGGAGTAGGAAAGCTTGAGGTGGCAGCGTCAGCACCAGCACCGGATCCCGACATCGCCCTCTGGAATTCCATCATGCCCCTCATGGCCTGTGGGTTGGTCAACATGTTTCTAACATAATCGCTTTGAAGTAGATCTCTTGCGGCAGGCCCCATTGCCCTTAGCTGTGGCGACTGTTGGATCATATAATCAAGCATCTGAGGATTGGAAAGCATGGATCTCATACTTTCTTGGAACATTGGATTGTCCATCATCTGTTCTAATTGGTTCTCAGGAGGTAGCTGCATTCCGTCTGCACCAAAGCCCAACTGGTCCATCGTAGGCATTGGGATGTTGTAACCTGCATATCTCGCATCGGTTAGACCTGCTAAAGGATTGAAGGAGCCTTGCCCAGCCTCAATATTCGATGGCACTGATGGCGGTGGCGAAGAGGCATTGCCTGTATTGGAAGATGCTCCACCTGCAGCAGAGACTGCTGCGGAAGACGGCGCATTGTCACTCTTGGCAGCACCTTTTACCAAATGAATTGAGTGACCTTCTTTGATCTTGTATGTCTCGAGGGTGTCGTTGTCTTTCAAAACTTTACCAGAAAATATGAGACGTTGACGGTCCACAGAAACATCGAGATCACTTGCAATCTTCTCCTTCAACTGAAGAACGGTCATAGCAGGCGTGACGGTCATTTGATGCTTGGCATCGCCCGTCATCTTGATGGTAATTGTAAATTCAGACATTGGTAGTATGGATACTAATCAACTTATGAACTATCTGCAGTAATTTGATAACTTGACACTGCTCATTTACGCAAGTCTTCTTTCTCTACACAGGGCTTCCTCTATCGGTGTTCGGTGTTATTCATGAGATCATTACGCTTCCCATTTTGCCACCTGGGCAAAATCACTGGTGCACGGAAGAGGTCTCAGCCGTCGACCGCCCCTAAATTCCGAGGGAATCACTTCAGCATGTAATGAACAGAAATGAAACATATACATGCCAAACAGGGCTAAGGGCTCAGACGTCTGTTCCTCCTCCCGAAGCCAAGAGCACAGAATACAGCCATAAGTATGGTTGCTGCTCCTATAGGATATGAGACTCCGACTTTCCCTTCGTTATATTGGCCCCTCGGACAATACTCGGATGATTTCCATTCGTCCTTCTTGTACCACACCAAGGACATATGGGAATTTACAACAGTCTGGACAATCATATTCATGACTGGTGTGTACACAGCTTCTGCGTGCATATTTCTGGTGACACACTACATTGGATCATCTCGACATCCAACCCTCAAGAACGAGGGAGATGAGATCGAAATGAGAAACCACAATTTTGCACTCCATGAAATGAACTATAACCACATTTACCAGACAACTATGTCCACCTATCAGCACTACTTTGTGACATCTCTGTTTACTGGGAATAGAAAGATCTTAATATACACTGTTTTTGCCTATATCCTACTAGGAGCGATACAAGGGTTTATTGCCGGTTCGGTTGTTGGGGTGTTGATAGCAGCCATATATGATTCCGCACAGTTCAAAGTCACCACCTGGATACCCTTTGTTTATTCATTAATCATCACCCTGTACAATATTGCCGACTCGTACTCCTTTACGGTCAAAAATTTATAGAAGCAGCATTTTCAAACAACTTTTCTCACGCTTTTGTCTTCATTTCCCCTTCAATTCCATACGCCTATCAGTATTTACTTCGACGATTCGAAGGTTTTCTTCTTCTATATGAACCCTAGTTGTTTAATTTATACATACCAAACTATATAAACTAATAATAATCTTTTCATTTTCAAGGAAAAGTAGAAAATATGCCCAGATGCATAATGATAAGGAAAAAAGAAAAAGCGCCTCTCTTTTACCTTTCGTTGCAATCGAAACAATACATCTTCACTTCACCGTTCTCCAAACCGCAGACTATGCGTGAGTCTCCCAACCCGACGCAGGAAACTGAGCTTGCGTTGGCAAGAGTATGCATGCACTGGCCGTTTTGCAAATCCCAAATTTTGATACTTTTGTCGTGTGCACCACTGACTATCCTAAAAGTATCAGCCGCAATGGACCAGACGCCTTCGATGTGACCAAACTGTGTACGGATGCACTTTCCTGTCTTCACATCCCAGAGCTTGATTGTGTTGTCCAAAGAGGCAGTAAGAAGATGAGTGGGGAGGTTACGACGTGTTTTGACAAACTTCTCAAAGTCGCTTTCATCGGTATTTTGAACGTTATTGTTGACGTTGTTGCTGTTTTCGATATTACCGTCATCCTCCTCATCATCGCTGTCAAATACAGCTACCTCGCTATTCGAGCCACCGGTTTCGTCGTTTACCGCATTGGATGTCTTTTGACAGTTAGCGACGTCGGTTACCAAGTCGTCAGTATAAGTGAAAGGAATGACGCATTGAACCTGCGCAGTATGACCGCCATTTTCAACTCCTCCGTAGGTTCCAATGTACTTGTTTGTCTCCAAATCCCATAATCTAACAGTGGAGTCATCACTTGCACTGAACAAGGTCCTACTTTTCGAATGTATTTTAACACACGTGACCCAGTCGGAATGGCCACGCAAGGTATAGCAGGTTCCGATGTCGACGTGCCACACTTTGATGGTCTTGTCGGCACTCCCGCTGACAATCACCTTGTCCAAAAAATCAACACTGATGACTCCTTCTCTGTGGCCTGTGTATGACGAGATGCATTCACCTGTTCTCCAATTCCAGACTTTGATGGTGCAATCCAAGCCTCCGCTGATCAATTTCTGATCGTCGTATATGAGAGACTTTACACCCATAGTATGGCCGGTCAAAGTACGGATCAACTCACCCGTGTCTGTATTCCAGATCTTGATTGATGTATCGTAGGAGCCTGTCATGAGCAACTTGTTGTTGTCGTACTGACAACATAAAACACCATCGGTGTGTCCTTCAAACTTTTTCACCGAATAGAAGCCTTTTCTCCAATGGCGTTCAACGGTGTAACGCTCTGAATAAACGGCCTTCCATGGTCTCTTCTTCCTCATCAGCCTCTTGGGTGCCGATGCGCCGCATTTCCATAGAGGCTGAGGAAGGTTCTTCACGGCCTTCATTTCTTCTTCGGCTTCCGAGAATCTTCTCTTGCGGGAAGACTTCTCCTGTAACTTCTTCACCGCCATCAACGGGAGGCCCCAGCCGCACTGCGGGCACTTGCGGTCGATGTGCTGTTCACACATGTATCTCCAGACACGGTCGTCGTCTGCGAGCTGCTTCCACTTGGTGGACACCTGTGCAGCGCTGCACAAGCTCTGGCAGTCGAGGTAGCACAAGATCTTCAAGGCAAGCTCGCTGGGGAGCATCTCAAGAAAGTCAATCTTGAGCAAGTGGGAGATCTCATGCGAGATGACAGAAAGCTGCGGGAAGCAACACTGAGAAATTAGGCCCTGGAGAATCAACGCCCTCTGTTGGCTCGACGAGTTGGCAAAGGAGGACCACACGTTGGTGACGGTCTGCTGGTCCTGCTTTGAGAACGTGCTCAATTTCTTCTGGATCTCGGTGAGCTGCTGTTTATCGGCCATTTTGTTGCACCTTATTCTTGGGTTATGTCGATAGCAGTACTTGGTGTCGAGGACGTACGCCTGTTCTTTCTGCACGTCTTTCTCCTGTCCCGCACTCGTGCTGGAGGGTGTCGCCATTGTGGCTATTTCTGGTCGACGTGTGTCCTGTAAGCCGATATTGTTGTTGCTGCTGCTGCCGATGCTGCCGATGCTCTTGTTGCTATTGTTATCTGTGTAAATGTTTGGATGCTTGGACTCAGTGATTCTGGTGGCGACTGCGGATTCCGTGTATGTCTGCGGGGCTCCTGTGCCCTCTGTCGGCGAAATCGTCATTGTTTTTGGTTCTGTTGTTGCTGATGCCGATGCCGTTGCTGCTGCACAGGAGCCAGATACGGCCCCTTCTCTCCGAGAGTCGCCCGTCACGGCATCCCTCCCGCTCGTAGGGGCGCTGTCGCCGCCCCTGTACTCCTTGTACATCTTGCCTTCAGGCACAGAGCCTCTCGGGCTCGCGTGGTGATGATCCCTAACGCCTGTCGTGTTCCTGTCCGATAACACAGATGTGAGCATATTCTGCGACGGACTCGGGGCCACCGTGTCGCTCGAGCAGCTCTTCTGGAGGTACTGCATTAGTCGTTCCTCGCTTGTGGGGTCTGACATGGCAAAAGGATCTTGTTGAACAACAGCAGAAGAATTCCAGCAACCGAAAGCCCTATAAGAGCCACCACACACTTGTTTAAGGCAGCGGAGGGCCTACACAGTTACAAAACGTGAAAATTAGACTTAGACATAGTGTTCATACGCAGAAGCCATAGTTGGCAAATCGCCCCGCGCTGCGGAAGCTCAGCTCTACCACGGAGCGGGACAGAGACGGAGAAAAAGGCAAAGTGAGAGGGAAAAGGAGAATCGGGAACCGGTAATCGCGGGGGGAGGAAACACAGCCACAGCCTCGATTGCGGGACGGCACGTGATGCGTTACGTAATGCGTTACGTAATGTGTTACGTAACGCATTACGTAATGTGCTGAGGTAAGCAGCGCGGTTCTCCTGTCAGCGTCAGATTTTACGTCAGCTGCAGATCCAGGAGTGGTGACACTTGTGGTCAGCACCACTTGTCGACCGGGTTGGCAACGTAGGCGTCGTAGTCGGCCCTGCGGTAGATGCTGACCTCGGTCTCGTTCGCCATGCCGTAGTCGACAAGCTTGCGGGAGGCGTCGTCGAGGTCGAGCACCCAGTCGTCGTCGTGGTCCATGTTGATGACGAGGTTCATTGTCTTCGTGGCGTGGGCGTGCGTGTAGATCTTGAGCGTGTCGTACTCGACATTCCGATAAGGCCGGAGACTGCCCTCGGTACGGATGGTCTCCAGGATGGTGTCGAAAAACTGTTTGGCGGTGGTGTTCACGAGGTCAACGTGCTGGAACACATGGTTTCTCACGTTCCGGTACGGGAACGACTTGATGATGCGGACCGTGATAACGGAGTCGTTGAGTGGTCTTGCCGTGGAGGTAAGCGGTTCCTCGAGGTCGTATTCAGACATGTTGAGGTGGATCGGAGTGGATGAATTGGGGCGGGGTTTCGGTTGTCTTGATGATGAAGAGGCCGAGGAGGTTCCAGGGCTCTGGGAACGTACAATTTTTTTCTTCAGCGCCTGCGGCGGCGATGCATTACCCTTTTCGGACGCCTACCCGTCTTCAATTCATGTTGAGGATGTCATGTGCACATGGATCGTTGTACGGATGAGCCTAGTGACAGCCCGCCTGCTTCGTTAGCCTCTCTCACATCCATTTTGCAGACCAATGAACATCACCTTCAGCAACTACAAGGGTTTTCTGTGTGGAGGAGGCAGTCCCGATGGGCGCGTCGACCTGCGCAAGTACCTTCCGCAGATCAGCAACTCCCAGCCTAGCGGTAGGAAGGAGAACACAGGCAAGTCCAGCACAGCCGGTTCCGTCGAGTACCGGACAGACGGATTTGACCTCTTGGCATCTGCATGGAGCCTGCAGGAAACTGGTTCCGACGGTACTGAGCTGCACCTGTTGGAAAACAGCGTGACTGACGGAAGCACACAGCAGCGTATACTATGCTACGGCAACTACTTGCGAAATCTATGCTTCCAGTCTGCCGAGAACAACGAGTCGCCATCGTCGAAGGGCAATGACCAGTTGAGCTCACATACCACCCTGTATGGAGAGGAGGTGCTGGAAGGCAGCGACACTGGCGCCTTGGACGAGGACGCACCCAGTCCACAGATACCGGAGATGGCAAAGACCCCCATAAGGGATAAGAAGAAACGGCTCACTCCCGACGAAAGGAAACTTTTGCGACAGCAGGCAAGGGAAATGAAGAGAAATGCACGGCTAGCCAAGACGCAGGAAAAGAAAGGCCTCCATGGTGGTGATCTTGACCTCGGCCTCGACCTCGTTCCCAGCACAAACTGTATCGGATCCAGATCCAAAGCAAAGCATCTCAGGTTTCTCATCGATGAGTGTATCAAGGCTGCGACCATTACTGTAGGCGGCAGCAAATTGAGTGACACCACCAAGGTCTCGCAAATTGACGATGTCACCCTCTACATTACCGACCTGAAAAACTTGCAGGATGATGAGTGGCTTTCGGACAGTAATATAAGTTGGGTGTATGCATTTTTGTATCACGGTTATCTCCTCCCACTACTAAGCGAGTCTTTGAAAAGCTCAAAGTTTTATCAATATAAGAAGGAGAAGGAAGAGTTTGTTTCTCCCATATGTCTTCTCTTGCCCACCTTCACTTTTCTTATTGCCAACAACCCTGACCCTGAAGACCTTTTGACGTGCAACGTGTTGCCAAACGGGATTTCCGATGCGCAAATCGTATTCTGCCCTTTGAACGATAACGATGATTTCGGATGCTCTGAAGGGGGATCCCACTGGAGCTTGGTGGTTTTTTTCAAGCTGCAGCCCACTGGCGTCCCATCCAAAACAGCATACATCCAGAAAGCTCTAGTCTATGACTCGATGTTCCAAGCAAACGCATCTGAGACTGAGCGGCTGGTCCATAATATGGCAAAAGTTCTCTACAACCCTAAAGACCCCAGATCCAAACTCGAATGGGATATTGTTCATGTCCGAGATTCTCCACAGCAAACCAATGGATCTGATTGTGGAGTGTACGTTGCCGCCATAACTTCCTTCCTCGTCTCCCAGCTTGTTGCCCTGACGGGCTCATCAACAAGGCATGCAGCTGCAGGTGACCCCTTTGTCGATCTGTCGTTGAAGAGCTTGAGATTCAACGCAATCGATTCAAGGATATGGATGTTGAGCACTTTACTAAATTTCTTGAAAAATCCAAAAATAGATTGACTAACTGTCCCTTTATCCTCAATTTTTTCTATCCTCTCTATTAATTATTTTATAAACCTTATTCAAATGTACAAGTAATATATTCAGGTCATACCACTCCCCTTTTATAGTGGGCCACTATCTTTACTGATGAATTCCATTGCCTTGACATCACCTTTGGCAAGTTCTTTTGCATTCAACAATTTAGATAAACAAACCCATGGATCACGAGAACCACCCCAACGCAAAATTTCATTCTTGAACTTTTCACCGGCTTCTCTAGAGAATGGATCTTCTTGGAAAAGATTGGACCAAACTTTTGCAGAGATCGCCCTATCCAAAAGATAAGAATAATACAATGCACCGTATGAGTACAAGTGTCCAAACTTGCCTGGCCAGCTTGACTTTGTATCCGCGAGAATAGCAAGATTTGACTCGAGTTGATGATACAGTCCAAGCGCATCAAAGGCTTCATCCGTCACATCACAATTCCCAGCTCCGTGATATAGCTGATCTAACAAAGCCATCTTAACCTGCCCAAATGTCTCACAATAAGTCAATAGTCTATCGGACTCCAGGTGTTTTCTAACCAACTGAGTCGGAACAGGCTTTCCTGTTTCATAGTGTTTACCAAAAGATGCAAGAACACGCTCATCACGGGCAAAAGTTTCATGTAGAATCGAGGGTAATTCAACGAAATCGGTTTGGCATCTTGTCCCTGATACATTATGTAATGCAGTTCTACCCAACATACTATGCATTGCATGACCCATTTCATGGAAGAGGGTTGCAACTTGCTCTAGTGTCAAGCAGATAATGCCAGAGTTGTTCTTGTTTCCGTAGTAGTTGCAAACGAGGGAAATTACAGGTAGTTGGTATGTTTTTCCCTTCTGAACAACAGTTTCAACCGTCGACGTAGTAGGCAATGATAGGTTGAAAGGGTCTTTGGAATCAAGTTCAGCATTATCTAACATTCTGGAACAACAGACCGTGAAGTGCGCAGGATGTGGTGTCTTTCCTACTCTATGCAGTAAGTCTAAATACATGATACCAACTTTTCCGTCCTTATCACTCACAGCATCAAAACGACGGACGCTAGACGACCACACCTCTCCGGGTTTCAACTTCTGGGGTATTAATTTGATGCCATAGATTGAGTGGAAAAGTTTAGAAAGTCCGGATACAACCGTTCCGAGAGAAAAATACTGAGTAATATCTTCGTTCTGAGAAGATTTTTGGGAAAGAATATGTTTCGTCAACAAATACTCTCTATCCCATGGTCTAATTGAATTCACAAGTTCTTCTGAAGTTGGATTTTCTTTAACTGAACCGGGCGGAAAATATTTGTAAAGCATCTTCAATTCCTTCAAAACTTCTGGTTGTAAATCGTTTATTAGACCTCTTAGAAATCCAACTACATTGTTTGAATTGCGGGCCATTTTATCTTGAAGAGCATACTCTGCGTAATTGTTACAGCCCATCAACTTTGCCAAGATCGCACGGCAGCTCAACAAGCTTGTCAGTAAAGCAGTTTGATTCTCAGGAACACTGTGCAAAGCGACCCAAATTTTCTGACGGATGATCTTGTTCGGACAAGATCTCAACAACTCAAAAGGTAAGTGGCCATAGATAGGAATTGTTAAGCTGCCATCAAACCCATGAGATATAGACTTGGAACATTCTGGATTGATATCACCCTCTTCCCACTCCGACGGTTCAATTTTTATACTATTGCTTTGAGGTATGGTGATATTGTTGTTAAACTCTTGGCCAGCAGTTGCAATATACGACGATAGTTGGACAAACTGTTCTCCTGTAGCGTCGTCCATATCAATTCCAGACTTTTTGAAATCCGAATAAAGCAATTCTCCGACTGAGATTTCCTCTTGCGATAAAGTTTTCCTAATGCCTAGCTTTCCATCATACAAAACTTTCTGAAGCTTGACAAACAAAGGCTTAGATGTATTCAACACGTTCATATGTTCAAATAGTTGAGCATGACATTGTTCTGCAGCTTTAACAAACGATGAGTTTGGGTGTGCTGCACGGACAAATTCACATAAATCGATAACTCTACAGAGCATATCGGAAAGTCTATCAAGCTCTTTTATGTAAGATTTCATACTCTTTTCAGATTGGTCTTCAATCATGTGGTTCGTCAATGCTCTAGCACGGTCGAGGGATTCTTCTGCAAAACGTTTTAGCCCCTTGGGGCTAGTCAAGTAAGGGTTACAGAATAACCCCACTGATTTTTGTCTCGAAGAATTAAAGTTCAGTGAGTCAAATATCGAAGCTGTTTGGTTTGAAGCGGTTTTATCCGAGGATTGCTGTTGGTTGAATTTGTTCCAGTAATCACTAGAATCAAAGATTTTCACTATTTCATCTTCATTGGCATCATTGCTGGTTTGTATGTGAGATGTCGATGTCGTGAGCGACCTCCTCGAGTTCACGAACGGACTTCTTATCGCCGCACGGAGAGAGCGAATAACTAACTTCATGAACGACTGAGGCAATGGATCAAACTATAAAGCAAGCGTTAAAGTAGTTTGGCTCATAACAAGTCTAGCGTAAAAAAGCAGGAGTAGGAGAAGATAAAGGTGAAACCGAGCAGTAAGATGAGATAGATCTCGTACTAGGCGTTATTTTTTCACCCTGAAACGGACAGCCCACCCGCAGCGAATGTTCTTCGGAACTTTACAGAAGACATGTTAAAGATAGAAAACCAACGACGGAGATGCGCTCTGAGACGTCTACTTCTCTCATCAATTGTGCTTGCTATTAAGTGCTAAAAGATAAAAATAAATAAGAAATGAAAGTAAGGGTGAAAAGGTAATAGTAAATAGGCCCTGAAAAGATCCTTAAGTGGGAAGGATAAGGAAATGGGCCCGATTGATCAACGTTTGGCCATACATGACTTCCATGCATTATCTGTCAAACAATCAAACAACTCCCTGTCTTTAATGGGATCACCCGACAGGGTCTGACTGTATTTGTAAGTGAAGGCACCTAAAGAAACAGTACCGGTGATTTTTTGTAACTTTGGCTGTTTATCTTCAGCATCCTGGCCAGTGACCATTATCGGAGTGTCTCCCATGGTGGAGCAAGTTTCCGCATGATTCGTGGCTTCCAGTTTGATGCTGTTCTCAACACCGTCCTCCTCGACGTGTTCGTCTTCAGAGCCCGCTAACGCAGATTCGTTGTTTGTCTGGTAAATATCAGAGACATTCGGAGACTGCACCTCCTGATGGAGCTTAGGGTACAACAAAGTTTGACGCTGAATATGCTGTCTTTGCAACTCTTCCGCCTTCTTTATTTCTGGCGAAGGATGCGCCGACGTCTTCTGTTTCTTCCTCGGAGAAGTCTCCTCAAAAGGGGTAGAGTCGGATGTGGTGTTTCTTTGCAGGGTCTGCTGAGAGTTCGCAGCCATGTTACACACTGCGGGAATGGTCGATAGTGTTGGAACCGCCACCGGAACCAACTGGCCATTGGCAGCCCGCGTGTAGTAAGTCTGTGGCCTGACTGGCATGAGAACCACTGGTTGCTGCTGAGGCTGAGGGGCAGCGGTAGTAGCACTAACAGCGTTCGGGTAAGAGAGCGGTGGAGCAGACATTGGAAGAGTGACCAACGTCCCGTTTTGTGGATTGTAGAACGTCTGTTGGTAGGCAGGCTGTAGGGCTCTAGCCTGTTGGTGATACTCGGGAGAGCCCTGTCCAAGTGCATTCAAGTAGTAAAGTTGTCGCTCCGGGAAAGGAGTGCCGTTTGCCGAAGGCATATTTCCAGGCGTGTTGTCCTGCGGTAATCCCGGCTGGGTGTCTGTCTTACTGATGCTGAACCGCTTCGGGAGTTTTAGCGACGGAGGGGCGTTTGCTTCTGTGTAACAATCCGTCTCTGTGCTCTTTCCGGACACTTGATTGTTTCCAGTGGCTTCTAGCGTCTGTATGTGCTTTCCTGCGACGAGCGGCTCCAGCGTCTTTGCACGTCCAGCACCTTCTCCTTCTAGTGGAAGGACCGGGAAAGACACAGACGCCGTAGAAAGGGTATCCATCGAGTTGAACGAGGCTCCATGGCTGCTTTTATGCAGTTCTGCACCAGAACCCTGAGCCGTCAGGCTCTGCTGCTGCAGTTCTTTTCGTACGTGGGAAGCCGACATGTCACTTATCTGGGTCATCCTGCGATCGCTTGTCCAAAAGTCGTGTTCCGCTTCAGTTCGATCGGCACGTTTCCTATTTTCTTCTAATGTGTTTTCCAGCACCAGCTTTTTTCGGGACACACTGGCCCCTAGTCCTTCCGTCCGGCCAGGTTTTTCCTCCCTTCCTCTTGTCAGTCTGGACGATCCTGCTGCTCCTGCCTCCTCTTTCCCTCTCAGTCTGGCAGGCCTCTTCAACTGTTTCAGGCGCGGCCGTGGGGGCGGAAAAGTTTGATGCTTTCTGCCCCGTCCGCAGTGGCCCCAGACGGCCAGTGCCGGGGAGCCACCTGCCGAGTTGTACAAGTTGCCCGTCTGGGCTACATTGTTGTTCTTTTCTGAGAGGTGTGGCAAGGTGGATTCTGTCCTACAACGCAAAACAGACAGCTGGAGTGCAACACTGGCTCTGGTGTAGTGCACGTTTGGAACGTGTCCTTTGAAAAGATGAGATCGTCGCCACATCGGCCGCAGCAGCAACAGCAACAGCAGCATCGGCAAACCCCACAGATCAGGGTTTCGGACCTGTCACATCTACATCTTACGAGCATGGACGACCTAGTCGGTGAATCCGGACTGGACGACTCCAACCTAAACCCGAAGTTGAAGCTGAAGTACTATAACAAGGCGCTCGTCTCGTATTTGGCACAGCAGGGGCTCAACATGAACCCGTTGAAGCTCAGTGCGAGACAGTTGAAGGAGAAACACACAAACGTGACGTCGTTGTTCAGTCATGGAAACCCGATCAACTCGGCGGCCAGCTCAAACAGTAGTATTGAAACTTTCATTACAGGGAACGGCCAGATCTTGTTTCTCCCGTTTAATCCGCAGCGCAAGAAGCGGCGGAGAGGCAACATCCGAGACGAGTACAATGACGACGACGACCACCATGACCACGATAACGACTCGGAGGAAGACCACGATGACGTGGACGCGGAAGCGGACGAGAATGACAACGACGAGCAAGACGACGACAACGAAGGCGACGAGCGAAATATGAACCCGGAAGCAGATGAGCCCTACGCACCAGAAGACCTTGAGTGTTCGCCTCGGAAACGCAGCTTCATTCTCGTAAAGGCCAACCGGAAGAGCAGGACGGCTCGGACACAAACCAACGCAAGCGCATCCGCGATTCCAAACGATCAACCGAGCCATGCCCACAACATCACCAACCACACCTTCAGTGTGATTGTGAAGTTGAACAAGAAATGCAATTTAAATAAAATGGTGAAGGTTAATTACCACACACACTCAACCGTGAAGTGGATTCCTCCGGAGTATTCCCGGAAGGAACCGATTGACGAAAGGTTTAGAACCTCTGATATGATTGATTGGGACTTGAACCTAACAAATCCGGACTGCTACATTCCCTTCAAGGAATCTGCTCCTCATACCCTTAACATGAACAGTGATGACACATACGGTGTTTCCAACGTTGACACCAACACGTTGGATGACTCGCTGGAATCAGACTCGATGTCTCTGGATTCCATCAATAATGGGAACCTCACACCTCTGAAAAAAGTTGTGGACGTCAAGTTCTCCAATGAGCCAACCCAAGAGATCAAAACTTTCAAATCTTTAAACCCAAAAGATTACATAAACGAGCCACCATTACTCAGCAGTAACGAAAACTTGGTTGAATCGAATCTTTTCAAAGGCAAAAATCACGAGCCCACTGATTCATCCAGTGATAGTAACGAATCATTTTTACCGGGCTATTACATTTTCCTTTTACCCGTTGTTTACCCACTTAATACCCCAGAATCCATCCAAGTACCAAATTCCCTGCTTTCCCACGAATTTACAATTCAGATACAGAAGGGTACAATTGTTGCCCCAACTTTACAAGCCCCCCAAAGTGCATTTCTTTCTACATCCCCTTCTCACCATTACAAGTACGACGACCAAAACTTCGAATTTGAGCAACGATTCACGCCTTCGCATACACAGAACATAATTCCACCACCTATTGGCACAAATTCGAACTCCAATAACACCCATAATTCGAAGTCATCCTTTTTTAAAAAAATTGGTATACACAAAAGCACATCTTCAAACTCCAAACTGGACTCATCAATCTCGAAGCATAATTCAATATCCCCAAGAGGAAGTTTCAGCTCATCTCATAACACTGCTGTCTCAATTAATGAAAATTTACATTCACGAACTAGATCCAGTAGTGCTTCTCAGGGCAATCCGATTGTGAATTTTCTACATCAAAGCAGCAACACTCCAACAATTTATAATTACAGCTATAAGTTGCCAGCAGTTCGTCTTCCTCCTTCCGACGCCACCTCCACTCTGAACAAATCAATTTATGTCAACAAAGTGTGGAACAAAGCTTTGAATTATGAACTTCTATTACCCAAAAAGTTCACCCAACTTTCTCCACCTAGCAATGTATCTGTTTCGCCTAACGACAAATTTCTTCATGATAATACGTTTTTGCTTCAGATGAAATTGGTCCCTCTAGTGAAAAACTTACAACTGAAGAGGATCAAGATAAACATTGTAGAAAAGGTTACATATACCCCAAAAAGTCCGAATTCCAAAGACCACAAGGTTCCTAAAAGCAGAACCACTGACAAGACGGTCACTATGCTAGAAATTAAGACTAAAGACAAGAGTAACAATTCAAACGTCAACAAGCCTAATGCACCTTTGAAAACTCAAATTATTAAAGGTTGTGTTAATGACAATTTGTTGACTTTTTGTTATAATAACGAAAAATCGAGCTGTTTCAAAGAGTCAGATTCGAGTCATGGCCTTTCTAATAGTGGTAGTATGAAGAGCTCGTCTGGATTTTTGCACGGATCCAAAAAAATGTCTAGATTTTTGGACAACTCATTGTCTATATCACATAATCCTATCACGGGTAATAATCATAATACTAATAATAATATTCCACAGAATCAGGATGATATAGTTATCACAAACCCCGTCAAGCTACAGTGTCCTCTAAATTTTGTTGCAAATGATGACTCAAAGTTTATTCAAAAAGTTTATGAGCACTTATGTACCGGAACGTCTGATCTGAACGGTCTTCATGATGGCTCAGATTACGTCGACAGGGGAAACGACACAATGTCCATTTTTTCTGTCAACTCTGCAGGTAACGACAAGAGTGATGTGTTTTCAGACGATGATCAAGCGGTTTCTCGCTCACCTGTTAGGCGTCAACGTAACTTCTCATTCTCAAGTACAAGTAACAATAATTTGGGTACCAGCGCAAGGAATAATTTAAGTAATCCCAATTGGAGCTCCGTTCAACATGAAGATAAAGCAAACTCTCATACCTTTTTACCGGATACTACATTTTCCAATCTAAAAGTGAGACATAGGCTTCAGATTTCGTTCAGAATTAGTAGGCCAGATCCTAAAATCAAGAACTCGGACGGAGAATTCAAGTTGCATCATTATGAGGTTATTGTTGACACCCCAATCGTTTTTGTGTCACCATTCTGTGTTACAGAAGCACTTGATCTTCCGTCATATGAAGACGCAGTGAGAATCCGTATGTTTGAGGTTGCAAAAAATTCGTCGAAGTTTGCAATGTCCCACATGAATGAAAATGATTCAAATTATGGGTCTGGTTATGGCTATGAAAGCAGTAGTAGTGACGAAAATGCTGTTTTCTCGCCATGTTCCCCGTTGATGTCGGACTCTAATGTCTCGCCAATGCTATATTCTACAACTGATGGCGCTAACAATAGTAGTGCGCAAGTGACCAACTTGCTTGCAACTTCAATTACATCTACCATGTCTTCATTGCCTGCTTATGAGAACCGGGATCCTAGCTTCAATCGCAAAAGAAGTGACAGTGGATGTCCTTCGCTACCTGGAACAACTCCAGTAAATGCATCATCTTTACTCTCGGCTGCATTTTCAAGATCTAAAGAATGTTCTACCAGTTTAAATTCTGTGTTGGCATCTGATTTTAGTAATTTGTCATTAGGGAATGCTACAGGCGTCTCCAACCGTAACACGATTGATGGAGTTATTGGAGTAGATACGGAAGCTCCTCCACCTGAATACACTGAAATAGGTTTCAATAATATCAAGGACATCAACAAAAATGTGGATTTGCACATTTCTTCGACCACCTCTGAATTCAGCACGCCAAGTATTTTGGCTTTTAGATCTGAGAGTACCACCAATGGAACTGACAACATTGATCTTACCAGCAAGGAAAGCAAGGAAGCTCAAGAAAATAAGGGAGACATGAGTGCAATCAAAAACTATGTGGCAGCAACCGATCGTAATAGTGTTTATGAAAAGGAGAATTTAAGTAAGAAAAACTTATCTTCTAGTTTTGTTGATAGTCCTTCGCTGTCTGGCTCGCGTACCAGTCTGAAGTCTGAAAGAGTGGCGTTGTTGAGTGGTGCAGAATCAAGTGGATTCAAAGCGAATGCGAGAAATAGCACAGTTGAATCAGAGATGAGTGCTGGGAATAGTTTTGATTTGGGAGAGCGAGATGATCTTGAGAGTATAATTAATATGAACATGGGACAGATACCTACTTTAAACCTAACACCTACGCAAAACGGCATTTAAATGACATTACATTCCATTTTTGTTCTTTTTAAAATTACTTAGTTATATACAAGCCTACTTTTGTTTAACCCTTGATTTTACAAAGCACTTTTCTTCCAGCATACATGGAAAGAATAATTTTGGTTACTGATGGATGGGACACCTACCTAGGAAGGAGATTGGAATTCTCGAAATTTTAAATTTTTTATGAAATTATTTACAGGAAGTAGATATAAAAAAACTCGAAGATATTCTATGAAGAGAAGTGTTTAGCTAATCCTTGTATTGGATCATTTTTTCTTCATCAGTTGGCTCTGTTCTGTAAATGTCTCCGTTAGTGTTCATGTATTCTAGCGCTCTCTGCTGGGAAGACACAATCTTGGACTCTAATTTTCTGTCCAAAGGTGCTTCAAAGACAGAGCCTGCCAAAACTACGTGGTCTGTATATGGGTCAATGTTGAAAGCCAGATATTCTATCATGTCTCTTTCGGTTTCTGTGAATTCGGTTTCGCCACGTTTCTTAATGATCCATTTTTGTTTTGTGTTGAATTGGTAGATGATTTGACAAAGTAGGGTCGAGCCGTCCTCGTGAGGAAAGGCGTTGAAAGACAAGAGCTTTGGCGGGGAGTTGAACTTGACAAGTTCCCACTGGATCAAAGCCTTTGGCAACGCAGCCTGTCTCTTGCCTAGTTGGAAGTACACGAATTCGGACACATCGCTACGAACGCTTTCCACTTTACGTTCCGCAAATGCCTTGTTAACCTTGACAAACTCGGTGATGGCACTATTTTTCCATTTCACAAACTGCGGCTTGTAGCCTTTGCCCATCCCGCTTTTAAACTGGTACACTTGCACCCAGTTGAAGC
The DNA here is from genome assembly GCF_001661235.1 of Pichia membranifaciens NRRL Y-2026. NCBI lineage: Eukaryota > Fungi > Ascomycota > Pichiomycetes > Pichiales > Pichiaceae > Pichia > Pichia membranifaciens. Next base: position 2,381,748 of record NW_017566983.1, on the reverse strand, counting down.
AGAAAAGCTTCACTCTGCTCCACAGAGCACGGAGGGTCTTGAGTGGGGCCGAAAGCGGGAGATGGGAGTAGCTGACAGGGATGTATGGATCATGGGGAACACCAACCTTGTTGAGGGTCGGACGCTGTTGCTGTTGCTTCTTCCTGCTCTTGGCACCTATGCCAACGGCAGGGTCTTTCTTGGTGATAATGTCAGTCGTTGAAGCAAACCTGACAAACGTGCATTGCAGATTCCGTGCAGCTGGGGAACGTACCCCCAATGTGATGGATCTCGTGAGCATGGCGGTTATATGAAGATAGTTCGTCTGGCGCTTCTCCAAAGAACAGCCTTTAATGATCTGCAATGGAGAGGTGTTGTATAAAGGTCGACTTCTTTCTTTTTTCTCCACCAAGATGGAAATGTTGTCTGAGTCGTTTTTTTGGCTTCCTCGGTGGAGGCGCGACACGGCTTTCTGTCGTGGCCACTCAGTGTCGGTATTCAACGTCAGAGTCGGAATCTGAGTTGACGGCAGAGGCGTTGATGTTTCTGTTGTTGGTGGTAGAGGGTCCATGGCGGGAAACGCCGTGCTCCACACGACGTCTCTTGGAAGTCTGGTGGGGTGCAGCGTCGGCTTCGACGAGCGTGGCGTCGTTTGTGAGGCTGGATGTGTTGAAGATGGACGAAGCATCGCCCGGGACGTCATCTGAGAAATGACTGTTCGGATGGCTAAAGGGCGTGTCCAGCTGAACGTGCTCCATCATGGAGCGGTTGGCACTCCTGTTGCTGTCTGCGCCATCTTCGTAAGCGGCATCCTCCTGCTCGGATCCCCCTTCATCCTCAGCGACTCTGCCGCCAGCATCCTCTTCTCCTTCGTCGTCCGACAGCGTCACCTTCCGCAAGTCACGGAGCGTGTTCATTGTCTGTAGCAAGAACGGACGAATCTCGTTGATTTCCATTAAACTTAAACCGGTTAACTCCAAGTACTCGTCGTCGACCATTGCAAAACCTTGACGTGTCTTGAGCATGCGAATCTCCCGCAGATCCTGGATGAGGGACCGTAGCTCATGCGGAGAATCGATGAAGTCGTCTGAGCACACATCGAGAAGAATCTTAGAGGTCGGGATCCAATGCCAAGGCAGCTCGCTGACTCTCTCCTTTCTTTGCTGCTCCTCGATATACTTGGCTTTCAAGAAGGGTACGCTGAGCCAGTCAGGAATGACTATACTGCACTTGTTTTGCTTCTTCAAAAGGACAGCAAGCCACAAAGACACCTCTGTTCTTTGCAATGCCTTCATCTTGGGCATGCTCGGTCCGATAAGCTCAGTTCCGTTCATCGTGTACCTTGGTAAAATGTAAATTGGCTCTTGTTCAGCCAAAAAGGCAATTTCTTTCACCGTCAGACTGTGTGCCGCTAGCTGACTCTTCATTGTACTTTCCCGGTGATAGTCAAAAGAGAGAAATCTTTGTTTTCGTCTGCATGGGTTCAGCAAAACAAAACTGTGAGCAGGTTTGTGTCAAGGAAAGACGAGCTTATTTCGTGGATGCTTCTTCTCAAAAGCGTCACATGTATTTCGCGTTCCATATGTTGAACATTTTTCAAGAGTTTGCGAGGACTCTTCGTCAAACACAAGGGAACGGAAACATCAGTTTCAAAGCGAGGGGGACACGGGCGTCATGGACTTCGATCCACTTTCATTCTTTGAACCGGAGCCCAAAATTGCGATTCAAAATACAGACAACGAAAACGTTGGAAAATTGCACAATAATGATATAACTGAAGTCGGAGGGAACTCAAGTGAAACATCAGAAGAAACAGGTGCTCGCAAGAATGAAGATTGTGCTTCAGGAGAAAAAGATGGCACAGTACGACTGCAGGTACTTGATCTTCCGATAGTCAACACAAGTCTACCAGCTGGGGTTCTCTCCACGCTTTTAAAACTTTTCGAGCCTGATCAAACTAAGAATTTTGGTCCAGCCTCTCAAGCTACACATCCAACCTCGGCACAAATGACAATGCTTGAACTTGAAAAGTACCTTTCCTGCAAAAGAATTACTACATTGCAACTTGAAGAGTTGTCAAACTTCTTGAAGCGCAATATCCAATCGACTTTGACATTAACATATCTTCCTAAACAAGATCACACTGGAATAACGTCTTTCCTGACCAAGGTCATATCCTTTCCCTTTTTGAACTACACAGAAGAAGAAAGGGACAGTATATACAACTTAGCCTCGCATGTAATGACGGCTAACTCCTCACCTGCTCTCAAGGGTGATACGACCAGAGTCGTGGAAATTGAAGGGTTATCGAAAGACATCTTGCTCTATGAACCAGCATTGACTGAAGATAAGATAGGTAACATAACGTGGGGAGCATCTTTAGAACTAGCGAAACAGATTGTTAAAGACAAAACGTCTGTATGGCTTCCAAAACCTGCAGCAGCTATGATGACTCCGATTTTAGAACTTGGTGCGGGAACGGGGTTGGTAACTATTGTTTTAGGATTACTTGGTTACAGAGTAGTTTCTACAGACTTGCCTGAAATTGTGGATAACTTGACAAGAAATATCGAGCTAAACCAATTAGAATTTGTGAAATCGAGTCCAGCGGAAAAGATAGTAACTGATTCATTGGTACATGTAACGTCTCTCGATTGGAGAGCGCCTAATGAATTTCTGGATAGGACAATGTGCCTCAACGGTTATGAAACCGTTCTTTTGTCGGACCCAGTATATTCAACGTCTCATCCTTACTGGGTGAGAGATGCAGTTTCTGCAGTTTTGTCCCAATCCGAAAATGCTCATGTGGTATTCATGGTGGGACGACGTGACAGGTTTGAAGATGTCAGGGAGTGTTTATGGCAGCTTATTTCTGATCTAGGACTCAAGCTGATATTATCACGAATCGTAGACGGATATGATGATTATGGGGTGTTGCAGTATGATTATAAGGTATACGGAAGGAAAGACCAGTAGATTGCAGCAAAAACATCCCTTTGTTGGGATTCTAATTATGCTCGTAGGATATTAAGGAGACTATAAATCTATCATTAAATATTTTTGTCGGACTCTTCTTCGTGACTGTCGTAGTGTTCCTCATCGTACGACTCTTCACTCGCGTTTTCAGGGTTGAACCCCATGTGAATTCCCAAAAATCCTAGGTTGGTTTTCCCGTCAAGGCCATCTTCGTTATCACTACCATCCAAACCGCCCTCTTCTTCACCATCGGTGGAAAACACATTGTCACCAGTTTTAAAATTTTGTTCACTGTCTTCGCCTTTGGAAACAAATGGCCCTAGTTCTTCCTTGGAGTTATTTTCTTTACCCAACATATAGATACTGTCATCATCAGACACGCCCATTTCTTCCTCATTCTCAATTATATGAGAAACCAAGTCAGGTGGAGCATCTGCTGTGGCATCAATGTCAATCTTAGAACTCTCCATGCCCTTTTCAATTGTCCTTTCGATGTTTAGACGGTGCTTTATAAACAACAACTTAGGGTAAGTCACTTTTTCACCATTTTTGATTATTCGAGCTAACCTTTCTTCACTTGGATCTGACAGAATATACATATAGTCACTGAGGACAATTTTGGGAAATAACGTTATCGTACCGCTGAAATTTTGCAAGAACAAATTGGACCAATCACTTTCAAGGAGATTGGGGAAGAGTTGAAACTCCTTAACGAGTTTCAACCATTTGATAATTTCAAGTTTGATTAGGTTTTCTAAGTAACTCAATATGAAACCACCTCTGAATGTCTTACCCTTGGATCTTACTATCGGTTTACCTATATCACCCCTATTTTTAAAAATCCAAAGCATGACATGAGGGTTGACCTGCGAGACGATTGAGAACTTGGTATTGAAATACATATTTAATGTTGATAGTGGAACATCTGTTCTCAAAGACCCATCTTTCCACTTGCTTCCTAATGAAAAAGGTCGAATAATATTATCTTTGGTTTTTTCCATCAACATGACTGGATTCAAAATACCAGGAACTGCAGCCGAAGCTAACATTGCAGACCAGATACAACAGTTTGGTGAAGTGATGTAGTTACATAGAATGGTTGGCGAATGAATATCGTTTGGAACTGTGGAGATGTTCAAAATCTTGCCTGTTCTTTTGTAAGACTCTTCAAACGTTGTTGATCCTGTAGTCCACCATTGTGCCTTCTTTGCCCATTCAACAGAGTCAAATCTTGCACCTGTATCCCACCATCTTTTCACCCATTTCCACATCGGCTCATCCCCAAATGCATTGATTTTGCAAGACAACTTCGGAGAAATGAGATTCAACAGCTCGTCATTATGCCTCGTGGCGGCTAGTGCCGCTATCATTCCTCCTCCGGACGTCCCACTGAGAATCTTTGGCATCAAATCATTTTCTATCAAGGCCTTCAAAACACCAAAGTGATTGTAGCAAAATGAAGCGCCACCACTCAGAACTAGGCATGTCCTGCCAAAATTCTTGTTTATAATTCTAAAAAACATCCGTTTTTCTCGAATATTTATAGCGTCTGATTCTATAACTAAATTCAAACACTTCACCACTTCGGTATTGTACTTTTCAATCAACTTTTTAGTCCCATAATGGCAATGGGAGTACATCAAAGGGTTTTCAGTACCAGCAAAATTTGATTTGACGCACGTCTGTAGGACAACCATCAGATCCTCGTACTTTTTGGCGTGCCTTAGCTTTCTCAAATTCCCTATGGTTCTTCTCAAATTTCTCCAGTCGTAATATTTGTATCTGTCTTCGTTGCACCATTCATCCAGCTTTAGGTATTTATCTAGGTTTCTCGAGTTTTCTATGTATTCGGCATAATTTGCCGAACCTCTTAACTTTTCCACTAACTCAGTTCTAGTTTTATCTCTAGACATCACTAACTTCTCTGAAAATGCAATGGACAAGCGTACCAAAAAGTAGAGTATTGACAAGATTGTTGTCCAACATATGATGAATGTCAATAGTGGGTATCTGAGTATAGTGAATGTAAGAGACGTCTCGTCGATGTTATTCCCGGGGGAGTGAAAAGAGGCTCCAGGCGACGACTCGTGACCATCCGACAGAAAATCGCTCGTCGGTTCAATAGAGGGACTTTTGGGTGTTTTCAAAGAGACTCTTGGGGTCTTCGGCGTGTCGAAGTTGCTAGCGATAGAATTCCTTTTCCTCGTTTTGTTGTATACTGGAGTCCAATCAGACTGCGACGAAATAGTTTCCACCCCGGAGCTTCTTTGTTTCACATTATTCAGGGAAACCGCTGAGTCTGCTCTCGTCAACGTGTCTTCCATTGATAGTGACCTGTCGTCATAGCTGAGAGCATCCCGGAACACCTTTATGTGTGTATCGTCAATGTAGTCCGTGTCAAATCGGGCACGGGGTCCCAAAACGTGATCCTGGCTGGATGAATTGTCGTCACTGCCTCTAACTTTCATTGTGTCGTCCATTATTAGCTCGCGGATCGTATTGCTCTAGCTTGCTTGTGTCTTATAAGTTTCACTCCTGCTCTGCTGTCAAGCCCTAGGCAGCCCTTCGTCATTTAATGCTCCTCAGCCATTGCTCCATCATCCGTTTATCGCATTCATCTGTTGCATGATAGGGAGCGAGGAAGTTCTTCGCGCGAGAAGCGGGGCTCTGCTGGAACATGAATGTGAAGGCACTGAAAAGTACCCAAAGAAACACAGGAAGATGCAGCCGGTATCATAGATGGTAGCAGAACAGAGAGTATAAAGTAGAAAACAAGAGCTAATAATTATAGAAAATATGGGAGACATTACTATTGACGCAGAGGAGAAAGCAGGCACGTACCCGTTGCCAAACATAGAGTACTTAAACTTCAACAAGTCGTTGATTGAAGGAGTGCACAACGACCTCCCAAACCCATACTACAAGCAGCAGGCGTACATCGCCAATGAGCGTAGTGACTATGCACATCCTACAGAAAATATCATCCGTTCGATCATCCGGGAGTACGGACCGTTTAGTGAATTGACCGAGGAGAAGCTAGAGAATCTTATTGAGAAGGATGCTGCCGCAATGGATGTGGACGGCGGCAATGAAGATAGTAGTGGTAACGGTGTCGGTAGAAGTGAAGTTTTGGAAATTTCTCCTTCTGCCGGTATGGAGAAGGAGGTGGAGTTCTACAAAGCGAGAGATGAGATATTGACGTGTGTGCGAGAGGCATTGGGTTCTTCTACTCTCACCCTTGACTTTGTGTCTCTCCTCTTGTCCTCTGTTCGGCCAGCTGCGGGTTCGTCGTCAATGTCGCCTCATTTGAAAGAGAGCATCAAAATTGGATCTCTCTCTTGCGACCGTATTGTGCCCAACATCGCTGACCCAGATGAGAAGCGGAGACAACATAACATAGAGTCAATGACGCTTGGTCGCGGTTTGAAGCTCCAGAGCTTGCAGAAGTCTGCCAGTTTGATCAAGGATTCCGTTCAGCAATTGAAAAAGAATTTGGATGACGAAAACACGTATTGGAATGAGGTCTTGGACGTGTTGAAAGAAAACGAGTTGATCACCACAGTGTCTGCTCCTATCACGCTTCCTGGATCGGCGGGAGGGTTTTCTAAGCAGGGGAGTTCGCTGAAGCAACGAAGAGTTCTTTCTGTCAAATACGGTTATGGTGACTCTGGTAGTGATTATTTTGACAATGGTATAGCCATCCTGCAGAAGGGTGAGGGGGGGCATATTGTCTTTGAGAAGTTGAATAAAAACGAGAGGGAGAAAACTTGGGGTGGCCCGAAAATAGTTTCTGTGAAGATATTCAAGAAACCAACTTATGCTAATGAGTCTCCACAACTTATTGGTCAATCTGATTCTTATGGAACTTTACAGAGGGAAATCATACATGAAGACGAATCCTTTGTTTCAAAAGTGAAAAACTCTAGATTTTTTATTTTCGAGAATGAGCTTTTCTGGCATTTGATGAAAGAAGCAGCCGGCTTGATAACCGTTCAAGTTAATGTTGTTGATTCGTGTATCAAAGTAGATCTTGTTGGCTGCTACCTACAGTTGGAAGCATTGAGCATTGATTCGGAAGAGGCAAAAACTCCGACACCTCAGCTGCCTGCAAACAACCGTGCAGACCAGATCATCAAATTCTTCCGAATCCTCTTATGTGCAAATAACTACAAAAACATCCAGAAACTTCGTATCCCACCCGTGGCATTAAGCAAGGAAGTTTCTGCTCAAAAAAATAAACACGGCGTTCTGATACGTCCTGTCATAATGTACACTAAACATAACCATATGATCGTTCAGTTCAAGGAGTTATTAAGGTCACTTCTGTTGGAGCTTGGGACGGATGATGCAAGGGCTACGGAAATAATAGAGAGGGATTTGATTGTGAAAAAATACGTCAATGATCCTAACCTGTTACAACAATTCCAGGAGCTGAAACGATGCTACAATAATGACCCATTCCTCAGAGTGTACTCGAAAATGGCTCCGAGTAGCTTACTTATTTTGAAGAACGGTAATTTGAAAGTGTGGATCGAGCTTAGCTCAAGCTATGCGACGCTTCATATTTCGATGAATGTCAAGGTGACCAAACTCGATAGTAAGGAAACCCTCCTTGAGTCGACATTTAATGCGAAGGAAGACGTAGAACAATGCTTATCGTGGATCTTAAAACAACATAAGTAAATATCTGAGACATCTTATTTACGTTGCATGCTATGTAATCTATAAAATTAAGTAATCTGTACTACCACCACTCTGAAGGGACTGTCACTGCTTCGACTTTAACATCGTCGATTGTTTCTGTTGCAACGTCAACTAGATTATCGTGGATTTGGGCTTTACCAGTCGCTTCTTCATCTCTATGATTGGATTCATCCATCATTTCAACGACGGTACCTTCTTCGATGTTCACCTTTGCCAGGATACACTTCAGCGCCAAGTTCGAATCCTTGACTCTTTTATCAAAGAGAGGGCGCAATTTTTCAATCTGTTTTTCTAATGCTGGCTTCTCCTCTTCCAAACAAGAATCGCCATAAAAGACATACATGTTTTCACAAATGAACTCTACTCTACCATTTTTGACCAACGGAAACTTTCTCGACTCATTTTCAGTCTGATTCCAAATATTAAAAAAGGAGGCATCTATGGTTTCTACTGTAACACCAAAAAAGACATCCTTGATTATTATTCCGTTAAAATAGATATGCTCGGGACTATCGGAAGCATGTTTTTCCTTCTCTTCTTGTCTAGAAACTCTTTCAAGTGACTTTTTCTTTTCTAAAGCCTTATATTTCTGATAGATTTCGTGAGCCTCTTGCAATTTGATATCTGGAATTTTAGAGGACTTTACAAGTTTCACAAATACCGAACGATGGGGCTCTGGATCATGAGCTTCAGAAAAAAGACCCCAAGACTCAGCAAGCTCGTGAACAAATCTTCTTTGGACTTCTCTCATGGGACGGAAATGATGAGATTGTTTTATCTCTGAGTTGGATAAAGATCTAAAAGAAGATTCCATGGTGTGTGCTAACAATTGACTGAATATTTCCTCAATGCCTTTACACCAAGCGGCTTGCTTTGCATAGATGTTAAGGGTGAATGGAGTGTATATTGACTCAACTGTTCGCATACGCAACATGACTTCGGTATCTTTAGCTCTTGCAGGATTGAGACCCAATGCATCAAATAATAAGCGATTTCTTCGTTCCTTCTCGCACATTTCATCGCATGCTATATGAGGAGTGAAAGATTCATCATCGATTGAAGAGCCATTAACTTCAGCATTATGCGAACTTTTTGATTCTTTGATCATATTTGCAACTGTATAGCAGAGCAATGGCTGTTTTCTCCTTCCACAGTTGCACGTCACTGTAACATGTTCTTGGCAGGGCAAAGCTTCATTGCATAATTTTCCAAAATGGCAAGTTTGTTGGCATTTGTGGCCACATTTTCTAGTTTTCAAACATTTTTCCGTGCACTTCTTTTGGCAATCACCCGGCTTATGGCAAACTTTTTTACATTCATGTTCGCCACATGGTAGCTTTTTCCCACATAATCTGAAGCAACTGACTCTATCCTGATAGCACATCACATTAGTGACCAAATTTTGTTTCTCACACTGACATCTCTTTGTAACCAGCATGGTGCACTTTGGACAAGAAACATCATCTTCGTGACAATGATGAGGTTCTGGTCGATGGCCACAAGTTGTCTGCCTAGCACACTGGAACGGGCAGATCGGTAACGTTGTACCACATCTGACTGGAGCAGGGACCACCGTACGACCACAGTTGCAGACCAAATCATCAGATGAAGATTCAAGGCAAGGGCTACATGAGCCAGGATGACAAGTGGCTTTGCACCGATGTTTGCCGCAAGACAACAGCTGGTTACACTCTTTCTGGCAGGTGTGTACATCTTCAAACTCAACGGACTCGGCTATTGCACTAGTGATGATGTTTTTACGCAAATGCTTTTTGATTAGTTTAGAACGATCGAAGGCGACTTGTCTGAATTCACAACAGACTCTGGTACAATAGTGGCGTTTGCAGTTGAATTTGGCGTTACATTTGAAGGTGCAGGTTGGAGTGTAGCCTTGTGTTATTAAAGCGCAGGCGATGCTGAAACTAGTGAAGCCACAACGGCATTCTGCGTCCACTGTCCTATAGCATGGGGAACAGGGACCATCGTGACAATTCCAATAGCACTTGTGTCCACACGGAAGTCGTTTGCCACACACAGACTCACACGTGGGTATTGGGTCCAGACAAGATTTTCTCGGACTATCTAAAAGAGAATCAATCTTGGTCTTTCCACACGGACAGTAAATGAGATTGAGTGGGCTGTTGGGGCATTTGTGGCTATCTTTGTTCACTGGGTGGCAGTTCTGTTCACACTTGTGAACACCGCAATCGAAAAACTCGCCGCAGGGGTCATTGCACTCGAAGTTTCCGATCCAAGCCACCCCGTTTTCTTCCGACTTGATGGGCAACCGCTCGTGGCAGACTATCGTTTCGCTTGCCTTTCCGCAGTAACATCGAACCGAGATCTCCTCCTCGCACTCTCCACAGAGGCCCGAATGGCACTTCTGCTTGCACCTGTGTATTCCACACGGTAGAATGTCATTGCAAACCTCGTCACACGACCAGCCACGGTCGTACGGCGTTAAGACGCACGGAAGCTGTTTTGAATGCCTCCCACAACGGCACTTCAAAACGGGGCCCAGCGCAGTGCACCTCTCCATATGCGGACCCGGGTGGCACTGCAAGGAGCACTCGTGTATGCATGTCTTCAGTGGGCTCCCGCAGGTGTTACCACAGCTGTGTGGCTCCAAGACGTTCAGTGTCGGGTTGATAGACTTTCCACACCAGCACGTGTACAATTTCGGGATTTTGCTGTGACTTCGGTTGCACGACGGACACCTCCACGACTTATCGTCCTGCGTGGAAGAGCCTCTCAATGCCCAGTCCTTGATGCAGTCCAGATCGAACGCACGATGGCAGTGGTCGCATGACCACACTTTCGAAGAAGGTGTGATGTAGTCCGTGCACACCAGACAAGTGTAGGTTGAAGCCCCGATTTCCTTCAGTATCGACGTCCGCAGATCATCTGCACCTCGTTCCGCTCCTCCTTCATTTAGCGGCTCTAGCATAGTAGTTGTTCTTCGTCTCTACTTCACAGATTTGTATTCCCAGAGCCACAACGAAAGATACAAGGGGTCGTAGAAGAAGGGCATCACAACTAAAAGGAAGGTGAAAATTTCTGAAAATTCATGTTTGGGCCGATCGTCTCCAATACACCCGTGCACCGGATCACCTTTTCTCCCTGTTTTCCCCTCTTGGCCTCTCGCAGAGGGCCAGACAGGGTGTAGCAGTGGCATTTGAGATACTACAGTCACCAGCAGAGTGGGGAAAACGACGGTCCGGAGCACCAGGAGGAGGGAAGAGGCTCTACAGCTAAGTCACAAACCACAGCAATGGCTACTTTATCAGACCCATGGAAGAAGAGGTATGTGCAGGCCGCGTGGGCCGTGTTGCAAGGCCGGGAAGAAGCACAAGGAGCTGCACAGTCTTTGGACGGGGGTGCCAGCAGTCTTCAACGCCAATGTGATGTCAGATGTCGACGCTACCGGAAAGTGCATGAATACTAACATGTTTTGAACCTGTGTGCGGTATTTTCTGGTTTCTACCGGATCTTATCGTTATCACGCTTGTGTTTGAATCCCATTTCTTTTCTACAGAGACGCATGGAGATACCAAGGTGTCTTCTCGAAGTCGCAGAGATTTAAGGGCCTGTTCCCAGGGTTCTACATTGGCCTTGGTGCGTTTGTTGCATACTCCGTCTACGAAGATTATCTTGCGCCAAAGCCTCACCATTAGCTCGAGAGGCTCCCCACGATGTATCTATAGAATGCGAACTCATCTTCTGGCCCCAACTTATTTATTACTACTTTTATCGACAACACCGTCATTGTTAACTACTTTGTTTGTTTAATAAAATTTACTTAATAAAATTCTTATTATTCTCGTACAGAACGGACTTTTTCGATAACTATACAGAGGGTGATTAACGTCATACTGTTTTGTTTTGCTTTGCTTAGCTTAGCTTAGCTTAGCTTAGCTTTGGCTTCCTCCTCAGCTAATTTCTTTGCGGAGAACGGTCTCTCCTGCTGGTTCTTTTAGCTTCCTCCCAGCAGGTCCAATGCCAGACCCTTCCCTTCTGCTCCACCGCGTTCTTCCAAATCCAGTCTCCCGAATCCTCGTCGAAGGCACCCACAAGTTTCTCTCGACAAATGCCACAGACAACCTCGTTGGACGACGACTCTGGAATCGTCACTGTGTGATTTGGTGCATCGCTGAGATCGATCTTCTCGTCCCGGTCTCTGTAGTCTCTGCCGGCATCGTTTCTGTCAGTGGTGACGCTAACGGACGTGCTAGCCAAGGCCAGACGGGCGTCCTTCTTAGTCTCATCGGATTCCCTGTAGTCGTCGAATTCCACCCATGCAGATTCTGTCAAGTACCATGATCTATTGACAACACCGCCCAAGCCGCTACCGCCCATGGTCAACCTCTGCTCAACACGGTCATGCCACTCGTTGTGCTTTCTCATTAGTGAGTCCCCCTCGGGAGATGCTGCAAATCTCTTCGAGCACCTGGTACACTGATTGGGTTTGAAATCGTACAGTAGAGAGATTTCTTTTTGTGTTGGGTTGTGATTGCTGATCATCGACTGTGTCAAGGTGAAGTCCTCAATAATGGCTTCTTTGGTAGGTCGAATAAACTTGAAGTCGACCTGAGGTCCTGAAGGAGAAGAAGACTGGGTCTGTTGTGATGAAGTCTTCTTTAACATGTTCTGGAGAAATGAAATGTCCTTCAACCCCAACGGATTTGTCATGTTGTTGCTGTTGTTATTACCGTTGCTGCTGCCGTTGCTGCTGCTGTTGTTGTTGTTGATGTTGTTGATGGCTTGTGCGTTAGAACCCGATGCAGGTGGACTTTTCCCTATCACCGAGCTCATCATATTGAACAAAGCTTGTGCACTAGCGGCATTGTTTGGGGGAACTCCAGATGTCTGGTTGTTATCTTTACCGAAGTTTAGCAGGCTCTGTAGTTGTGATGCAGAAAAGTTACTTTTCTGCTGCTGCTGCTGTTGTTGTTGTTGCTGTTGCTGTTGTTGTTGTTGCAGCTGCTGCTGCCTTAATATATTCAACTTCAAGATTTCATCTTCTCTGATCGACTGTAATTGTTTTGCTACCTCGTCGAGCTGGGATTTCGGAATTGCCGAATTTGAGCTGAGAATGCTCTTCAACTGGTTCAACAACTTGTGTCTCTGCTGGCCCTTTTCATCGGATGGAACGGATTTCAGCCTCGAGCTGACCAATGCTAAAAGATCGTCAGTTTCTTTGATCAAATTTGGTTTCAAGTTGACAGCCATGTTCATACTCATCGGGGTGGAGTTCGGGGTGGAGGCGTTTGAGTTCGAATTCGAATTCGAATTCGAGTTAGAAGAGTTTAGGCTTGATACATAATTTATACCAGGATTCGAAGCTGCCGTGACCTTCATCAAAAACTGCTCGATTTTGTCCAACTGGTTCGAATCAAACAAGGGCAACCCGGTCAGGGCGGTCGGAAGCTTCCACGTCTTGAACAACTTGATCAACTTGCATCTCGTCTGATCGTCGACTAGTCCGTATGTTCTCGTGAATGTCTTGAAGATGTTGTTCGAGAAGAGGGAGGTGTAGGGGAGGCCGATGTTTTTCGATATCGAGTCCAGCAAGTACAGCGAGAACAACTTCTGCGACGGAATGGCCTTATCGATTCTCTTCTCAATTGCAGCGGTGATCTGCGGTGCAAACGTGCTGTTTTCCTGGGCTAGGTTGGTGTGTGACTCGATGATCGGTCTCGAGTTGAACGTGAGCGATTGCAACGAGTTGTAGTAGTCTTCCGCAAACTGGTCCGCCGTGACATCAGGCTGGCTGGTGGGGAATTCGCCTAGTGACATGGTTAGTCTCGCTAACGGCGTTGTGGGTGTGGTGGTTGTGATGGTGCAAGTACACGTGGACGAAAGCTGTTCCGCACAAGATAAGTCTATACCGTTATAAAGCGTCCTTGCGGCGATGTCTCCGGCCCGTGGCTAGCTGCAGCGGTCTCTTGAGCTGTCCTACCGGCTTCCACTCTGCGATGCTGTCCCAGAGAGCCCTTTCCGGAGCCACCTCCCCCTCCTCTCCTCTTCTTGCTCCTCTCTGTCTCCCTCATCCGTCTTTACCCCCGGTGTCTCCTCCACCTCCTCCCTCACGCTCAGCTTGCAAGTCGAGGGCGAAAACTTTTTCGGCAGCGGCGAGGATGGAGAGCTCCCGAGGACGAGTGGCCACAGACAGTCTGAAAACAGGAGAAGAAGAGATACTGTTCTGTGTGGCGTGGTTGACGGGTATGGAGGGGAGGGACTGCGACGAGGGCCAAGCCAAGTGTACACAAAGCCAAAAGCACTCCCACCGCAACCAGACCCACCTATGTTCGTGCAAAAACCATTCGCCACAGCGCTAAGAGCATCCGCCCGTTGTGCCGCCAGACAGACAAGAGCCGGCTACGCCGTGACCAGCTACAGAGGATTCGCCTCAACGAGATGCTTCCTCAATTCCGAGAAGGCTGCCGGCAAGGAGACGGCGGCAGAGGAGGCCAAGGAGGCCGTCGAAGAGGAGCTGTCGCCGATCGAAAAGGACCTGAAGGAGTTGAAGGGCAAGCTCGAGAAGAAGGAGAAGGAGCTTGTCGAGATGAAGGATCTGTACGTGAGATCGATTGCCGACTTCCGGAACTTGCAGGAGACGACTAAGCGGGAGATTCAGAAGGCCAAGGACTTTGCGCTCCAGAAGTTTGCCAAGGACCTGATCGAGTCGATCGACAACTTCGGCCATGCGCTCTCTGCCGTCAAGGAGGACTCTGTCAAGGCGAACGACGAGATCAAGCAGCTCTACGACGGTGTCAAGCTCACCAGAGACGTCTTCGAGAAGACCCTCACCAGACACGGCATGAAGAAGATCGACCCGATGGACGAGGAGTTCGACCCCAACAAGCACGAGGCCACCTTCCAGGCTCCGAACCAGGAAAAGGAGCCAGGCACCGTCTTCTTCGTGCAGCAGCCGGGCTACGAGTTGAACGGCAGAGTCTTGAGAGCCGCCAAGGTCGGCATTGTCAAGGCCAAGGATTGAGCAGCCTCTGCACCGTAATGACGTTTAATGACTCTGTTAGATAGAAAGATACCGCGTGTGTGTCACGTCTCCTGCACGTCGCCAGTATCCTAATTTTGTACATACATATCCTATCTTGTTCTTTCACACAGTTTGAATCCCCACCTCGTAAGCTATATACACGAAGCCGCTCCGCTCACACGATGAAGCGGTAGTGGTGCTTCTTGGGCTCTGCCACATGCAGCCGCAGCCTTCGTCCGCCCACGCTAGTTCCCTTCAGCTCCCGGACAGCCCTCTCGGCAGCCTCTGCCGACCCAAACCGCACGTACCCGTACCCCAGGCTCTCCTGGGTCACCGGCGAACGTGGCAGGCCGACCCGCAACGCCTGGTACGGCCGCAACACCTTCATCAGCTCGTCCTCCGAAGCATCATGCGGCAAGTTTCTCAGCATCACCACGTCGTACCTCGTTGCCTGCCCTCTCCGCTGCTCCGACCCGAGCGTCAGCTTGATAGGCATGTTGTTCAGCACGTAGCTCTGCATCTGCACCGCAGCCCGTCGGGCATTCCGCTCGTCGGCAAACACCATCCGCCCGTGGCCCTTCGTGTGTTCCCGATCCGCCGCCATCTGCAGATGCAGCTCCTCGATGGGCCCGTAGCGTTCAAATGCCTGGCTCAGCTGTTCCTTCGTCACGTCGTACGGCAGCTGCGACATGTACACCACCCGTGCCAGCGGTGGGCTCGTCTCGGGCCCTGTCTTTTGCAGTAGCCTCCGCCCACTGCTGAAAAGTCTCTGTGTAACTGTCCTCATCTCTGAGCCCTCCTTACCCTACCTCTATTCCCTACTCTTCTACTTCCCGTCTCCTCCTTCACTGCTCTTTCTTCTGCTTGTGATCTTACCTAAGCCGAGGGAGGCTCGCGGAAGCCTTTTCCGTCATCACCAACCTCTTGGGCTCTTCTTGACACTGCGGTGATCTCAGGCGGTTTTCCGCTATTGTGCCTCCTCCGCCCTGGCGTTGGCCTGGGCAAGCTCTGAGCCGTCCACCCTGCACTTCGGCACCGCATAAGACACAGCACATAGACAGTAGCATGGCAGGCCCGCCTCCACCTCCGCCTCCGCCTCCTCCGGGGATGCCTCCGCCACTGGGCGGCACTCCACCGGCGCCTCCTGCCATCACACCGGACAGAAACGCACTCTTGGGAGACATCAGAAAGGGTAAGGCGTTGAAGAAAGCGGTCACCAACGACAGGTCGGCTCCAAAAGTGGGTAACTCCTCAGGGTCTAGCAGCAACGCGGGGTCTAGCATGCCAATGGGCATGGGGATGCCTCCGTTCGGCAATGCTCCTGCGTTGCCGAAAAGCAGCAACGGGAATTCGTCGGGGGCACCAATGGCCCCCTCTTCTGCTCCCCAAGTCCCTCAATTGGGCGACATCTTTGCCGCAGGCGTGCCGAAGTTGAAACACGTCTCGTCCTCTGGTGGAAAGCCCGCCAACGCACCACCAAGCGCCCCTGCCCTGCCAGCCATGCCAGCCGGCAGGCCAAAGAGAAACTCCTCCAACTTCTCTGCAGCACCACCCTCAGCGCCTTCCACAAACAACCTCCGATCTGTCAGCAGGCCATCTGCGCCCTCTGCAGCGCCTCCGGTGCCGTCCGGAGCACCACCCATCCCAACGAGCCATCCGCCAAAGACAACCTCATCGGGTCCATCCGTGCCTACACAGAGACTGAATATACCTGCAAACCCACACAGGAGAACAGACTCAACGAGTTCTCTGGCGTCCGTTGTTTCGGGGAAGTCGAAGCCGAAAATGCCCTCTAAAAGACCAACCATCTCATCTCCAACCTCTTCATCTGCGGCGCCACGGGCGCCAGCCCCGTTCGGTGCTCCTGCGCTGCCAAATGCTCCACCTCCAATCCCAGGAGCTCCTCCTTCGCTTTCAAACATGTCTGCTCCTCCTGCGCCACCTCCGCCGTCTGCTCCACCACCTCCAAGCTTTGGGGCTCCGCAAGCGCCAGCGCTTCCTAAATCAGCTGCACCTCCGGCTCCTTCAGTACCTCCACCTCCACCGTCATTTTCATCACCATCGCCGGGTTCTCCTCCGCCACCACCACCCGCTCCTCCTCCGCCACCTTCATTTTCATCACCATCGTCAGGTCCTCCTCCTCCACCTGGCCCACCTCCTCCACCTTCCTTTGGAAGTGCTCCCACAGCAAAGAAGTCGTCCACACCTGCCCCTTCAGGCGGCGGATTACCTTTTTTGGCTGAAATCAACCAAAGGAGAAACGAGTCTTACGTTGTTGATGACAATGCGGTTGCCAAGAAGTCATCTGCTCCTACCAGTGCACCTATCGAGCAAGAAAGAATAATTGCATCTGCTCCTGCTGCTCCAAGTGCTCTTGCTCCAAATACTCCTACTCCAAGTGGGAATCCACTGCTGGATGAAATGATGCGGAGGACACACAAATCAACAATCAATTCTTCGTCTTCTAACAGATCCTCATCCGCTTCAACTCCTCCTTCGGCACCAGCACCTCCTCGACTACAAGCACCAAGCATCCCAAAAATGCCTCCTCCTGTTGCTGCACCGTCTATTCAGTCATTCAATGCTCCAAAGGCACCTGCTCTTCCCACATCAGCTGCACCTCCGGCTCCGCCAGGACCCCCACCTCCACCATCATTCCAATCAGCGTCATCATCTGGTCCACCTCCTCCACCTGGCCCACCTCCTCCACCTTCCTTTGGAAGTGCTCCCACAGCAAAGAAGTCGTCCACACCTGCTCCTTCAGGCGGTGGGTTACCTTTTTTGGCTGAAATCAACCAAAGGAGAAACGAATCTTACGTTGTGGACGATAATGCGGTTGCCAAGAAGTCATCTGCTCCTACCAGCGCACCTGCAGAACAGGATATGGCAGCGGCATCTGCTCCACCTGCACCTGCTGTGCCTAGTACCCCTGCTTTGAGTGGGAATCCGTTAATGGATGAAATTATGAGAAAAGCTCACAAATCGTCGCCGAGTTCTGCATCTCGAATCAGCACCCCGGCTCCTCCTTCTTTGCCTCCTACAACTCATCCAAATATACAAGAAAACATCCCACCTGCATTTGCCATGCCTGGAATGGGTATACCTCCAAAAGTATCACCTTCTCCTCCACCGGCTCCTCCTCCTGCTCCCTCGCTACCACCCTCTGCTCCTCCTTCCTTACCAACTATTTCCGCTCCACCAGTACCGCCAAATCCACCTTCTAATTTTCCATATAACGATAGAAACTCGACACAAAATGATACATCCGATAATTCTAGTATATTTTCGGAGTCTACAACCGCTACCTCATCGTTCAGAAAAAAGCCACCACCTCGTCCTCCATCCCAACCACCATCAGTACAAAACGATTATACTTCTCCCTCCAAGTCGCAACCCCAATTGTCGGTCGATACCAATTCATTAAACCTTACCTCTGCTCCAACTGTTTCACCTAAAACCTCACGATCGAATTACCTCAGTGCGGTTGAAGATAGCTCACTGTTCACAAACATCAGATCTAAATTTGGAGGAGGCGTTTTCAAGCATCACCATCAAAAGTCGCCAGGAGGGGCACAAAGTAGCGATCGAATTGTTCAAACTCAGGTTGCAGGTAACGAAATACGTAAAATTGATATTTCTGCTTACACAATCACAGGCTCGGCTGGAGGCACAGCAGCATCAGCTAATGGTAGCTCTGCATCAAATGGACATCTTAGAATGGAAAGTTCAAGGTTCAAATTTTTAGATCAAAATGAATTACCAAAACCACATACGTTTGAAGGACGGATTAAGTTGTATCCTAGCGGACGAGGGAGCAGTGTTCCCTTGAACTTGAGTGGATTTTAATGATATATATAACCGATTACATGTACAGTATTATTTTTATTGATAGTCTAATGACACAAGTATATAAATTTTTCACAGCAAAACGTGTTCTCATAACAGTCATTCATATTTACAGGTGCAACTCATTTTTCCACTAATCGCATCTCCCATCTTTCCAACCATCCTTCCATCTCTCCTTCCACAAGTTACAGTCAAATTTTGGCTTGCCTAGTTTGACATTTACCTCATTGTGGGCATTACATAACCACTTACCAAACTCGTCTCTATTGGTAACCTTTATTTTATCCTTCTTTATGTGCTCCCTAAAATCATCAGCACAATGAAAACATGGATATAAGTTCGAGAAAGAATTCATGAATTGGGAAAGGTTTTCCTGTTGGCTTTTTGTGGGTTTATCAGGATACGTGGCAGCAATAGAATGCAGTAGGGTCCATGTTGATCTTCCTAACTCCTCGACATCCGGAGGACAGTTCCTTGCGTTTGCAGCATCATTTGCCACAGCAGCAGCCGCAACTGCTATCCCAGAAGCTGCAGAGCTAGATCCTGATGAAGAGGAAGGACTGTTTTTGTTTGTAACCATCCGGAAATCAAGTAATGTATTGCAGGCACGGCATGGCTTGCCATTTTCGTCGTAGACTATCTTCCTGCCGCTTGCGCCAAAATTTGGCTTCGCTGGGTTTTTAACAGGATTATCTTCTTCAGACATTCTCTGAGTAGACCGGGTTTTAGCTCTAGTGACAGGCCAACAGGCTTGCCAAAGATTTTCTACTCATACTTGTTAAGGAAGATACACAAAGATGAAAACCTACAACTTTTTTTAGATTTGTCATCCACAAACATTTCTCGCGGAAAATGTTGTAAAGTGGTATACAACTCCGATGTTCGGCTGTTTCGAGAAACAATGGATAAGAGTACGACCAGGTGATGAAATGATAAAATACAGTCACTATTAATACTAACAAAGGTGGAGGGGGGGAAGGAACAAAAACGCATAAAACGGATATATGAGTTGCTTATATAGGATACACGTAATTCTCAGATGTCATGACAATATTGTCAATTTCCAGCAAATGAAGAGCGGCTTGACTCTCGGCAGGGCCAAATCTATCCTCCTGAGGCAGCTGTTCGTTGATTGAATTGATCAACTCTTGTATTCCGTACTGGTCTTTCTTATTATTCCGAAGCAATGCAGAAAGGGTTTTCTTGAACGTTTGGTAACGATTGTCAGATATTTCCCCATCGAAGTTTGCGTTTTCTTGAATAGTCACAGGCTTTAAGGTAGTTTCCTCAGAAATACTCAAATCATCTTGTTGAGCATCATTCATTGGTTCTTCGGTAGTTTCAGTTGTGAGCTCT
The DNA here is from genome assembly GCF_001661235.1 of Pichia membranifaciens NRRL Y-2026. Taxonomy (NCBI): domain Eukaryota; kingdom Fungi; phylum Ascomycota; class Pichiomycetes; order Pichiales; family Pichiaceae; genus Pichia; species Pichia membranifaciens. The sequence continues at coordinate 2,361,887 of NW_017566983.1, read as the reverse complement.
GTTGATGCAACTGTCCTTGTTCTGCCGGCAGACGGAGAAGTGTCTAAGTGTTCGAGCCCTTTTCTCATTGATTCCACCTGCTCCTCTGTATCCTCATGAATCCTCACATCTTGTGATCTAGTATGCACCCTACGACGACTTGGAGTGATGGTGTATCTTGCATCCTCTTCTCCCTCTTCATCCTCTTCTTCGTCTGACGAAAGTCCTGTTTCATCTGTTTTTCTCTTTTTACGTGGTGACCTGTCTGATGCAGTTTTCTTCTTAACTTCTTTGAATAGTGAAAAGCGCAGAAGCTCTTCTGCAACCCTTACATCTTTGACAGAAATGGTCGCACTGAGTTTAATTTTCGCATGAGCAGTTGCTAAACGGATAAGAGTTTCTAGAGTTCTAGCCGTTATGGGTGTTGTCCTTGAATTCTTTGTATTCTCATCGTTTCTCAAAGATGCGTATATATCAACAATCAAGTTTTTTGCATTTTCGGTCAACATTGGCTGTTTCGTTTTGGCGTACTGTACGTATTTCTTCAAGAAAGGCATTGATAAAACTAAAGGCCTGATTACTCCATTACGATCAGTTATCGTGATACCGGCATGTAAGTTAGGATCATACTTGAGAAAAACTTTGGATGTTTTATCACCATTTGACTCTTCGACATCGAAATCACCAACTGCCAATCTGATGCTAGATTTCTCCTTTATTGGCTCACCCTCAGAATAGCCCGCTGGGACGTACCTATGCATGTTCATCACATGCTCACTGATTTTTCTGTCTCGTTCGTCATTGATGTCATCGGTGACAATGAATAACAAATCGAATCTGGATAGTAAAGAATCAGGTAATGCGATATTCTGCTGGGGTGTCTTAAATGTATCATACTGGCCATAGACCGGATTAGCGGCTGCAATAACCGCACATCTTGCATTCAACGAGGTATGGATACCAGCTTTCGAGATCGTTATAGTTTGTTGTTCCATCACTTCGTGAATAGCAACTCTGTCAACATCGTTCATCTTATCAAATTCATCGATACAAACGATACCTTGATCTGCCAAAACCATAGCACCCGCTTCAAGCTTTCTCTCACCAGTCTCCTTATCTGTGGTAACAGCAGCTGTCAAACCCACACCGGAAGAACCTCTACCTGTTGTGGTGATGGCCAAAGGAGCAGTATTCAAAACGAAACGTAGCATTTGAGACTTGGCTGTAGAAGGGTCACCAACCATGAGAATATTTATATCACCCCTCAACCTTGCACCGTTATCCAAAGTTTTGGAAGTCCCTCCCAAAAGCATCAAGAGGACTGCTTGTTTGATGTAAGTATGACCATAGATGGAAGGAGCTAGAGATTCAGCCAAAAGCTTGAATACTTGCTTTTTTCTGGAAAGTCTTACAATATTGTCTATATCCTTTGCAGTCAAGTTTTCAGTGACTCTCGTTGACGTCGATAACGCGTGGAGCTGATAAACTGAGTTTGCTAGTATAACCACCTTGAAGGCACCGTTGTCGTTCAAGCCACCACCCAAAGATCTGAAAACACCGATGACTTGGATTCTGTCACCAGGTTTCGCACAATCGGCCAAGTCGTCATCCAAAATCACATCCAACGATCTTGGTAGTTGACCAGGTGGTGCCAATTCAGGCAATTCTTGGATAGTTACCACTTGATGATCTCTGTATTTGCAATAGCCGTATTCAGTTTCGAGTTTGTTACCTTCAGCATCTTCGGTCGGATATGTGACAACGGTATTGATTGGGTCAAAACTTGTTGTCTGATCTCTATATTCTCTCGAAAAGAAAAACTTCTTGGCTTCGTTGTAATGAACTGACTTGACGATCTTTGGACGCACTAAAGAAGCTTTGGTGATGATACCTTCAATCGACACCATCTTGGAAAGGTAGGACGAGTTTATTGTTCTTGGTGACAAACTGTATGCACCAAAAGAACCCACAAACGAGAGATAGAACTCGTCATCTTCGGCAAGTGTGATTCCAGGTGTTTCGACGGGACTGTAAATTGCATGAACCATTTCATTCAAGGCCTTCAATGCAGCTGGAAGAAAATCTGCCGGGGTATCTAGGAGACCAGCTGCAAAATTGTTATCAAAGTTTCTCAATTCATCAATGTTTACAGATAATCTTTTTTCTCCCTTCTTAAGCATACGTTGAATCTCCCGTTCGTATATTGGAATTTCGTTGACTCTAATACTGAGGAAGTTCTGGAATGTCCTGACACGGTCCTCGAAGGCCATGTCAGTAGACGCGGACGCAGCAGTAGCTTCCATGACAGTGTGTAGTGTGGTTTATGTTCCTGTTTCTTGCTGACTGCAAAGCCAAGATCAAGGTGAATAACAAGACGCTATAAGGCTCAACGTTGGCTTTTTTTGTATCCATTTGCTCATGCAAATAATATACCTGTTTCAGGAAGCGGCATCAGGAAGACGAGAAGGAGGAGGAAAAAACCGAAAGGACGAGGTTTTCCGCAAAGGTCACCAAAAAGGGAAATCTAATTGATTTTTTGGCATTTCACGACGTGTTTGTCTGTCGCGGTGTGACTTAAAGGTTGTTGCGACGCATCAGAGATTTTGGTTGTACAAGTTGGGAGGTGTTTTCCAGTCATAAAGATGAGCATTTGAACTGATATGCAGCAGTTGGAGAAGCAGACGTTATTGAAAGGTAGTGAAATATTGTACAATAAGTGAAAATGGTATATCCGGAAGTTTTGAATGAAGGGGGAGGCCAAAATGGAAAGGATGTGCAAGGAAAAGAAGGAAATGAAAATACAAATAAGGCGGACACAACCTCGTTTGCTAATATTATGGCGGCAGTGAACCGAATGAGAAGTGAGGCGGCTGGGAACGCTAGTGTGGGCTCAGGTGCTGTACTGAATGATAAAAGAGTTGGAGCAAGCGCAGAGGAAACGAGCAAGAGACAAAAACTCCCCGAAAGAGTGAAACCGCCTTCATCACTGCCCCCCCACACAGCCAATCGTGAAAGTAATAGGTCAGGCGATGCGTTGCCTCCACGTGTAAGTAGACCTTCGTTACCTGTTGGAAGTCCAGCAGGTCGAGGTAACGATGCTAACGACCACACTGCCCCAATTACTATGCCCACTCGGGTACCTCCGGCGGGCATGGCAGAAAGGTACCAGAGGCCACCCCCAATGGGCACTAGAGCTGCAGATATGCATACCTTCAACCAGATTCAAGTCTCCCGGTCGCAGGCGGGAAATCCTTTATTAGAGCACTTGACATTTTACCAGACAAACAGCAAGATCAAGGACGTCGACTACGTGATCAACTCCAAGTGCGTTGCGCTGTTTCTCTCTCTTCGGTATCACAAGTTGCACCCTGAGTATATCTACAACAAACTCAAGAAGGTATCGTACAACCACGAGGACACTTTGCGGGTGTTGCTCGTGTACGTCGACATCGACGACTTTCAGGACACGGTGCGGGAACTAAACAAGCTCTGCCTCTTCAACAAATTGACGCTCATTCTCGCCTGGACAAACGAGCAGTGCGCCAACTACCTTCAGAACCTCAAATACGTGGAGAAGGAGGCGAGCAAGCGTATCATCCAGGGGAGCCGGACTAAGGATGAGGACGTGCTTGCAAATGACGGCAAGTATCTCGAGCGGGTCGTCAACACTGTCTCCAGCGTGAAAAGCGTCAGCCAGAGTGATGCCAAATCTCTCCTCGTCGCCTTCGGCAGCATGCGGGGAATTGTTGAGGCCGACACCGACCAGCTATCGGGCATCCAAGGTTTAGGCCAACTTAAGGTGGACCGGCTCCTGCGGGCTTTCAACGGTTCCTTCACTGAGAGATGGAATTAGCAGCACAACAACCAACCACCAAGTATGCGCATGTACAATGTACTAAGTGCATTGTCTCCAACTGGTTACTATCAGGTACTCCATCGGACGCCCATATTTGGGCGTCCGTCTGCACCAGGGCACCCAGGCTTCGCCATGTGGATTTCCCCAATGTGGTTGGTCTCGTTACTGCTTCCCGCCTTTTCGATGGTGAAGCCATGGCATGTGGCTTGCCTGAAACGGGAAAACATAAATACCCTTTAGCGCGCTCGTCCGCGGGCTTGTTTTGGTTTGGCGTGTTGCGGGTGTTTGTTTACCTTATTTGTCGATATATCGACCTCCGGCTGGGATTGTTGTTGTTGTTTGTTGACAGCGGGCGGTGAATCGGTGGGTCGGTTCTGCTCCATTTTTTTGGTCTGCAGTTTCAGTGTATCTTTCTGCATCTCCATCACTTACGTCCTGCTCGGCCTTGGCTTTGACCTTGTCTTGATCTTGGACCTACTCGGTGGCTGACTGAACGATTTACAGACTCTGTAGCGCCAAGTTTTCCGTCCACATTCCGCAAGACACCAAACGAAAACTAAAAGCACTACTTCGTTGCACGCTTCGTCGGTGTCAAACAACAATAGCAAAAACAGGTTACTGGTTCTGCTTTGCATTTAACGCACACCATCGCCTCTTCTTGCTCAAGTATTAGCAATTGTTTCTTCACATAGAAGCTTTTGAAGCTATTTATACACATAGTTTAGCCACAGGAAATTGAGACCAATCAACTCCATTTTTGACTTGTGTTTGTGATAATTCTACAACTATCTTTTTTTGACCAATCATATTCCCCTGACAATTTTTCTCATAGCTGATACTCTTATAAACGCACAAGTTTTTCGTTTATCAGATCAAGTATAGGCATAGTTGTTACCACTAATACTATCATCCTTGCTAAACCATTTCCTCCTAAACTACAAGATAAGAAACACCATTATAATACTACAAAGCAACTTTAGTCCCGTTTTCTGCAAAACTAGCTTACAATGTCTAGCTCAAAACAATACCCTAAACAACAAGAGCCCATCCCGCCCTCTTCCTCCTCATCGTCCTCTTACTACAGCAATGTTCCTAATCATTCAAATAACAAAGACAGCAGAAGATCATTGGACATCTCTGGAAAGCGTAGAATTCCAAGGGAAGTCAGATTTGGTAACTATGTCCTTGGTTCAACATTAGGTGAAGGTGAATTTGGTAAGGTCAAACTAGGCTGGAGAAAAGATGGAAAGCTACCATCACAAGCCGCAATCAAATTGATCAAAAGAGATTCCATTCCAACAGGCTCTGAAAAGGAGGGAAAAATATACAGAGAAATCACAGCTCTCAAAAAACTAAGGCATCCAAATATTGTGAGGTTGGTAGAAGTGCTCCAAAATGACAAATATATTGGTATAGTATTAGAATATGCATCCGGTGGTGAACTATTTGACTACATTCTGGATCATAGATACCTGAAAGAATCATTGGCTTGCAGACTATTTGCACAATTGGTTTCAGGCGTTGACTATATGCACGCAAAGGGTATTGTTCACAGAGATTTGAAACTTGAAAATCTACTTCTCGATAAGCATAAGAACATCATAATCACAGATTTTGGTTTCGTTAATTCTTTCCACAATGCTAACAACGATCTAATGAAAACAAGCTGTGGCTCTCCGTGCTATGCAGCTCCTGAATTGGTTGTTAGCAACGAGCCTTACGAAGGAAAAAAGGTTGACATATGGTCATGTGGTGTTATCTTGTACGCAATGTTAGCAGGTTATCTACCTTTTGATGATGATCCAGAAAATCCTGATGGCAGTAACATTGCTCGATTATATCATTACATCACACATACTCCTTTGACGTTTCCTGAATACATCCAGCCAACTCCAAGAGATTTATTAAGGAGAATCTTGGTTTCAAATCCGAACAAAAGGATAAATCTGAAAGATATAAGATCCCATCAATGGTTAGCTCCACATGCACCATTTTTGTCAGTAACTCCAATGGAATGGGACAGAAATTACAGATCTACCAAGGTTTTGACACAACAGGATAAGATTAATAGAAGAATGTCGTTGATGGAGAATCCAACCTCTGCATCATTAATGCTGAATAAGCAAAGTGTCAGGTCATATAGTACTCAAAATGTGCAAGCTGCTTTATATTCAAATCCAGCAGCACCTCAGACTTCTCACACTGTAGCAATTCCATCAGCGGAAGCTTCACCTGTAACATCTCCTGTCAGACAAACAAAGGTTCCGTCAAGCTCCTCCAGCAATAATGTCGTTACGTCCTCTTCGTCTGCTAATGGTCCAACGAGGCATTCAAGGTCAGGTTCAACGGCAAGTATTGCATTGCAAGCTGTTGTTGATGCAGATGTTGAAATTAAAAGGCGTTATAGTAACGGTTCAGATGTTTTGACAACTCCAGTAAGGAACACAAACCAACGTCCTATTTCATTTGTGCCGATCCTCTCAGATAACAAGAATTTTGAAACCATTAAAGAAAGTCCCGAGCACCAGAAAGTGCTTCCACCTCCAATACCTGTATTCAATAAACCTGCTAACTCCACTATGAAACTACCGTCATCAAGAGCTAACAAGCCCCGTCCTACATCATATCATCCATCATATACCGCCTCAAATGTTTTCAATTCCTCCGAATTATCATTTATAGCCACTACAAATTTTTCAGAAAGTTCTTTAAAAGCTACTGGACGTCCAAAGATTGGCAACAGCAGTACATATTCTTCCACTACTGAGTCACTAATATCAAATTCTCTCCGGGATATATCACCAGCAGAAACAGATAATACAGGGGTCAAGTTGTACGAGGTGAATGAGGGCAAAACTCCATCTGTAACAGAAAACACCTCAACAACCGTACCAACTATACAAGAAAAGCAGAATAATGGAAATTCCTATGCTATGGATTTATTAACGAATGCAATGGATACTCTATCGATGATATCCAAAGGAACAACACAAGCTTCACAAAATGCCATTAGTTCGTCTACAAACTTGGAAGAAAACCACTTGTCACCAGCAACTGCAAAAGCAGAAAGTATAACTGATTCACCTGATAGAGCTGATACCACAATCAATAATAACGCTGATGGCGATAATAAAGACACTACCCTATTGGAATCTGATGATTCTGAAAAGGAAAACGTTGAGGAAGGTAAATCAGACTCTGCAAAGTCAAAAAATAACTCACCAACAAACAACCATAAAGTAACACAACCCACGCCCACTCTATCTACTGCATCTGGAGTTGGTGCTAACGCAGGTGCAGCTGGTACTAAATACAAACGTTTCAGTTTGCTCACATTTTATCAAAGTATTCCAGAGCCTACAGCTCCAGGCAACTACGTGATCAATAATGTTGATTCTATTGCAGAAGATGTTGTAAAAAGTGTTGATACTATTTCTGCGAAACAAATATCGACAGCAAAAGTGGCATCACTTCCAAAGGTGACACCAGCTCCAAAGGTCTATTCCGAGCCTTCCTATAATCCACAAGAGTCAAATATAATACATAGACAAAGGAAGGTAACGCCAAATAATGGGGGTCATCAAAGTGTCCATGCAAAGGGTAAGACTGCAAGAAAACCGCTGGAGCCTTCCAATGTCAAATCAGATCGTAGAGTGTCTAGTGTCTACGTGCAAGATAAAGCTGAGAGAAACGAAAAGGAAACATCAACTGCAAGGAAGGTCATGGATTTTTTCAAGCGTCGGAGTATGCGCATTTGAAATTGTAAGTTAGATTCACATATTTTTGAGATAGCTACCGGTTAAACTTTTGAGGTTTACGGCTTGATATTACCTTTTCCACTTACTTGTTTGTATATTATTATTGACGATCTCTTTTTCTACTTTCGAACTTCAACTTTCATAATCAAAATCTTTATTATTTTCTTCATTTTTACTTTCACTTTAATTTCTTATTAGTTTATATTGTTTTGGGAATTTCTATAAAAACAAGCGTTTTTAGCATATACATCTTATCGATTTAGCCATAGAATAAATTTAGGACGTAGACTGCCCTGGAAAAATGCTTATAAACAGGCCATCGAATTTTGCAGAGATATGTATTAAGAATAATAATGAGAAATCGATAAAAACATATAAAAATTGAATAAATAATAGATGAATTTAAATAAGAGTTGTAGAACTAGAAAACAATGATGGGATTGATGTCAGGAATGCAATTATTTTTGCATACTTCTCAAGTAGTTTTCCTTCACAGCTTCCCATTGTTGTTCTCTTTCCGAGTTGTACTTCTTCATCCATTTCGAAGGAGAGTTCTTCATGATGATGTGCTTTCTCAAAACCCATGGCTTCAATGTGTTAGAAGCAAAGACAACGGAGTTTGTTTCGAAAGCTTCCTCAGCTTCAGGCTCTGCCTTTTGACCTCTGAAATTACCAGTTAGTCTCAAATCACGAACTGCTAGATATTTATCCCATTGATCAGTCTTTGTTCTCGGTCTAACCCAATCCTTTTCTTCAGTTGGAACAGAATAGTTGGACTCGTGGTTTGGACCTTGTGCATTACGTGTCAGAGATGAAATGGTGATTGCATTCATACCACCACCGGCAAGTGCAAAAAACTAGATTGAGAAAGAATAGTTGTATGGGTTGTTTCCAAAAATAATGTTAGTAATCCAGTTCTACATGTTTAATTAAACTGCATATCAAGATGAAGCATGCTGTTTTGACCTTGAACACTAATATCCTTCTCTTCATTGTATATTTGTTGCACAAAAGCAAAGCAATAATGCATGCTTCATGATCAAAACGAAGTGCAAAGAACGCTTCTTGCAAACTAGCTTTTCTATGCTTATATCCTGCTAACAATTTTGACTTTATGAACGCATTGAAGCTGTGAAGTTGACTTGTGTAACTGTAAATTGGGGAATAGTTCAGATATATCTCCTCCATTCAAATCTTGTCACTACTTACACTTAAGATAAGACCATATGGAATCAAACCCTCCCAAGGTATCATTGTGGCTATGAATAATATATGTCAGTTGCCTGCTTGTGTGCTAGAAGCTTTAGTGACATGCCAGGATCAACTTAGTACATACTGGACTCTTCTTCATCCTGTTCTTCTAAACATTCGGTGTACAAAAGCGAGACAATTTCCCCTCACAGCTGCCAATTTTAATATGCGTGCCATTATAAGCTTACGTCACCCGTGTACGGGTGTGTTGATTATTGCTTACGTAATATCACGTGATATTTTAGCCACCTGATTCAAGTACTTGCTGGAAGCACATGAAACACATCAATCAAAGTATTGAAATGGAAATGAAAAGTATTACAGCTAAATTAACTATGTGGATAGTTTACATATCACATTAGACTTATAAATTTTTGAAGTATTTATTTATAGAAGAGATATTATTGATGAGGTTTAGATGTTAGATGGGTAGAGCATAATTCTGACGGAAGCACCGAAAGTCTTAGCTGGCAAGTTGTTCTTGAATTGAGCTCTCACTAAACCGTTGTTACCGTGAACTCTGGTGACCTTACCCCAGATACATCTGATCTTTGAACCTCTGACTTCCTTGGAAGCCTTGTAGACGTATGCGATTCTCTTACCCAAGTAGAACTTAGCGTCATCCTTACCGGCAACACCTTCAATCTTGATCAAAGAAGTGTTTGGGTTGGTGACATTCTTGGATCTTTGATATGAGACGTGCTTACCCTTGACGTACACTGAAACAAAAGAAATGGTGAAAAGAGGAGAAAAAATAATGTTAGTATCAGTTTTCAGTTGGAAACTTGGAGAAATATGCCTGGGGCATAACAGAAGAGATAATGGAACGATGACCAATTTGAAGTATGCTATTGAGTTCTTCTCATCTAACTACCTCCTTGAGTTATTTCTATTCGGCATATAACATTCAGCGTAGGGCGCATTCATTCGACACCAGTGCAGGCTATCGTATATCAAATAAGCCAGCTATATACGGTGAAAACAGAATACCCTGTTACTGGTTTGAAATGGAATTCACAATTGGAGAATATTGCACCCTCTTGTTGCAGAAGATAAGAGAAGATTGCGTGCCCCTCATTTCGTGCTATGCCGCTTTGCGTTTGATGTAGATATGTCCAGTTCAAAAGCGTGCTTCACTTGGGTTTTCTGCGTCATCTGGTAATATGTTCAGCATACTTGTGTGTTCTCTTTCGGTGCTTTTGTTGATTTTCGACATAATCATCGTGTATCGACATCTCGTTCCGTTTATCTTCAGCCATTTCTGTAATTGGAGTCGGTTGATATCTTGTACTTACATCTGTGAGATTCAGCCATTTTGTTTTATCTATAGTATCTGTCCTCGGAAGTTTTCTTTGATGTCACACTTGAGAACGTGTTGGTCTTGCAATGGTGAAATAACCAAAAAATTCATTTTTTTGCATACCCTGTGCGTCCTGCTCCCCTCGGTCTCCCTCACCCTGACTGTCTCTCGCTCCCTCTGCTCCTCTTTCTCTCGCCTCTCCGCCCAGAGCGACTGGCAAGTTTCGCGGTGACTGTCTTTTTCCTTCTACCAGTCCACCTGCATAGCATACCGGATCCAATAACAGAGTGCGGTGCGCGGGTTATTTGTACATTAGATTTATTCTAGACCTGTTTACAAGCACGTGGGTAAAAAGGGTTGGAGATAAGAAGTTGCTCCCTGCTATCTACATTTGGGTGAAGTTCATGGGTGTTATGTGAGGGGGTTTTATGATACTGCTAATAAAATTTACTATAAAGATTATAGCTAAGCAAGTTTCTTTTCATGAACTTAGCGGCATTGCTTTCACTTTTTCTCCCACATCGTGAAGTGGAAAGTGAACTCGTTTTGCTGATTGTCGGCGAGTTGGAACTCTTCATGTAGTCCTTTGAGTCTTAGTCGATTTGTCAATTCTTGCTGATCACACTTCTTCCAGAGGTCAGTGTCCAGTTTGAAAAATGCGTCCATATCTAGCTTGTTATTATGCGTGATTTCTGTTAGATAGATCGTGTCAATTAGGTCATGATTTTGGGCCATGAGCTGATTATACACTTCTGCACCGCCAATAATGAATATCTCCTCGATTTGATCAGCTTCGGTTAGACTTTCTAAAGTATGTTTCAAGGAATTGGATAGTCGCAGAATGTCCCCGTTGGCAGCTAGCTCCTCCTTCATTTCCTCCTGGAGTTTGGTGATGTTTCTTGTCAGGACAATGTTAAGCCTGTTTTTCAAAGGTCTGAACTTCTGAGGTATAGAGTAGTACGTTTTTCGGCCCATTACAACCGCATTCTTTTTCTTGGGATCTACTGTTGCAGTGGTCACCTTTCTGAAATACTTCATTTCCTGCTTGAGACTCCATGGTAATTGGCCGTTGTACCCAATTCCAAGTTCTGGCAATAGGGCTGCAACAATAAACGAGACTTTTGGACTCGTAATGAACTTTGCAGTAGTCATGGCTTTGTTTCCTGTGATATTGCTTGCCTGAAGGATACTTCAAGCTTAAGCTACACAGCTCCCTGGTTCCAAGATACCTGAAGATATGTAAAGATTAATCAGAAAAGTAGTAAGCTAAAAAATATTACGCGTCTTCATCTTCCCCAGCCAATAGTATACAAAAATCAGTTCTAACAAAATTTAATTTTGAGCGTACACATGCATAAAAAGTTATATGTGAACACGTAGAACCCGATTAAGTCAGTATCTCAATGTGTCCATATACGAACAGACTTGTCTTTACCTCCACTAGCAACTCTTTTACCGTCGACACTCCAATCTACAGTGTAAATTTCGTCTTGATGACCTGGTAAATCAGACATCAATTTCCTAGTCCTAACATCCCACACTTTCAAGGTTGTGTCCTTGGAGCAACTCACTAATAGTCTACAGTCAGAAGACCAAGAGGTTTGGTACACCGGAGCAACGTGTCCACGAAATGTGGCTATAAATTTACCATCTCTTCCATCCCATAATTTAATCGAATTATCAAAAGATGCAGAAGCAACATACCTTCCATCAGGAGAAAATGAGACGTGATTCACAAGCTTTTGGTGTCCCGTCATTCTGCATAATGGCTTGTTTGATTTGGATGGTTCCCATAAAAACATTGTAAAATCATCACTGGCGGTTACCAATCTCTCGACTAGTTTTCCACCAATTTTAGCAACTTTTTCAAAAATTTTTTTGGCTTTTTCTTGTTCCTCTTTCTCATTTTTTGGTTCTTCTGACTTGTAGTCGAATGCACCTACTCTTAGCGAGTAGTCGGTAGATAATGCGAGGTGGTTTACCCAGTGAGCATGAGCCTTTAAAACTTGTAAGCATTTACCATCTTTTGCGTCCCAAACTCTGATAGTCTTATCATGCGATGCAGAGTATATTAATCCCATTCCACCCCACTTCACACAAGAGACAGAAGAAGAGTGTCCTGACATCGTCATTATGCAGTGCATCGTTCCGGTATCCCAAATCTTAATTGATCCATCTTTGGATGCAGAGACAAGTCTGGGTTTGTTACCAGGTTCGACCATGTGCACAGGCTCCCAGGACAAGTAACTGATCCATTTAGTGTGGCCTATTAATGTACCCAGGCAGTTTCCATTGTTGGCGTCCCATAATCGAATAGTTGAATCCATCGACCCAGTAGCAATGACATCTCCTCTTGGTGACCACTGAGCACATAATACCCAGTTGCTGTGTCCATTTAGTGTCTTTTGGATAGTTTGTGTATTACAATCCCATATTCTCGCAGTTGAATCACCAGCACCGGTAACTAACTTATTGCTTGTATTAGGTGCAAACTGTGCAGCCAATATTGTTGCCCCGTGGCCGGTGATAGTAGCAGATGCTCTTGTCACCGGTTTGACTTTGAAAACTGCTCGTGGTGTATAGACAAGAGTCATGAAATCTTCAGTTGTTTTTAGTCCCGGTTTGAGTACTGATGTGTATAAGTTGTCTCTAATATCTACCAAGTCTTTGTCCGTTTCCAAAGAAAAGGTGTAAGGAATAGGATCATCAGCTGTTCCGCTAAGTTCATTAAGTAGTTCTTCAAGTTGCTTTTCTGTAATTGCTCCAGGAACTCTAATAGAACCACCAACCGATTCTCCAGTATCCGAAGCTTGGAACTTGATCAAGACATTGGGAAGGTCAGTGGGTATGAGGTCAACTTCACGTGCTTGCTGTGCATCTTTCTTTTGTCTCTTCGAAGGAGGAGGTATGAGTGTAGCCATTTTGTGTTGTTGTTTGCTATATAATTATCTACTGAAATTTTACTGAATAATAAATACAAAAGGTGCTTAACACACTGAAAAAAGAACATAGAAAAGATGATAATATTTTTTTTTCAAAATTGTACTTTTTTTTTACAGATTCATGTTGCACAGCCGTAAACTCGCTATGGTTCATTCACATCTTCCGTGACGGAAGCAGCTGTTTGTAAGGCCTTCCCATACCTAATCTCCTTTTCTTTCTAGGAGCACCATTGACATTCACAAGTGCCCCCGTGACTGGATTATATATTTCCCCATTTGTCCCCACCAGTTTGGGAGCTGGCTTCGGGCTGTACAAGGGGGATCCAAGAGAAGGCTTTCCGACGAACTTCATGCGTGATTCAGTAAACTTCTTGTGATCTCTGTAAGAGTTCAACGAAAACTGTTTACTCGTAGATATTGCAGTGTGGGCTTTTGGACTTATGTCATAGTAGCAGTCTCTGGGTATCTCATTCAAAAAGCACGAAGGCGAAACTGGCTGGTATGAGTTTTCATCGCCATGATAGGTGCTTAGATACAAATGATCCTTGCTTCTAGTCAAAGCCACGTAAAAACACCTCCTTTCCTCGTTGATTGACATCTTCTTCTTGTCTGGATTGGTTTCTGTGAGTGAAAACCTCGAAGGAATGATATTGTTGACCAACGAGGGGAGGAAGACAACAGGCCACTCCAATCCTTTAGAGCCGTGTATTGTAGTGAGTGTAACTCTTCCCAAATCGTTCCCCTGAGAAGCTTGGTCATCTGAAGCAATACTTTCAGCAAGATATATGTGGTCCAAAAATGCAGATAAAAAAGTTTCCTTTGAAGGTTCTGAATCATTTTTGATGCTTTCTTCTTTGATGTATTGTGAATCTTCTGTTTTTTCCGGTAATTGTTGAAATACATCCTCTTGGGCTTTTCTCAACTGTTCATCTTCTTCTGGATTATATTGCTCTAACTGTTTACGAAGTTCGGATAAGTTTTCTGTAATATCATACTTTAACTCATCATCACCTTTACTGCTTGTTTTTTTTTTCAATGAATTGTCCACTAATTTGAACTTTTGCGTGACAAAATTGAAAAAGTCAGAAATATCACTACTTATTAGTTTGGCACGACATTCATTAATTAATGACAAAAAATGAATAAGAGAAGCTTTTGCTTTCGTCGACGCACCTGGCTTTATTCCCGTGGCAAATTCGGTTACAATGTTGTTCACAACACCATTTTCCACACTGGAGCCTGAGGTAAAAATTGCACTTTCTATCTTTTCAATCATCTTGGTTCCACAACCCACTGCTAACCAGTCAATTGTACGCTTATATGCAAGCCAGTCATCGTTTGCAATAATTCGGAGGCAATCTATGGTCATTGAAATCTCTTTCAAATCCCAAAAAGATTGGCCTTTCACAATTTTATAGGGAATCCCTTTCCGAGTCAATTCTCTCTCCAACGATAGAAAGGTTCTCGAAACTCTAACAATTATAGCAAAATCTTTTGGAGTATAACTATTGTCGCTATCGTTCATCACGTTTGAGATTTTGTCAGCAATAAAAATAGACTCGTCATCATGTGACTTATGGCAAATATAATGGACCGGATCCTCCTTATTATTGTTAGACAACAAAATCTTATCTTCTCTGCCTTCTTGATGTCTCATCAAGCTTTCTGAAATCTTCAAAATTGAATTAGTCGATCTATAATTTTGATCAAGAGTTATTTTGATGAAGTCTCGACGATTTTCCAAAGCCAAACTCTCCAAAATTTTGAAATTTTCATACGAAGCATTTCGAAAAGCGTAAATACTCTGATCTGCATCTCCGACAATGGTTATATTGTCCTTACAATACTGTGTGAATTTGAATATTAGTTTTAGTTGAATGGTGTTGGTATCCTGGAATTCATCAACTAGTATGTGTTTCACATGCGAAACGCATTCCGGTCGAATAGTTAAAAGCTTGTATGTATGTACTAAAATATCGTCAAAATCAATTAAAGCATTTTGCTTCAAAATTTTTTGGTATTCCGAGTATACTTGAAAATGCTGTGCTTCTATTCGATCACTCGGATCAGCAATAGTGACATCCTCTGGATGTAGACCTAGAGATTTCTGCTGAGAAATGTAACTTTGGACGCGTTTAATCGAAGATTTGTCGGTCTTTACGTCTTCTAGTCCCAAAGAGTTTATGGCTTTAAGAAGTACGTCCTTCTGATCTTTGTTATCCGCTATGGTAAATTTGTTAAGTCCAATACTTTTTCCAAAGAATTTTAAATAACCAAAGCATATAGAGTGGAACGTTCCTATTTGTAATTGCTTGAGATTAATGCCATCATAATTCTTTAACACCGAAGAAAGACGCTCTATCATTTCGTTAGCAGCTTTTTTCGTGAAAGTTGTCACAATAATTCCAGAGGCTGGAAGTTTGTGGTTGAGAAGTAGATAGGCGACACGGGAAACGAGTAACTTGGTTTTGCCCGTTCCCGGACCAGCAACGATTTCAAGAACGCAATCATTTGTGGTGGTCAAAGCGTTGGTTTGGTTTTCGTTCAGAGTCCCAAACAACCTCTCATATTCCGTCTGAGAGATATCCATTCCACTGTATTGTCGCCAAGGGAGCCCTCTGTTTGGACAAATAGTTTAAGATAAATAGACTGCAGCTACTAGATTCTTATCTTTGAAGATCTTTTCATGTGACATCTTCTTCCGATCAAGAAGGATTACGTAACACAGAATATTGACTATGAGATTACAGCCAAGTCCGAGATTCGTCACTACATGAGTTGTGTAGTAGTCAAGGTCACCAGTAGGTGTAGGTGCTGATTATACTGACTCATTACAAACAACTTCAAACATGTTTGTGGCAGGAAAAATAAGAGAAAATAAAAATAACAAACTTAGGATGTTTCTGCAGATGTATAGAAGTTTGCGCCTTTTTATCATGTCACGTTTAATATCTTCATTCCTCCCCAACACCAATAAAGTACGTGCCTGTCACTGCACCAATATTTGGCAGTAAATGCATTCACTACAGTATGGCTATGGAAAATGTAGTGTAACGCGAAGGAAGAAAGCGAATGAAGATGCTCAGAGCTTGAAGCTGTGCTGCCTTATATGTAGTAACTGGTAACTTTGGAAATTGGGCCTCCTCTCTGCAATAGAGCCAAAAGCACCAGCCAATATTCCACCAGTGAAGACTACATTGTTCACTCTGGTTATCAACGACGTGTGGCTCAATTCTCGGAAAACTCCAAAAGCGAAGCAAAAGAACCTGTGATCAATCGATCATGCGGAGAGGAAAATTGTGCCAGGTTTGAGCCCCCCTCTCAACCGGGCATGGGCTGGATAGGTCTATTTAATTGTCAGGGGCTGCTTTTCTACCTTCTGGTCAAGAATTGCAGGTGCTTTGCTTTGGCTGATCTCTGTTTGCAGATACTAAAGCATTGGTTTGGAAAGTTAAACGATGGCGATGCTGGTGACACCAAGAAGGTTTCCCCCTGGAAAGGGACAAGTTCTTTACGCCAAAGCCAAAGTTTACTTGCATTTGACATCGGCCAAAAAAGATAATGTTGCTGGGTATTTGACAATAGTGAAACCCTATCCGGACTCGAAAAACGACGAATTGATCATCTCCTTCATAGCGGATACCGACTTATCAACAGAAGACAAGAGTTCATTAGATTATTTTGATCTTTACGGACTCGACGGAGAGAAATTTGATTTTTACTCTTCAAGTTCCAACGATGCGATGGACTCTTCAGTGAAGGGTGTTTCCAACTTTCCCAAGGTGAGCCGATTCATTGACAGACCGCGTCTATCCTCGATATCCTCGTACTCTTTTGGGGTAGTTATAAACCAATTGTTTACTGTTCAAGTTAGACCGAAAACTACTAATTTATGGCAAGGCTCGATAATATTACATCCAAAGCAAGAAGGTGATCGTTTACCGGCTCTATTTTTTCATGACGATGAGTCTGCTGGAACGAAGCGTGAACAGAAGCTCAAAAGCCAGACATTCAACCCCTTTTCCGAGAATCAGTTTGGTGGTAATTCTCTCTACTGGGGAGGTGATCGTTTTATCAGCTGTTTGAAGAATTACGCAACGTTGACTGAAAGTACGCTTGAGCCAGGTATGTTGTTGGTGAATTGTACACCAGAGGATGCCCTGAATTTTGTCCCCAACATATTAGATTCCAAGGGCAAAACTACTGAAGATTACGATTTAAATGCCGAGATCGGACAGGCTTTGACAACTGCGAAATGGACTGTTTTGACTGGCCTAGCGTCGATAACCGGGTTTGCTAAGAAAAAGATTAACAATGCAATTGAGAATAATGTTTTACCCAAATCCATTCAACGCTTTGTTGATAGGGCTGAGGTGAAAAAGATCACAGATGATTTTGATAGTGCTAATGTATACTTGGCTAAATGGGCATTAAGTGTTCAGGAAGAAGCTGAAAAGAGTCGGAAGATGATTATTGGGAACGACTATTATAAAGAATTGATTAGGTCCGAGCTTGGTGACAGCTTTGTTGAGTTGACCCCGCTCGAAGTTTCCAAAGCTACAAGGAAAGAGAGGATTAACAAGGAAAAATGGAGTTCATTTTTCGATTCTGCTGGCTGTTTGCAGTATACGGTAGATGAGGTCTTGGGAGAAATTTTCCACTCTGGCTTGGAGATGGATGTTAGAAAAGAAGCGTGGTTGTTTTTGTTGGGGGTGTATCCTTGGGATACTTCTGCAGCTGAGAGAGAGCAACTTGCTAAAACGTTGGAGAATAATTATTACGAGTACAAGAACAACTGGATGGCGGATTTGGAAAGGCAAAGGAACGATGCTTTTTGGAAAGATCAGAAATCAAGGATCTACAAGGATCTCAAACGGACAGACAGGGAAATCGACCTGTATGAAAACAAAAAAATAGCCGGGCAAACTAATACTCGCGGAGAGGATATCCTAGATACCAACGGCAACGATGATGACGACGATGATGGCGATGACGACATTGATAGTAATGGTAATAAGAGTTTATTCAACAATCCCAACTTGGTTGTTTTGCGAGACATTCTTTTTTCGTACAACGAAATCAACCAGAATTTAGGATATGTCCAAGGTATGAGCGATTTGCTGTCGCCTCTCTATTACGTTTTCCAAGATGAGCCGACAACTTTCTGGGCCTTCTGTAGGTTTATGGATCGGATGGAGCGGAACTTTCTGCGGGACTTGGGAGGCATGAAATCCCAAATGTTGACGCTAACGGAGTTGGTCCAGTTCATGCTTCCCGACTTGTATGTCCACCTAGAGAAATGCGACTCTAGCAATCTTTTTTTCTTCTTCAGAATGCTTTTGGTCTGGTTCAAAAGAGAGGTCACGTTTTACGAGACCATGGACTTATGGGAGATCATGTGGACGGACTACTATTCGTCGCAGTTCATATTGTTTTTTACGTTGGCGATTTTGCAGAAACACAGCAAGATCATCATCCAGACGTTGAAAGGGTTTGACGGTATACTCAGGTACATCAATGACTTGAGCGGGAAACTTGACATCAACGACTTGTTGACTCGCTCGGAGCTATTGTTTTTGAAGTTTAAGCAGATGATCGAATTGATCGACAGAAGCAATAGCGGCGTCGGATATCACTCTGTGGAACGCAAATCCACTGACGGTACTACTGCCGCCGAGCCGATCAAGGTCAGCAAGGAACTACGAGGGTTGTTATCCCGAGAAGTTGTTGTGCAGAAGGAAGAATCTCGGACTTCGGAGACGCCTTTCGGGTAAGTTCTAAATACTGGGTAGGTAGATAGTTTGTGTTTTTTGCGCCAATCGGCTCGCGTAACTTTTTTTCTTTCCTTTTGTCATCGCAAGCTGACTCTGATTTTTCCCGTTTGCCTTCCCAGCTGGTGCACATGTTTTTGGTGACGGAAACATCACAACACCACCAAAACATCCAGAGGGACACGTCTGTTGATAAGGATAGGGCTTTAAAGTTTTTCGAAAAATATATCGGAGCTCTTTACCCTTTAGGCACTATGGCTGGCAGAGACAAAGCACACAAACAGCGTGACCGTGCTTCGCAAAACAAAGCCGGCACGTATGGGAACAACGAGGGTGAGACTGCTGCAGCCCTACAAGAGAGTAACATCGAAACCCAGTTTCAGAACCAGATCCAGTCGCAACTACAAAACCAGTTGCAAAATGAGCTGAGCCATACCTTTGAGAACCACGAGGAGGCGGATGGCCATAGCACGGCGAATGTGAACATTCTGGACTCGACT
The DNA here is from genome assembly GCF_001661235.1 of Pichia membranifaciens NRRL Y-2026. Classification (NCBI taxonomy): domain Eukaryota; kingdom Fungi; phylum Ascomycota; class Pichiomycetes; order Pichiales; family Pichiaceae; genus Pichia; species Pichia membranifaciens. Next base: position 2,342,530 of record NW_017566983.1, on the reverse strand, counting down.
AACATCGACGATGAGTTGAGAAATTTGGAGCAGCTGGACATAAACAACATTGCGAAGTCTGCAGTCGCAGCTGCCGCCGTCTCCTTTGCGCAGGCTGCCACCGCTGACGATATCAATCATGCTATCGAAGGTGGAGACGCAGAGAATGATGTGGAGGGTGCCGAGGAGGAAGAAGTGGCGGCAAAGACAGAGATCAATGAAGGAGATGACAGAGGGATGACTGACGAAGATGAGGTGATCAAAGAAGTTGTGAAGGAGCAAGGTGTTGAATTATCAGCAGATGGAAATCAGGATGATGACGATGCTGACATGAAAACGCCATCCAGCACGGATTTTTCCTTGCTGTTGAAGGGTCTTGTGTTTTCCCTGCCTGTTTTTTCTGAAGAAAACGACCACTTGAAGACGATGATCACCTCATTAGGCGGTGAGGTTGTCGATGACGGTAACTTGGATGCGTTGGCGCTTGTCCCCTCCAAGGAAAAAAGTAGGACTGATTTGGCCTACCAATATTTATACCAATATATCCATGACACGTTCTCAAAGAAAACGCCGTTGGATATCAACAAATATCGGGTCGGCAAATCCAGTGGGCAGTCATTGAATATCAATATCGGAGAATTCCCTATCAAACCTGTACAGGACGAAAAGTTGAATGAAAATGGAGACGGCATTGACGCAAACCCCTTTGATTTTGTTTCAGGAGATTCGAACGCGCTGGACTCTAAACCTTCATCCAAGAAGAAGGTCACAAAAAAGCACGATCCTACAAAGGCGAAGAAGTCCAACAAGTTCACGAAGGAAGAAGACGATTTCATACTGGATTTGGTGAGAAGAAACCCTCACCTGAGATCAACTCATACTTTTTTTGCACGGATCGCTCAGTTGAAACCATTATCTGAGCACACAGGTAATTCGATTAGATACAGATATCGAAAAGTTCTAGCTCCAAACTTGGCCTTCGTTTACAAAATTGACCCTAAAACAGGCAAACCAGAAATAGATGCTGCAACAAACCAACCTAAGAAAATAGAAGACATACCTTCTTTAATCAAGTCGCAATACACCTCTGAAGAAGATTATGCTTTATGTAAACACATTTTATTGTACAAGAACGGAGAGATGGTTTTATCTGGCAAAAAGAAGCATGAGGTCTCACAAATCCCGGAAGCAGTTTTCCAAGAGCTGCATAAGTTGAACCCTAGACATTCCACCATGTCCTGGAGAGATCGCTATAGGAAGTTTGCAGCTAAATTTGGCTTGAGAAAGTATATTGCATACTATGAAGAGTGTCAACAGCGAGATATCGAACCTGAACCGATGAAGAACATGAGTTCCAGAAATGATCGTAAAGATTACAAAGTCGATGTCTTCGGTAACGAAAGTGAGGAACGACCTTCGAAGCGGGTCAAGCATGAGGAAGACAAGATTTTGGCAAAGGCAAAAACAGTCGAAGATGGCAAAACTTTCGAAGGTTCGGATCAGCTTACCGAGTCTGATACGGCCTATATGGCTTTATCTAAAGCTAAAGGAAAACTTGGTACCGAAACTTTTGCTGACGGTTCATTGTCCGAAACTTCTGCTGCTGAAGGAGCATTAGAAGCTTTAGCTAATGTATCTGCTGAACAAACTAAGGCAAATGAAATTAGCTCGAATGATAGTGCAAATGTGCAAGATAACCTCAAAACTGATGAAACGGAGGCTGCGGATACCAAGACTTTGTCGGCCGGTAAAAAGTCTAATGCTAGAAGTAGCAAGGCGGTGGATGGAGTCAGCTACAAAGTTTCACAAACGGTCGAGTCCGTCTCCAATGATGATGGTGCAAACCTCTTTGCTGCTGCAACTGAGGATGAAATGAAGCAGTATGATATCGCTTTGGCCGATTCTCAATTAGAGGAATCTAATACGAATACCGATAAAAAGGATGCAGCAGAAATCATGTCAGAACATGTTAGTCCTGAAATTTCTGAATCTACCGCTGCACACCTTGGTGAAGAAGGTGATAATGATCTGGAATTGGTGGATGTCAAGGCTGACGATGGTTTAATGGATTTCAGACAGTTAATAGATATCGATCCTGAGCCATTGAAACATCGTGGTGAAATCGATCTCTCTACTATGATCAGTAACATAAGAGAGTGTTTCAGAAATTTTGGAGACGGGAATACGCCATATGAGTTGTTTAAGGATATCAGTGATCAAACTGGTATTTCTATGCTCTGGTTGAACTACTGGTTCGATTGCTCTTGTGGTATGTTGGGCACTTTCATACAAGCTATTATCAACTATTTGAAAACTGGAGATCTTGTTATGAACGATGTTTCAGGGTTTTGGACTGAAAAGGATGACGAACTGCTCAAGGTTGATCCAGAAAATAAGGATCTCTTACATTTACATGGTAAAGATAGTGTCACCAAGCGTAAGGCAGTATTGTTCCGTTATGTGTAAGAAATGACCGTTTTCGTTGCTTGAATATGTATAATAACTGAAATAATTTTGTACATTAGTGAATTTACTGTTGGAAGAATCTGTGACATGCTTTAAAACCCAAATTATCGAGAGATGGTAGGTGAACCAAACAAGAAAAAAATAAAAAGAAACCGACCGGAGTGAGGGTTGAACTCACGATCTTGCGATTAACAGTCGCACGCCTTAACCAACTTGGCCATCCAGTCAATAACATAAAATTATTTTGTATGTTTTACCATGGCATGCACTATTGCATTAGAAAAGATATAGGCAGCGTTTCAAAGATAATCAAGGAAACCACTCAGAACTTTCATTCATCTGTACTCAATTCTGTTTTTGACATGTCTACTTTCACGTGTTCTTGTTGAAGTTTAGCTATTGTTAAATCAAAATGCCGAAGTCAATAAGTATCAAGAGATAAGTGTTGTAATCTAGCTATTCTATTATGAATATCCATTGTATATGTACACGTTTTCTTATGTTTGTTACTTAGTTAAAAACAACTTATACAACTCTTAATAACTAATGATTCTAAACACAGATAGGAGACAAAACCTCTCCTATTTATACACTCATGACGTCGGCTAATCTTTCCAGTTTTAGATTACTTGATGCCTTGTCATTACAAGGCTCTTTTTGTTGAGATAAGATGCCGAAGTCAATATCAATAAATTAGAGAAAGAGGCTTATTAAAGACAAGGCATCAAGTAATCTAAAACTGGAAAGATTAGCCGACGTCATGAGTGTATAAATAGGAGAGGTTTTGTCTCCTATCTGTGTTTAGAATCATTAGTTATTAAGAGTTGTATAAGTTGTTTTTAACTAAGTAACAAACATAAGAAAACGTGTACATATACAATGGATATTCATAATAGAATAGCTAGA